>NC_056736.1:321556922-321861922 GCF_019279795.1 Protopterus annectens
TTGTTTTATCATACTGTGACTGTGAATGGAGGAACCCTTCCCATGCATGCAAGGCACAAAGAGCCACATGAGTCGTCAGTGCCATTAGAACAGGTAGTTCTCCAGAAGAGCTTCTCCATCTCTCCAGTGAGGCACCAGATGTCAAGATCTATCTTGTGGTGGTGGAGAGATGCACTATACATGTGCACTGGAGGGTGTGGGGTGTGGAGGGGAATGGAGTGACCTAAAAAGCAGTGGTAAGGATCTCACATCCAGGACTAACTAATGGTCTACAGTCACTGCCAGTGCTCCAGCACCTTCATATGAAGTTGAGTACAGGGGATGAGAAAAACTAAGTGACAAAGAAAAGAGGAATGTAAGAGCATTGACTACACAGTGCATTGCCTGGCAATTGAAAGCATTGGTAAACAGTGCTTCTGACCCATTTTAGTAGCAACAAAACTTTTAAGCAGCCAGAATTCAAAATGGCACTTGTGAAAGTGATGACAAGTAGTGGCATGAAGAACCACTTTTACAATACAATGGAAATGTGTGAATACAGTTAAGGTAAAACTCTTGGATGTTCCAATCTTACAGGACTCTCAAATTAGACTACCAGTAAATGGTCCTAGAAATGATGGAGTATGTTAACCACAACATCTAGGTGACTGAAAAAACCCTTGACATGGACAATAAAGAAGAGCATCCCATATTGGTAAATGTGTACCCAAATATAAACCACAGCTGCATAATTGATATGTTCTTACCTTATCAGTTTACCTGTTATTAAACATTCTTTTATTTATTTGCTTGTTTGCTTGCTATTTGATGACTGGATAAGTGAGCTGTTCAGTTGATCCTTTTCAGCCATGAACCAAGCTCACACGTGCAAGAATAAAAAATATGAGCACAGCATTAGTAACATATTTTACTTATAAAAACATAGTCAAAAATGGAAGGAGTGACACATGGTAAACATACCAAAAGTCCATAAAGTAACTTCAGAACATCAAGAGCCCAAGCAAATAAAGTGCAATGTAAAACGTAGACAACTCATTCGAGTCACAGTGGTCAAATAGTAGTCAAATAGGCACGTTAATCCTTCAGAACAGCAAAGCACAGACTCATTCAGTTCTAAAATGACTTATTTAATAAAATAACAATGCAGACATGGGTTAGCGCTTTCACCTTTCGGCTTCATCAGACCCTTTTGAAAAAACTCAATGCTAGACAGTTTATATACAAATATTGGCGGGAAAACCACCATTATATTGTCCAATGAGCATGACAATTTTGTCAACCCTATTAAACAAGGACATTTAAAACTGATTAAACTTAAAAACCATACTAATTAATAAAAAATCAAAAAATCTATCAAAAAATAAATAAATAAATAAAAACAAATATATTTCATGCATCTGTAACAATATAATTAATAATGAATCATTTATTTCAAAAGCGTATATATATATATATATATATATATATATATATATATATATATAAATAAATATAGCATAAAAACTGTATAATGAAATATATATATATATATAAAGAAACATGTTATCAAAAAATCTATCAAGAAATTTTCATTCAAAAAACTCTTAGCCTTCTCATTTTAAGAAAAGGTTTAATGGACACCTTCCCATTCAAACCTGGATGGGAGTCAGACCTTAGCCTCATAATCCATGTGGTCTCTCTACTTTCAGTGTATGTTCTGACATCACCACCACGATTACCTACGGTGATCTCTTCTATAATCTTGAACTTAAACGTATGGGAACTACCTTGTTCTATAACATGTTTAGCTAACACGTTGACCTTGGAAGCCGTTCTAATACTGTACATATGCTCACGCATCCTATCCCTTAGACTTCTATTAGTCTTCCCAATGTCAATGAGATGAATCTTTGCACTGGTTATCTTCGATTCAGCCATGAGGTCTCTACTACCAAGATACCATTTCTGGATATTTATATTGAAAAGCTGGCCAATGGTTCCATAAATACAGGGCTTTATAGGAAATCCTGTCATAAGAATACATTACTACATCGCCATAGTATGCATCCAGGTTATGTATACAATAATATCATCAAGGGGCAGGCAATGAGGATATCAAGGTATAATCCCACAGAATTAGGGTTCAAGAATGATTTGTATGATTTAAATAAGAGGCTCTTAACACGTGGGTATAAAGATGGAGATGTAGCTAAGGGAACTGATGGGTTAGATATTTTGAGGTTAGGAACAGCGGCTCCTTATTTTTCTGGTCATAATGTGAATGGCAGTGTTGGTAATGTTGTACAAGGTACCAGAGACATGATGTATGACCAAGGGACCTTTTCTATTTTTTATACCAAAGATGTTATTAGAACACACTGGGATATCTTTTCCGTAGATCCCGATGTCAAAGAAGCACTAGGGAGTGCCCCTAGATTTAGGTATAAAAATAAAAAGAATTTTAAGAGGCTCCTGGTCAATCATTTTACATTGGGAAGACTAATAGAAGTCTAAGAGATAGGATGTGTGAGCATATGTACAGTATTAGAACGGCTTCCAAAGTCAACGCGTTAGCTAAACATGTTATAGAACAAGGTAGTTCCCATACGTTTAAGTTTAAGATTATAGAAGAGATCACCGTAGGTAATCGTGGTGGTGATGTCAGAACATACACTGAAAGTAGAGAGACCACATGGATTATGAGGCTAAGGTCAGACTCCCATCCAGGTTTGAATGGGAAGGTGTCCATTAAACCTTTTCTTAAAATGAGAAGGCTAAGAGTTTTTTGAATGAAAATTTCTTGATAGATTTTTTGATAACATGTTTCTTTATATATAGATTTTTTGATAACATATTTCTTTATATATATATATATATTTAATTATAAAGTTTTTATGCTATATATATATATATATATATATATATATATGTATATGTATACGCTTTTGAAATAAATGATTCATTATTAATTATATTGTTACAGATGCATGAAATATATTTGTTTTTATTTATTTATTTTTTGATTGATTTTTTGATTTTTTATTAATTAGTATGGTTTTTAACTTGAATCAGTTTTAAACGTCCTTGTTTAATAGGGTTGTATAGTGCATTTCCTTTAGAACATTTTGTCATGCTCATTGGACAACATAATGGTGGTTTTCCCGCCAGTGTTTGTATATAAACTGCCTAGCATTGAGTTTTTTCAAAAGGGTCTGATGAAGCCGAAAGGTGAAAGCGCTAACCCATGTCTGCATTGTTATTTTATTAAATAAGTAATTTTAGAACTGAATGAGTCTGTGCTTTGCTGTTCTGAAGGATTAACGTTATCGTCTGCCTATTTGACTACTATTTGACCACTGTGACTCGAATGAGTTGTCTACGTTTTACATTGCACTTTATTTGCTTGGGCTCTTGATGTTCTGAAGTTACTTTATGGACTTTTGGTATGTTTACCATGTGTCGCTCCTTCCATTTTTGACTGTTTTTTTATTCATAATTTTGGCTGCTTTGGTTGGAGCGTTTACTCTGCATAGGCATTATTATTTTTTGGATTACATATTTTATTTATTTATTCTTTATTAACTGGGTTAGTCCTTCTTGGCTAATAGCCTCTTTTCAGGGGAGACCCAATGTGGCTTTTATACTATTAGGAGAAGTTTGGCCAGAGCATCAGGGTAACTTCCCCTACTCTTTTTGATAGGTGTCGTGGGATCTTTTACATCTATCTGAGGTACCATCAACTCAGGCGACAGGGCCTCGGTTTAGTGTCTCATCCAAAGGTTGAATAATTGAAGTATTACATTTCATAAGTCAGACAGATAGGCAGCTAGACCGACAGATAAACAAACAAAACTAAACAAAACATGCAAAACATTAATGCAGATATTAACTATTGTGTAAATCAATGCTTCCTTTAGTTGAATGCCCAAAAAAAGCAGCACAGGTTCCAGGCACAGCTGAACGCAACAATATTTAATGAAAACACAAAGAAACAGGGGTAAGCGCTTTCACGGATCAAAACTCCATTTCATCAGATCATAATAGAACATTACAACTATTGCTCAATATTTAAATGTGATACAGCCAATGAAATTCACACTTAGAAATGATGCAATAATTAGGGTTAATTAGTTCACACATAGATAATAAAAATTAATAAAACTACCTAAACTATTTAATATTTTAGGAACTGCAAAAGTACTCAAAAATCCAAATGCCCAGCAGATAACGAAAGGAACAACTCGCCACCACGAAAAAAATGGTCCAAAGAACTTTAATACGATCCACTAATCCAGTTAAAAACACATAAAAGCACTTGAACGCCTTAATACAAAAAGACACCCTGCGTTTTCGTCAACTTCCTTGACTTCATCAGAAACGACCAGCACATCAATTAACCACCTTTTATACATTCTCATTCGTCAATTGATTATCCAATTAGTTAAAAATTTAAGAATATAAAAATACATGTTGCATAAATACCATAAAACGGATGTCGCTGTATAATACATCACTGAATCACATAATGAAACTAAGTAATTGCCATTACTTTAAATATTTTAAAAGAAACTGTCACTGTTCTTTGTATAATTACATATATATTACTTTAAAATGTATGTTTTTAAAAGAACTACTTGATGAATGAATACTTAAAATTTTACTAAATATTACTTTACCTTTAAATATAAAAATAATAAAATGTCAATTAATAAACATAAATAAGTCGCAAACATTTAAAATATACATAAACATATTATAGGATCTTGAAGCACAGGTACAATGAATTTCATAGATTTAAATTACATTCTATATATGTTACCATAAACCTGATTCTGGTAATCATGGGGACCTCTAGTGGCCATAAAAATATGCGGCAAGTTCCTTCCTACAGCTTAGCTGCTCTTAATTTTAACAAAGGCAATATATTATCATTAAGCCCCGGGTATTTGTCTGCATTTAGAGCCACTTGCCACCATAATTCCCTATATTCGATTCTGGTCTCCCATGGCCCCCCTCGAATATCTTGTTGAATATGTTCTATTACCAAAAATTAGAAGTTATGTACTCACCATAACGTTCCATCTGAGTAAGTGTATTCATTTGTCTGCAACCTGTGGGTTATGGATCCGATATCGGATCTGAACCGGCATGGTTTACCAGCTATGGATCCAAGCTCTCAGCTCCTCCCCTCACCCATAATGCCCTGCTCTACCCTCATGACCTCAGATCGAGTTTGCCAACAGCAAGAACACCCTGAAAAGGGTAACACACCATATGCAGGAAACTGAAAGGCCAGGGGGATAGGAGGGCGGGATGGTTGCAGACAAATGAATACACCTACTCAGATGGAACGTTATGGTGAGTACATAACTTCTAAATCTGAAGTAGGAGATTCATTTGTCTGCAACCTGTGGGACAGAGTCCCCAGCTACCTGAATCTTGGGCCATCATGGAAGGATATTCCGAGCACATGAGCCAAATGATGCTCTACCCCTAGATGCAAGATCCAACTTGTAGTGGGAAATAAAAGTATGAGATGAAGCCCACGTGGCTGCTGCACAAATATCATCTAGAGGAATCCTAGCCTTAAAGGCTGCCGAGGTAGAGACTGACCGGGTTGAATGGGCGTGTACACCTCCGGTCGGGCCTTCCTGAAGCTTGATAAGCCAATAAGATACATTGTGAAATCCAGCGAGACAGAGACTTTAGAAATTGGCTTGCCCAAATTAAATTTAGCAAAGGAAATGAACAACTGGTCGGATTGCCTATGACCAGCCGTTCTGTTTAGATAAAATCTAAGTTGCCTGTGAACATCTAAGGAGTGAAGCTTGTATTCACCTTTGTTTTCATATTTAGGAAAGAAAACAGGGAGGTTAATGGATTGATTAATGTTTGCTTCGAAGCTACTTTAGGAAGGAAGGACGGGTTGGTCCTGAGGTAAACACGGTCCGGATGAAAGACCAAGTAAGGAGGTTTAGCTGATAATGCTTGGAGCTCTGAAACTCTCTTGGCCGAAGTAATGGCTACTAAGAAGGCAGTCTTGAACGACAAGAATTTGAGATCTACCGTAGCCGCCGGTTCGAAGGGGGGGGCGGTCAAGGCCTGGAGAACTAAGGAAAGGTCCCAGGGAGGAACCGCTTGTTTTACAGGGGGCCTGAGAAGGAAAGTACCTTTAAGGAAAATTTTACACAACTTGGCCGACATGAGTGGACTGGAGTCATGACCAATGTGATAATGTGAAATTGCCGCAAGTTGTACTTTGACTGTGGAACTGCTGGCACCATCGTTAAACAGAGTGGTTAAGAAATCAAGCACTAAAGGGAGAGGAACTGTGAAGGGGTTCAGGCCTTGCCGCTCCGCCCACAAAGAAAACCGCTTCCACTTGCTACGGTAGACTTTCCTAGTGGACGGTTTATGAGCTGCCACCAGGATCGCCTTAACAGGGGACGAAATACCGGGAGTCCTGATCAAGAGTGGAACTGGAGCAGCCAAGCGGTCAGCTTCAGGTTGTCCAGGTTCGGAGGAGATAGGCAGGATGGATGAGATATCAGATCCGAATGGGATCTAGAATCCAAGGGGGATTCACCGAGTGAGACCTTAGGAAGGGGAACCAGATCTGTCGAGGCCAAAACGGAGCAATGAGAATCATTCTGCAACCCACCCGAGAGGCTTTCTGAAGAACTTGGAGCATCAGAGGCAAGGGGGGATAAGCATACAGAAGACCGGGTGGCCAAGCATGCACCAGAGCTGCCTCTTGGGGAACCTCCTGGAGGAGGTATCAGAGCGAAAAACTGTCGACTTGGTGTTTGAGGGAGAGGCAAAAAGATCGCATGAAGGAGTTCCCCACCGTGCGAATATGCGTTCCGCTACTTGAGTATTGAGAGACCACTCGTAAGGGGTCAGAATGGTGCGACTGAGCTTGTCCGCCAGGATGTTGGACCGACCCGGAATGTGCGTTGCTATTAGAAAGCGGTTGGTGGAGATTGCCCATTCCCAAACTCTCATGGCTTCTCGACAAAGAGGGTAAGACCTGATTCCTCCTTGCTTGTTGATATACCAGACAACCGACATGTTGTCCGATTGAATCGCAATTGTTCCCAAGGGAAGAAAGTCCTGAAGTGCTAGCAACGCTAAAAGCACTGCTCTCATCTCTAGAACGTTGATATGCAGTAAGGTCTCTCTATCGTTCCACGTGCCTTGGACGGTCCGGCCTGCAAAATGCCCCCCCCACCCGAGGCGGGAGGCGTCCGTGGTCACCGTGGCGAGAGGGGGAGAAGCACAAAATGGGCGGCCTCCGTGGAGATCTGGGGAGTGAAGCCACCACAGGAGGGACCGCTTGCAAGCCTTGCTGATAGCAATGGGATGATGCATAGGAAGAGCAAGGTACGACCACTGTACTAAGAGAGTCCACTGGAGGATGCGCATATTGAGCCTGGCGAGAGGAAGAAGTGCTATAGCAGACGCCATGGACCCTAGAGCCCTCAGGACCAACTCCGCCGGAACTGAACTTGAGTGGAGAATGGCCCGCACCTGGAGCTGCAGATTTTGAACTCTGTCCGCAGTGAGGAAGGCTTTCAAGCTCCTTGTGTCTAACCTGGCCCCTATAAAATCTAAGAGCTGTGTGGGTGCTAGGTTGGATTTCTTTGTTTATAGTGATGCCCAGACTGGGAGCAAGATGGAGAAAGGAGTCTCGTGCCAATAGTAGTAGATGCCTTGTTGAGGCGGTAAGGAGCCAGTCGTCCAGGTAGGGAAAGACCTGCACCCCCTGAAGCCTCAGGTGGGCCGCTACCACTGCTAATACTTTGGTGAACACCCTGGGGCTGTGGTGAGACCAAAGGGAAGGACCCGGAACTGGTAGTGACTGGCTCCCAGCCGGAAGCGGAGAAACCTCCTGGAGCGTCTGTCCATTAGAATGTGGTAGTACGCATCTTTGAGGTCTATGGAACACATCCAGTGATTTTCTCCCAGAAGGGGGAGAATAGATTGCAGAGTGACCATTCGGAACTTCTCCTTGTGAACTGCCAGGTTCAAGAGAGAAAGGTCTAAAATTGGTCTTAGATCCCCGCCTTTTTGGCACTAAAAGAACCTGGAGTAGGACCCTGGTCCGATCTGGTCTGGGGGGTCGCGCTGGATGGCTCTTTTCTTTAGCAGATGGCCAATTTCTGCCAAAGCGGCTTCCCGTTGACCGGGTGGAACGTCTGGGAGGGACTTCAGTTTTGGTAAGTGACGAAATGGGATGCAGTATCCTCTGGATATGATCTGGAGAACCCAGCGGTCTGATGTTATGGACTCCCATGCCGCTAGGTGCCCGAACGTCCCCGACTGCCTCCTGAGTGGAGCAGCCGGGCAACCCCTCAGGGTTGCTGCGCGGGCCGTTCAGAGAAGGGTTCTCTGGACCCGAAGTTCCTGGGAGCCCCTCAGCCTCTAGGGCGGCGTCCTCCCTGTCCTCCTCTGCCACGGAAGGACTGGTTGTCCGGAGCAGGCTGGGATTGCTGCGACTTCCGGAACCACATCTTCTTCTGACCCTTTTGGTTCCTAGAATAGGGCCTCTGGGGTGCAGAGAAGCGGATTCGACGGCAGACAGCGCCTTCCGTCCTTCTCGCTCTGGGTCAAAGTGTCGCGAACGGTTTTGCCAAAGAGGGCAGAACCATCAAAGGGCGTCGCAAATGACGCTTTGAAGGGCTCTGAGAAATGCAATGACGGAGCCAGGCCTGACGCCTAGTGACTAGACCTGCCCCTGCGGCTCTAGTGGCGCCTTCCGTAGCATGGGAGAGTAGCTGCATAGAGGTATTGGTAACTGATCTAAGAGTGGCCATGCGGGTGGAGTGCAGCACTTTGTCCTCCTCCGACATGGACTCTGGGGAGATGCAGCGTATTCTTTAATAAGATCGCTGCATCCTAATTATGTGTTAGGTAGTTCAGCGCCCTTACCGAGAAGGACGCTGAACTAAACATCCGCTTCCCCAAGCGGTCCAGAATCCGAGACTCCTTGCTCGGGGGATGGACTGAGGGACTCTCCTGAGCAAGTTCCCTCTTGGTGGCCGCCCGTCAACATGGCATCTACCGAGGCCCCTTACTCCAATGGGCACGGTCAGCCGGTGGACTGAGGATCTGGTCGGGCCTCTTAGGGATTGGCTCCACGGTGTCCGGTTCCTTCCACGCCCTGGTGGTAATGAGGTCCACCAGGGGGTCGGCAGGAGGGGACACCCAAGAGGTAGACGGGCCCGCTTCAAATGCCTCCAAGAACACGGACTCGTCCGAGGAAGACTTGGGGCAGACCCCTTATGCGGAGCATTTCCATGATGTCTCCAAATGAGACATCCTCGGGGTGACCGTGGGAGCCTTCCCTTCCTCCAAATCCGTGTCTTCCATGAGAGACTGGGAGTCAATGTGCCTCCTTTGCATGTATGCTTGCGAGGAACATCCTCTGGGGGCTGTCAGAGGACTCCTGCAAGCAGCAACCTGTTCCAGGGGAACAACTTGGGGCACAGAAGCGGGCTGTCCCAAGGGCCGGATGGTGGAAGCCTGACCCAGTGCAGAGGGAGCGCGGGACGGAGCCAAAACAAGTGCCGGGGTCCGGAGACCCTCAACAGGGCCCTCTCCACTACATCAAAAGCCGAAGGGGAGCCGACCACCAAAGGATCCGACAATCGGCTCCCCCTCGGATCCGAAGAGTGGATCGAGCCGGCGCTGGCGCCGGATCCGAAGGGACAGTGCGCTCCGACACAGACGGTGCCGGCGAGCACTGATCCCCCCGGATCCGTCGCTCGGTTCCAGGCTCCGCGGGGTCGGGTCCAAAGCACTCGCGGGCCGGGTGGGATCCGAAGTACTATCGGCGCCACCCACCCCGGCCCGGTTGCTCGGCTCCAACTGCTCCAAACCCGGGTAGCGGGTCAGAGAAGGAGCAATTGGCTTGAAAAAAGGGGTCGAGCTCCCCCCCAGAGGGGGGGGGGCAAGAGCACTCCCATCTGCATCTGGGCCTGGATGAACCTTCTCATCATCCGGTC
Source organism: Protopterus annectens (assembly GCF_019279795.1). NCBI lineage: Eukaryota > Metazoa > Chordata > Ceratodontiformes > Protopteridae > Protopterus > Protopterus annectens. The sequence continues at coordinate 321,566,909 of NC_056736.1, forward strand.
CAGATCAGCGTCCGACAGGCTATAAGTTGATCTCGACGAGGCTACCGAGGTAGGCCTTGAGTGCCTCCTCGATAGCCTCGACGGAGATCGGGTCTCCTCCTCCTCAGGTCCCGTGAAAACACACTGGAGACCGGAGCCGAGGAGGGGAGAGCCAGCAGACAAGGAGGCCGGGGAGAAGCCGCTTGGCTGGCGGGCCGAAACAGAAGTCTCGGCCCGCCGCTTATGGTGCTTCTCCTCCGGTCCTTCTCCTAGCGTCCCTCTCCTCCAACCAGAAACTGGAGGTTGAGTCCCAGGAGGAGGAGGGGAGCCGAGAGGGAATAACCGTGGTAACGGTTACCCCCGAAGGAGCGGAGGCCGGAGCCGAGTCCGGCAGCAAGAGACCCGCCAAAACAAGCTTGGACCTCCGCTCCTTCAATGCCCTGGGGTTGAACCCTGCACAAATGGAACATCCAGATGTGAGGTGTTCAACCCCCAGGCATCTAACACACAGAGTGTGGCCATCAGCTGGGGAAAGCTTATGGCCACACTCGGAGCACTTAGAAAAAATAGCTTTGGGCTGCTCAGACATCCCAAAAACTAACAAATAAAGTTACTAGAACTAAGTAACAAAAAACCACTCACAGGCCCAAACACACACTACGCTACCAGCGAGAGGAGGGATATAAATTTAAGTTTTAAACTCTAAAAAAGTAATAATACAAGAGGGAAACCTACACTTTCACACAAATCTAACCAAAAATATTCAAAATTGAGTACTTTAAACACTAAATATAGCACTTAGCTGGAGAGCTGGAAAATACAATCTGGTCACCATGCGCGGCAAACGAGATCTGGGGTCATGAGGGTAGAGCAGGGCATTATGGGTGAGGGGAGGAGCTGAGAGCTTGGATCCATAGCTGGTAAACCATGCCGGTTCGGATCCAATATCGGATCCATAACCCACAGGTTGCAGACGAATGAATCTCCTACTTCAGATCTTAAATTTGTATTCCCTACATATTTTGCTGTGCTTATACAGCGCATTACTTTCTTTCTTGGTAGATATATCATAAGTATGCTCATAGATCCTTTTTCTTAAAGCTCTTTCTGATTTACCGACATAAAAGGCACCACATTTTTCACAAAAAGCAAGGTATACTATCCCTTTAGTATTACAATTGAAATAGTCCTGACTGCTTATCATTTTATTCCTACTTGCAATATTATATCCTTCCCCATTTATTACATAGCAACATTGACTACAGTATCCACATTTGTAGGTACCCTTTCTATTTATCTTTCGGTTACTTTGGACCTTCTTACTCTCCAGAATGTTACCCATATTCCTGGAATTCCTATAAATCACTTTCTTAGGGATGCTGGATATACCTTCTATATCCGTAAAGGATAAAAACTTGTCCCATTCTTTAAAAAATATTTTAGTAATTCCACTATTTATTCCATTATACTCTAGAACTAATGCCTGAGAAAAGTCCTCAGAGCCATTATTATTTCTATTTACCAAACCAGTCACACTAGTATGATCTATAGATTCGCTAACTTTTTGACCCCTGTAAATAGGTGCAAATCTGTCCTTCCTTCCTTCTTCCACTTCTTTCCTTATTTGTTGAACAAAATTACCAGGGTAGCCCCTCTCCTTAAACATTTTTTCCAGGAGTTCACACTCATTTTGAAAATCCTGGTCTAAACTCGTCATTCGGCTACCCTATCAAATTGCCCCTTAACAATGTTCTTTTTACAATGCTTGGGGTGTGCACTTTGAAAATATAAAAAGGAATTACAGTACGTGGGCTTTCTATAAACTCTAGTTTCATACTTTCCTTCCCGTTTATATAATTCCATGTCCAAGTAAACCAATTTGTACTCAGATATACCCCAGGGATTACTTCAGTGTCACTGCTTGACAGAGGCACAGCAAAATGATAGGCATAGTTTTTATTCAAACTAAAGGGGTGGCGAAAGCCACATAACTATGGGCTAGGCTTATAAATGCCCTTGGGCAGATAGCCTAGTATGAACCTATGAACCTATGAGAAATGTTATGTGTGAACTTCAAAAAGCTAGTAGTATCATTTATATAAAAAAAGAACTCATTCAACCTTTCTCTTCCAGCCGTCCAAAGAATCACTATATCATCCAGGTACCTCCTGTATAAAATCCAGCAGTTTTTATATTGGGATTCCACAACATATTTCTCTTCCCAATATGCTAAAACAAGGTTAGCATAAGTGGGGGCACAAGCGGCCCCCATAGCCACGCCCTTAATCTGCTGGAAAAACTCCCCTTTGAAATGTATGTAATTATTTTTCAAAACCAAATCAGTAAGCCATAGACTGGCCAGTTTGTCATTCTCAGTCATTCCCTCATATGCAAAGACTATGTCCTCCAAATAACCTTGCCTTCTTCATAGGGAATGGAGGAAAACAAATCAATAACATCAATGGTTACAAATAACACGTCATTCTGCCAGTTGCAATGGTTGAGGTCATTCAATAAATCCCATGAATCTTTCAAAACATTCGGTCTTCCTGTCCATAAAGGCTTTAATATAAGATCTACATACTTAGCCAGAGTCTGGGATTTGGAGCCCTCGGCAGAGACTATAGGCCGAAGTGGGGGATCCTCCTTGTCCTTATGGATTTTCGGTATACCAAAAATCATAGGGATCTTAGGTTGATCCACTTTTAAAAATCTATAACTACTATGACTTATTAGGCCTTCCTGTAACATGTCATACAGGGCTGTATCAATTTTGTGATAGGCTATATTAATCTCATTTTTTGAAACAATGCCGTATTTATCTTCATCCCATAATAATGTGTACATCTTACTATCATAGAGAATATAGTCCATAAAAATGATACCCCCACCTTTGTCAGGTTTCATTACTCTCACATCTTGATTATTCCTGATGTCATATAACAAATCTTTTTCTTTGGTAGTCATATTGCCATGCCATGTGCTCGCACTACTATATTTCCTGATTTCACCCTCTAACACTCTCTCAAGATTCTTTATCTGGGGGTGTAAAGGAGGGTTATATATGCTTTTCTTCCTTAATACTTCTCCGTCACCCCCCTTCCTGTAGGGCCAAATGACATTAAAATTCACTTTCCTTAAGAATAGTTTAATGTCCAACAAGCTCTTGGCAGTATCACCCTTATGATCCGGTATAAATTTTAAACCTTTAGAGAAAGGGGCAAAATGTTCTTTCTCCACCTTTATGTTACTGAAATTGTATATACTGAAATTATTCCAAGTATAACATTGTTTATCCACTATAATACTGTCAGGCTCCTCAGGGAGGTCTGGGCAGGAGTCTCTTAAAATCTCCCTCTCCCCCTTCTTCCTCCCCTCCACTGAAAATTTCCATTTTGCTGCCCTTGCTTATTAAGTAACCTTTCAGATCTACGCAAGGGTGGATATGCCTCATCATAATCCCTTTCACTTCCTCTGTAAAGTTCATTATCTGTTTCATGCCCACTTATTTCACGCAGGGTGTCTTTTTACATTAAGGCGTTCAAGTGCTTTTATGTGTTTTTAACTGGATTAGTGGATCGTATTAAAGTTCTTTGGACCATTTTTTTCGTGGTGGCGAGTTGTTCCTTTCGTTATCTGCTGGGCATTTGGATGATTTAATATTTTAGCCATTCCTAATAAATGACTAATATAATATATATACAACAACACTGTAAAATAATAATACATATTACGATATAAAATATATGACTGAGACATAAAAACACAAGGAGACTTAGTTGACAGGAAAATAAAAATAAACAGGAGGCCCAGTTGTCAGGGTACCACCTACAAAATAACTAAGTTGGGCTGGTTAAAACTCATTAATGCTTCAAAGATCTAGCTCTTAAGAATGGTTTCAGTGACACTCTATTGTTCAAGCCAGGATACTTATATGATTGTAATTTTAAAATCCATTTCTACTCTGCAGATTCTGTTCTATTTCTAAGATCTCCTTCTCTAACAATAGCATATAAAAGTTCTACGGCTAAAAACTTAAACTTATGATCACATCCTTCCTTCATAACATGCACAGCTAGGGCATTAGACTCTTTCGAGTTTCTAATGTCTCGTAGATGTTCTAATATTCTATCTTTCAGAAGTCTGTTTGTTTTGCCAATATAAAACGCATAGCATGTTGTACAAAAACTAAAGTAAACCAAATTCTTTGTGTGACAATCGGCATAAAAGTCAGTGGTGATATCAAAACCAAGATGTGGATGAGAAAAATTACCTCCTGAATAAATATAAGTACAGGCTTTACATCTCCTACAAGCAACTGTACCAACTCTCTCTGACCGCACATGAGTAGTTGGATTCAGGGGTCTATAGCACAGTTACTTCTTTAGAGATCTATTATTCCTAAACGTAAAATCTGGTTTATTATTAATAACTCCACTTAACTCTGGTATTGTTAATAAGATGTCCCAGTTTGTACTGATAATATCACATACCATGCTGATATTGCTAGCAAAAGCCAGTGGCATTCTCAATTTGGTTCTATAGGTACTGTTCACAGATCCAAACTCATCTATGTCATTAGAAATCTGCATAGACTCTATATTTGAATTTGCACTCAAAAATGGTCTACATCTGCCCATCCTCTCCTTCCAAGCTTCTGAAATCTAAATATCTATAATATCACTCTTGTAGCCCCTGCTTAAAAATTCATCTTTCAGAGAAGCTAGAACAATATTCAAATCAGCATCATTATTATGAAGGCGCATCATATGAAAAACCTGTCCTTTAAGGACGTTCCGTTTAGTATGATTAGGGTGCATACTATTGTTGTGCAGGATACTATTCTTTCTCACACTCTTCCTGTACACACTGGTAGTAACTGAATCTAGCATATCTCTATTTATCTGTACGTCTAAAAAATCAATCTTAGTAGATGAGTATTTATACGTAAACTTTAAAAAATCATTCATCCCATTAATATACTGAAAGAATTCTAATAACAATTGTTCAGTCCCTTCCCAAAGCAAAAAAAATATCATCAACAAAACGTATATACCAGCCAACTGAGGTACCATATCTATCACTAGAAAGAATATATTGTGTCTCCCACTGGCTGTATCACATTTAAATATTGAGCAACAGTTGTAATGTTCTATTATGGTCTGATGAAGCAGACTTTTGATCCGTGAAAGTGCTTACCCCTGTTTCTTTGTGTTTTCATTAAATATTGTTGCGTTCAGCTGTGCCTGGAATCTGTGCTGCTTTTTTTGGACATTTCACTTTTTACAGTTGGTTCCTGTATCAAGAGTGAGGTTTGTTTGCATTTTAATAGGACCATTTTACTCACTTTTGAACATGGCTGTGGGCAACAGTCTCACGTCTGAGGTTTCCATGACTGTTGTGAGGAATAGACCTACTCACCATCGATTTAGTACCTTTCTGGAGGATCACAGTAATCCTTTATTGAATGGAACTGTTAACCTAGAAATGAACTATGCTACTCCTGATGCTAATATTGTTGAAGCCTTTTATACTGATTACTATCTTTTGGAGAATGTATTTTATAAATACAAACACCTGCAGTGGCAAAGATACCATTTAGAGGTTTCTTTGAATTTACAGATTGTACCTAGAGGGTTGAGAGTCCTAACAATGCCTACATATGGCTCTACGTATCCAGAATTACTTAGACGCTGGCAGGTGCTTATCTTAGAATGTAGTGCAAAATATATGCAACTATTGATTGATTTTTTTCAGACCTGAAGAGGTGGACTTATGTGAATGGATTGAAGCACTGCAGAATAAAATTTATGAAACCTATCCAATGGACATTTTAGGTGAGAAGATGGATACTTTATTTGAGAACATTTCCTCTTATGATAAAAGGCTCTTTAATGTTAAGACAAGGAAACTTCAGCATGACAAGCTGGATTTTGAAAAGGGTGATGTCTTCTCCTAGTCTCGAGAAATTTCGACACAGAACACAGCATCGCAATGCCAGACAGGAAATGGGCGTTACCCCGAAGTGCATGCTTTGACGAGTCGTATAGAGGAGACACGCAGAGGCAGCCGAATGACCCTAATAGCTCTATCAGTAAATTGAATCAAACTGGAGTGGGAGTTAATGAAGTAAATGCTACTAGGAACAGCTCGACAGCTGTTCCCAACAACACCATCTCAGTTAAACCCAAATTGCCAACGGGTTCACAGAGTAATTCATCTAAAGCCGTCTTACTGGCACAAGAAACAGTGATAATGGATGTAGCAGGGGTTTCTACTTCTTCTTTTTTACTGAAAGAACCGTTGCAGATACGAGGGAGGTCCAGTAATCGTTTTCAGAACCCCAGGATACGACGTATTCAGAGTGAAGAAGACACAACGAGGAGTGTAAAAAGAACCAAACAGGTTTAGTATACAATATATCATCTATCACGTTAACTGAAACTCAGATTTCAGTGTTGAACAGAGAGTTGACTTTCGCACCTGCACAGAGGGCAGTTTTAACGGATGTTTTACAAGATTTACATATGTTTGGCAGGACCTTGACCTTCAAAACGATGTTTAGGAATGATGCCTATAATGACTATGTTTTAAAAAAAATGAGTTTATTTGTGCCCCCACCTAGTTCTACTATTGAGTTGTTTATAAATGTTTGTGATAGACAACTCAGACAGAAATTTTGGATAAGCACAATGACTGTTTTTTTAACTTAACTTATGATGAAAGGTAAGCTCTATCAGACTTGAAATGTTTAAACAGTATTGAAATAAGACCAGCTAATAAAGGTGGAGTCATAGTTGTGCTTGATAAATGTATTTATATTTCACAAATGATGGAATTATTAGCCAACACAGATAATTATGTTTCTATACCATTATATACACTCACTGGAATCATTGAGAAAGTAGAGTTTTTTAGTTTTTGATCTCTTGATCACAGGTTTAATAATAGAACCATTATTTGAGTATTTTAAAGTAGATAATCCTACCATCCCAATATTATATGGCCTCCCGAAGATACAGAAAGATCTCTATAGAGCACAAATGAGACCCATAGTATCTAGTAGAGGTTGGCTGACAGAACCCTTGTCCATTTTTGTGGAAAAGAATCTTCGCACTGTTTTGAATGAATGTAATTCAGTTTTGAAAGACACAAAAGATTTTCTCTCTCAGCTAACTAGCCAGCTTGGAAATATTACAGGTTCTCATTTTTTTTGTTACATTGGATATAGTTTCACTTTTTACTGTGATACCCAATGACTGGGGGATAGAGAATGTTAAGTCTTTACTACGTGCACATAATGTATCTAATGATAAAATTAGACTTTTATGTAGTTTATTAGAAAAGATTTTAGAGAACAATGTGTTTATTTTTAATGATGTACACTACTTGCAAAAGGTTGGCATGGCTATGGGCAGTGCTTGTGCCAATAGCTACGCCAACCTTACTTTGTTTGGATGGGAGAGACAATATATTCTTTCTAGCGACAGATATGGTACCTCAGTTGGCTGGTATATACGTTTTGTTGATGATATTTTTTTGCTTTGGGAAGGGACTGAACAATTGTTATTAGAATTCTTTCAGTATATTAATGGGATGAATGATTTTTTAAAGTTTACGTATAAATACTCATCTACTAAGATTGATTTTTTAGACGTACAGATAAATAGAGATATGCTAGATTCAGTTACTACCAGTGTGTACAGGAAGAGTATGAGAAAGAATAGTATCCTGCACAACAATAATATGCACCCTAATCATACTAAACGGAACGTCCTTAAAGGACAGGTTTTTCGTATGATGCGCCTTCATAATAATGATGCTGATTTGAATATTGCTCTAGCTTCTCTGAAAGATGAATTTTTAAGCAGGTGCTACAAGAGTGATGCTATAGATATTCAGATTTCAGAAGCTTGGAAGGAGAGGATGGGCAGATGTAGACCATTTTTTGGTACAAATTCAAATATAGAGTCTATGCAGATTTCTAATGACATAGATGAGTTTGGATCTGTGAACAGTACCAATAGAACCAAACTGAGAATGCCACTGACTTTTGCTAGCAATATCAGCTGGTATGTGATATTATCAGTACAAACTGGGACATCTTATTAACAATACTAGAGTTACATGGAGTTATTAATAAAAAAAACTGATTTTATGTTTAGGAATTATAGATCTCTAAAGAAGCAATTGTGCTATAGACCCCTGAATCCAACTACTCATGTGTGGTCAGAGAGAGTTGATACATTTGCTTGTAGGATGTGTAAAGCCTGTACTTATATTTATTCAGGAGGGTATTTTTCTCATCCACATCTTGGTTTTGATATCACCACTGACTTTTATGCCGATTGTCACACAAAGAATTTGGTATAATTTAGTTTTTGTACAACATGCTATGCGCATTATATTGGCAAAACAAACAGACTTCTGAAAGATAGAATATTAGAACATCTACGAGACATTAGGAACCCGAAAGAGTCTACTTCCCTAGCTATGCATGTTATGAAGGAAGGATGTGATCATAACATTAAGTTTTTAGCCGTAGAACTTTTATATGCTAATGTTAGAAGAAGAGATCTTAGAAACAGAACAGAATCTGCGGAGCAGAAATGGATTAAATTACAATCCGCTAAGTATCCTGAGCTTGAACAAGTGTCACTGAAACCATTCTTAAGAGCTAGATCTTTGAAACATTAATGAGTTTTAACTAGCCCAGCTTAGTTATTTTGTAGGTGGTACCCTGACAACTGGGCCTCCAGTTTATTTTTATTTTAATGTCAACTAAGTCTCCTTGTGTTTTTATGTCTCAATCATATATTTTATATCATAATATGTATTATTATTTTACAGTGTTGTTGCATATATATTAGATTAGTCATTTACTAGGAATGGCTAAAATATTAAATAGTTTAGGTAGTTTTATTAACTTTTATTATCTATGTATGAACTAATTAACCCTAATTACTGCATCATTTCTAAGTGTGAATTTCATTGGCTGTATCACATTTAAATATTGAGCAACAGTTGTAATGTTCTATTATGGTCTGATGAAGCGGAGTTTAGATCCGTGAAAGCGCTTACCCCTGTTTCTTTGTGTTTTCATTAAATATTGTTGCGTTCAGCTGTGCCTGGAACCTGTGCTGCTTTTTTTGGACATTTCACTTTTTACAGTTGGTTCCTGTATCAAGAGGGAGGTTTGTTTGCACTTCCTATAGTTGAGTTCATCCTTCTTTCAAAGAAAAACTGTGAAAATCTTTACTGGAATTTCTTGCACTACGACAGGGTGTGAGCTACCACAACCACACATGCAGTAATGCATTCTGCTGAATAAAAAAAACAACTTAACCAATGAGCCTGCCAAACTTCCTCTCCGTAACTAGTGAACACTCTTCCTACAAACCAGTGAATATAAATGTGATTTTGGTTGTTTGTGTGTGTGTGTGTGTGTGTGTGTGTGTGTGTGTGTGTGTGTGTGTGTGTGTGTGTGTGTGTGTGTGTATACTATGTATTTATTTAAAGCTTTTGTTAACCAGGAAAGTAGCCTGATCCAAAGATTCTTTTCAGCCATGACCCTGGTGAAGAGAATAGTCTGGTTACCTTGGGCTCTTAGACCAGACCTAGTCACTACTCCTGAGAAGTGTCATATAGCCTGTTCAATCCCTGAAAGAGAATGGGAATTTTATTCATGAATCTTCCTCATTCCAAAGAAGCCGGAGTAGAGACTTCATTCCTGTTCTATATGTCAGCAATTGCAATAAGCGCATCAGGTACTGCAGGTGCAAGATGCTGACTTGTCAGGAACTTGTGGCTTACTTCCACATAGGGAGTTTGTACAGTGTTAATGGACAGAATAGGTGCAAGTCTGCATATCAGTAACTGGGCACCCCAAATGACAATCTTTCAGCTAATGTTGTGTAGCAGTACCACTTCAAGTAAAAGGTACTGCTTTTTGGTCTTGTATACCCGAGTGCTTATTACAATTTTAACCACAATTGAGGAGTTCCTGTAAGATAGGGGACTCTCCTTGTGTTTCTGCATACAAATGACTGACTATTGATGTCCTCTCATGCAGCTTCCAGTCAGCAGCTATTTTCTGAGTCTTGCTGTGGTTGAAAAGCATGGGTAAGGAGTCCCCAGAAATTGCAAAAAATCATCTTTCGTTCCAATATACAGGATTCCCTTCATAGAGGCAGAGTCAGACTCATTCCAGTAAGGTCATGCCTAACTGTGAATGTAGTCATGGAGTTGGTTTCATGGGTGAGAATCAATAGTTTGAAACCTTCCACGTCTCTTTAGCCTAGTGGTAGTTTCCATCTTCTCTGTCTCACTGACTGTCATTCAAGTAAGAGTTGCTCAGGTGGCAGCTGAGGTATCAACAGTTGCCAAGTCACCATGCTTTCATATATCCATTTCTGATGTAGATTTCTCTCACTAGGCTTTGGAAGTGTGTACTAATTCACTAATCTTGGAGTGATATTTCTCTACTTATCATTAAATGTGTTGAGTTCCGCTGAATGATTCCTTGTTATACGGCTAGGGTTCTACTTGGGAGCAATACTATAAGCAATAGTTATCCCTTCTACATGCAAGTATGTGAGTATTCCCAGAAAAGTGAACGTACCCAATCCCTTTTGAACTGAGGGTTTATTTACCCTTCATGATTTCAGAAGGATCATGAGACCCGTGTACCCTCCTGCTCATGTCAGACAAGCAAGCTGCTTTGTGTCATGAAAACAGGCAGGAAGGGTTACAATATGACTCTGTGCAGACAGAGATGCTAGTCTACCATATCAACTTGGGCGTCACTGTTACAGATGTTCACAAATCAGAGTAGGGGCACCTGGTAATGATCTCCTGAGAATAGGACACTTGACTTCAACATGATTACCACATAAGAAAATGTGGTCCTTCATGTTCTACACAGAAGAGCAGAGGTTAGCGGCTGGTGGAAGGGGTTTCAGTTCAGTGGCAGAGAAGATTCCTGCATGCCTTCCTACCTTACTTACCATCTGGTTCTGCACCTTCTATCAAAATTCAGCTATGGAAGACCCAAACTCATCCTTTTCATAACATGATGCCCACTGTGTGGGTTTCCAGTCCTCATGTCAATGGCAATACAGTGTCTTTTCCTTTACAAGCTGAATGGAGTCTGTGGATTTCGGTGATGTGTGCCACCCATCTCTGGACCTGGCTGTTGTAGTAGAGTCTCTTAAGCCATCAAAACTTCCATCAGAGGTCATATAAATGCTTCAAGGTATCAGAAATCTTTCTGCTAGTCAAACAGAATGCAAAGTGGAACTTCAACATTTATCCTCGCTTACCGGAGTCAGTGAGTTTGTTTTCACCTGATTGACTTAGGCTACAATTATTTCAAGGGCACAATGCACATTTCCACCATCTCAGCACATTACAAGTTTGTAGGAGGCAGAACTATTGCTTAGCACAGACTTAACAAATTTTCCAAATGTAGGTTGCAACTTCACTCCTCTTTGAACAGCCATCCTCGTCTTGAGACTTTAATTCAAGACTGACAAGGCTTATCTGTCCTTTTTTTTCCCTGGTACTTCTGCCTCACTGCCTGTTAACCATCAAAGCTTTCTGCAGTCAAGCTCAGCCCATTCACTCCCCCACAATAGGGATGCCCTTAGTATGTCTGGTGGGGTTATCATTTAGGCAGCCATAAGGATTGCTTGTGCTCTGGCCAGCATCCTGGAAAAGAGGGAGTTATTGCAATGGTGCAACCCTGCCCATAGACAGGGGGACATGTAACCCATGTTGCCATGGGTTACATGTCCCCTGCCCATGGAAGAGGGGGACATGCAACCCATGTTGCCATGGAGCCAGTATTTGTTCTCCACACAAGTGCATGCACCCATACACAGACTATGAAGCTTACCGCTATACAGCAGCCTGGCAGTTCCCATGCCTGCCCCCCAAGACTGCACCTGCATTCAGTTACCCATCCTCTGAGTATTGTGGTTTTCCTGTGGTTGGTTCCACCTTTTACCCCCTAGGACAGACACACCCACCCTCTACTGCTAACTCTGTCAAGTGACAGAGACACTAGTCAAACTCAAGTCACCTTGGGCCAAAGTTATGGCTTTATCCCTCTGCCACCAGAGCTGGCATGGGCTTGTCCATTTTTTACACCAGCTGGTTTGGCAGACTTGAAAGTCATTGTTTGTAAGATTACTGTTTTTGGTGGCAAATACTTCCTCCTGCAAGTTTTTGGGGTGATAGGCCCTGATACGTTATATGGGGGTACTAAGTGGGCTTTAATCTTTTACTAGATCAGATGTCTCACAGGACTGACTCTTGCTTACTTTCAGAACTGGTTTTGGAATCTTGAGTTAGCTAATCCATTCATTTCCCCATTTCCTATCAAGTGGGAGGTCAACACATAACCTTGATATGTACCATCATTTTTTTCCCCTGATGAGGGTGTACCAGTTCAACAACATGCACAAACATTGGGCTTTCCAAGATGACTGCACACTGATCAACAGCTTAACTTTAGATCTCCTAGTGTGAAAAAAAAAGAAACTGAAAGGCAAGGGCCAGGAACGCTGTCACTTTCAGCAAATTCAATTACTGGCTAGTAAGTACACTGCCTGGATGCCAGCAAAGCAGAAACTAAGACAGCCTGAAAGAAAAAAACTACTAAAAAAGATGAAGAGAAAACACTGGCTGGGAAGAATCCTGTAGCTGTACAGCAAAAAGCAGTTCAAGCTTCAAGTCTGGTGCAAGACATAATATAGAGGACAAAATAAATCAAATGTGCTCAGAACTGAATGAAATAAATGAAACACTGAAGGAATATAGCAACTCAAATAACAAAAGGCTGGAAAAAAATAAAAAAAAAAGCTTTAAATAGATATTCAGATGAGCTGATAAAACTGCAAAAATTAGAGGTTGAAATGAAGAAAAGTCTGGCTGAGTATGAGATTGTTCAAGAAGAGATGTTTCAAAAATAGTACAATTACAGGACAGAGTACATAGGGAAAACAAGAGATTTTTTGCTGTACCAGCGAAACCATAAGGAACAGACTGTATTAAGTTTATGAAGGCATGAATAAGCAACTTGACTGGTATTCCACAGCAGGATTTGTTAACTGAAAGACCACATTGTGTGAATGTTCCAAACCCGGCCATGAGAAAGCAGCCAAGACCGGCATTAGTAAAGATACAATCCTACCAGTAGAAAGAGTTGATCCTGACAAAACTGGCAAAAGGGCAAAGTATTAAAATTCCGAGAGAGTAGAGAGCTTGCAGAAAATGATTATTAACTGTACACCATGCAGAAGAGAGACAAATTTATTCTAGCAATCAGGGAATGTTGAGAGCCAGGTATGAGACTCAAGCTGCTGTATATAGCTATCTTCAGAATACTTTTATTTCCTGGAGGATCAATGTCAATTTTTGATGAAGAACTGGCTAATGGGGAAATACAAAAGTTTGTCCATCAAGGGGTGAGTCATCAAACAGAAGGGGACTCTGCTTCTTATTCTTCTGATGCTAAGGCTCAAGCAGAGACTTTCCCAGTGAAACCTTTTCTAATGTTCCAAAGGAAAGCATTTGAGAAACAAAGCACAAGAGTTGACTAGCAGAACTGAGAATACCTAGGGTTTGAACCAGAGTCTGGGATGGAGATGAACAGGAAGACCAGCAGCACTTACATTAGTGAATAAATGTGAGACTACAAAGCATCAATCACATTTCTGAAATATGTCTTTACAAGAAAACGTTGCTAACTGGATTTCTGTTGACTTTGTTAAACCTGTTTAGGGACTAACAGTCATATGCCACACTTGGAGGGGCACTGTTAGAGTGAAGGTATTCTTAGTGAGTCCATTATAGCACATTAAAGTAGAATAATAGGCCTGAAAATATAGAGTCAGACTTGAGTTTATATGTATGCATTCAATTTCAGAGAAATATAGAAGGTTCCTTTTTCAAGGGAAAGATACAATCTTGCCAGCTAAACATAAGATGTACAGAAATAAGGTTTGCAGAGAAAGATGTACATAGCAATGGAATGCTATATAAAGAGGCACATGAAAAACAAGGCTTGGAAACACAAGGCAACTAGGGATAAATAGGCATGAAAAGCCTTACAGGGTTTTGATATCATTAAGAAATATGGGAGATACAGTTAGGGAAGTCAGTTAGTTCGGAATGACATACAGAAAAGATGAACTATTCCAGCATTCTAGAAAGTTAGCTTTTAGACTTGTATATAAAAGGGTGTCTACAATACAGACACGCGAGCCTGAGTACAGAAGACAGGTTAAATACTGTTTCAGTTTATATTACTCAGGGGACTCAGAATGTACATGCAGGAACTTTGGACATGTTACTAACCAGCATTACAGCATTTCTACAGACTCTTATTGTTTATCAGCACCATTAATGAAGATGGTATTCAGATACTGTGAACCTTTAATAAGGCATTACTAATCAAACTACAGTGTTTGCAGAATTCATTCTGAAAAGTAGAAAATAATTGGCCCATGAAGGAGAAACTGGAATCTGTTGAGCACAAGTTTGGGTAATTAACAGATAAAGACTTGCATTCCAGTCTCATTTCAATTGTTTCCTGTTAATCCCAGTATACTACAGTCTTATCAGTACTTTCAGGCACTAAAAGAGAAAAAAAAGGGAAGAAGTAACTCTAAGTAAACAAGCCTCTCAAGGTGTTCATAGACAACACCACAGTGGTGTGGTATGATAACAAGCAAGTGGGGGACAAGGTTTTATCTCCTATGCCAGTTGACACTTCTAGTGTGGGAGCTAGCGATCCAGTATCATGTGACACTTCAGGCAGTTTACATTCCCTCAGTTATGGTAAGTGTACACAACTGTACAATGTTCTTTGTGTTTCACTGTTGCAGTCCTGATTTGTGGGATGATTCCCAAAGCTGAAATGAGGGTGGAAGGACAATTATGGGGGAGAAAGGATGCTGTGCGAGAAGACAGTGGCAAATCCCACTCTAGACTTGGAGAAGGCAGACAAGTGATAGTGTTTAGTAAAGGTATGCACTGATGAACAGGTAACAGCTTCCAAAATGTCCTGGGTCGGAACTCCTTTCAGGAAGGCAGCAGAGGTAGATGTGGCCCTTGTAGAGTGAGTCCTTACAGATTTTGGAGGCTTTTTGCCATGGTGGTTATAAAAAAAAAGGAAATACAATAAGAGATCCACTTGGAGATAGTCTGTTTGGAGACTGGTTTCCCTTCTGAGCTAATGGCAAAGGACACAGAGTTGGTCTGATTTCCTGTAAGATTTAGTTCTGTCAATATAGTAGCAAAGCTGTCTGTGCTCATCCAAGGAGTGAAGAATTCGCTCCCCCCTGTTCTGAGGCTTGGTGAAGAAGATGGGCAAGTGTATGGCTTGATTCAAGGATGTGTCTGTAACCACCTTGGCATAAAGGATGGATTAGTCCTAAGTGATATTCTGTCTGGGTGGAATGTAAGAAATGGTTCCATTGCTATGAAAGCTTGTAACTCAGAGACCCTTGTAGCTGAAGTGATAGCCAGTAAAAGGGCAGTCTTCCAACTTAAGAATTTTAAATCAGCAGAAAAGCTGCTGGTTCAAAGGGGAGTAGCGTCAATTTTTCTAGAACAAAACTGAGCTCCCATGGAGGTGTGGGTAGTCTCCTGGGAGGTCTGATGTGGACCACTCCACTAAGGAGCTGTTTCATCGGGGGAAGTGAAAAAATAGGAGTAAGAACAGGAATGTGGGCTGAAATGGCAGAGGCATGAATCTTGATGGAAGAAAAGGACAGGCCTCTGTCCACTAGGACAGCCAGGTAATCTAAAATGGCAGACATACTGGCTGACTTAGGATTGAGGCCTTGCTGTTGACACCAAATAGAGAACCTTTTCCCTTTGGTTGAGTTTGATTTCCTAGTGCTAGGCCTTCTAACCTCTTTGAAAATGTCTTGAACTTGTCTGCTTAAGGAGTGCTCAAAGTGGTATTTTCAGGAATTATCCAGGCTGAGAGTTTGAGGGTCTGTAGGTTGGGATGCACAAACATCCCCTTGTCCCGAGTCAGAAGGTCCACTCTCTGAGGTAACTGCCATGGTTTTTGTTGGTTAAACTCGGTAGCAAAGGATACCAGTGCTGTCTGGGCCAGTCTGGGGCTGACTTGCAGGAGGACCCTTAGAAGAAGAGGCAGGGAAGGAAACACAGAAAGGAACAGGTGGCTCCAAAGGAAGGAGAAACCATCTGTCCTCCAGGCTGTGGGCAGTTTGCTCTTGTAACAGAACCTTTTCAGTTCAGGATTTTCTTTGGTGGCAAAGAGGTCTATCTGTGGGATCCCCATTTGTGGGTTATGCTGAGAAATGTTTCCCAATGTAGATGCCACTCATGGAGGATCCATCAGGTGTCTGCTGAGATGATCTGCTAGAGTGTTTTGAGTCCCTGGGAGGTACTGTGCCATGAGATGCAACTCCAGAGAGTGAGCCGTCTCCTAGGTCTGCATCACTAGCTGACAAAGAGGGTAAGAATGGGTGGCCCCCTTTTTATGTACCACATTACTTTGGTGTTGTCTGTTCTGACAAGCAGGACCCCTGGTTTTCATTAATCTTTGAAAGGCAGCAGGCCCATCTGCACTACCATCAGTTCTTTCCAGTTTATGTGCTTGTGTTTGAACTGAGCTTCCCATCTGCCCTGGGAATGAAGGTTTTGGAAATGAGCTCCCCAGGCTGTCTCTGAATCATCTGTGGTTAAAAATTGGCCCTGAGGGATGAACCTGAAGGAAAGACCCAGGTTCTGGGCATATGTCTGTGTCCACCATGCAAATTCTTCTTTGAGGCAAGGGATCAGTGGAATTTCTGCCTCCAGGGACTGTGAGTTACAGTACCACTGGAGCGTCCTCATGTGTAGTCTGGCCAGAGGGATCATGAGAATACAAGATGCCATGTAGCCTAATGCTCTGAGGAATTCCCTGGTTGAGAGGCATTGTCTTTGCATAATATTTTGGAAATATTGATTCAAGAAGGAGACCTTTTCTGGAGGAAGGAAGGCCTTTTGAAGGGAGGAATCCAGAAGAGCACCCAAGAAGGGTCTGTGTTAAATATGCAAAGATTTATGGTGAATCTCAAAGAGGTGATGAGGATCTGAGTGATGGCCAGATCCTTGCGGAGCTTTGAATGCCTTGCAGCTTGAATGAGGAAGTCGTCCAGGTAAGGGTAAATTTGGATTCCTGATGTTCTGCAGAAGGTGATCACAGGGACTAAACACTTTGTGAAGACCCTGGGAGCAGCAGACAAGCCAACGGACAGTGCAGAGTACTGAAAGTGCCTGGTACCTGCCCTGAAGTGCAGAAAGCATTTTTTAGGTCTAAGGTGACCATTAAGGAGTGAGGAGGCTATCATGGGAAGAAGCTTTTGAAGAGTCAGCATTTTGAACTTTGATACCAGCAGGGACTGATTGAGGGTGGACAGGCCTAGGATAGGGCACCAAAATCCTTCATTTCTGGGAACCAGGAAAAACCTGGAGTATAATCCTTTCCCTATTTGATGATCTGGTACTGGTTCCACTGAGCCCTGTAAGCATAGGTTGTAAATCTGAGAAAGGGCCTTTGCTCTTTGATTTTGTGGAACATCTGGGTAACCCGAGCATCTTAGTGGCTTTTTGAAAGTGAGCTTGTAACCATCAGAGATAACCCTCAGAAACCACTTGTCTGAAGTAATGAGGGACCAGTTTTATTTGAACTGGGATAGTCTTCTTCCTATCTTTTCTGGGATGAGGGGAGGGCAGGAAGGGAAAAGAAAGAGTCACTGTTGCTCTCTGCCAGGGCCCTGTGGCCTAGAACTCCTCTGCCTGTGGGTTCCTGAAGACCACTGCCTGGGCTTTTGTGATTGCTGCTGCCTTTGAGGCCTTTCCCTCTGAGGTTTTCTCTGGCCACCTTTTGACATGGAGGTAAAGGACCAGTGTTTAGTGGGAAAATTTGTACTAAACCTAAGAGGCTGAACTTTGAGGAAGTCCTTTACAGTCTGCACAGAATTTGCTTTATCTTCCATCTTTTTAGCACAGCCTCAACCTTTGGTCCAAAAAGGAAATCCTTATCCAATGGTGCATCTAGAAGTTTGGATTTGACATGGTCTGCTTGGGTCTGTTCCCTAAGCCAAGTATGCATTCTAATGACAGAACCAGATGCAGCGGCTCTGTTAGAGGCATCCATAGCATCATAGCCACATTGTAAAGAGTGTCTAGCCACCTTTGAGCTGGAATGGCAAAGTTCCAACAATTTCTAAGAAATATTCTTGCTCTCCAGGGAGGAAATCTTTTGCTTAAGTTTATCTAAAACACTTTGTTGGTATTTTATCATATGGAATTGGCAGTTATGGGCCCTCATAGCTAGGGTAGCAAAAGTGTAGACTTTTTTACCAAACCTATCAAGGGCCCTGCTTTCCTTGTCAGTAGGTAGACTGTTCTTAGAAGAGCTGACCTTTCCTCTCTTGGGACCTGGAGTGACAACCTCTGGGTCAGCAGAGAGCTTTTTGAAGAGGTATTTATGTGAATCCAGCACCCTGCAAAACCGGTCTGTTTTTTTAGGGGCTGGAGATAGAGAGTCTGGGTTCAGGGAAGAGTCCATAAAAACATCCTCTACCACCTCCAATACAGGAGGAATAGCCAAAGGTTTGTATTCTGGAGGTCAAGGAACTCCCTAACCCACTTTTTAGATTGTGGGTATTCCTGTGCCTCCCACTGGAAATGTTCCCTCATGGCATGGGGTGTTTCCACAAAGGATATATGTTCATTAGGAGAATCTGAATATTCATAGGAAGTAAGGAAGGTTCCCTCCTCAAAGACAGACCCTTCCTGGTCAGAATCCTCACTTGAATCAGGAGGTTCAGAGAAAACTTCTGGGGAAGACTGCAAAGTGGCTTGCCTAGCTCTGACTAAGGAGATGAGGTCCTCAGCTAACCTGACCAGGTCTTGCTGATAACCTGGTGGGTGGGAGCCGGCAGGCCTAGGCATAGGACCTGAGGTAGAACTCTTCTTAGGAATAGCTTTAGCCTTGGGCCCAAGTACATCCACCATCCAGACGCCAGTCTCTTTGTAAGGCAGAACAGGTGCCTCGAAGGAATGTCACCTGTGCAAGATCACTTGTCGGAAGCCAAGGTCTGCTGAGTGACTCCAAACCCAACAGATGAACTGAAAGCCAAGGCCTGTGTAGAAGTTGAGGGACCCGACAGCATGTTGGACTCCATATGGGTCTCAACAGAGGCCTACACTACCACCTTGATTGCAGAAGTAGGCTGCAAAAGTGCCTCACCTTCCTCAGCAATATCGAGCCTCGAGGGACTGGCCAACGGTGAATGGTTGTAGTCTGAAGTGCAAACCTTGGGTCTTTTTTCCTGGTTTTTCTTAAGCTTAGGGAGCTCAACCTCGGGATTACCTGCAGACATCATGAAACGATGAGAGGAAGATTGCAGATTAAGATGCCTAGCTAAGATTTTGGCCCTACGCCTAATAGTCCTAGAATTGAAACAGGTGCAAAAACTACAACTAGGGACATCCTGATCTGGGCCTAGCCAGGTAAAGCACAAAGTATGAAAGGCTTATGTGGGATTTGCTTACCACAGCTGAGACAACTGTTAACCTTATCTGACATGAGTTACATTAATAAAGAGAGTTCCTCAATGGGGTAACTTAGCTTTAGAAGACTTCTCTCTGGTACAGACCTATTGACACACTGAATCACTGCTTCAGGCTAAGACGACAAGAAAGACTGATGTCATGGCAGTTGCTAGCTCCATTTATACCCAAATGTACTGATGTCAGGGTAGGGCATCCACCAGCCTTGGGAGGAGGGAGATTTTCACTCTGGTAGCCAGGCCAACCAAGGGCTTCCACAGTAGGAAATCCCACAAGTCAGGACTACAACAGTGAAACACGAGGAAAATCTGGAACTACCTGAATAATTCCCAGAGACAAAAGATCCTAAACTACCACTGGAAAAAATGACTATTAATGATGGGTTAAGGAATGCCCATGAAATGGGGAAGAGACTTCAACATCATGTAGTAATCTAGCAGATGATAGACAGAACCCAGGAATCCTGAGTAATCTTTAACCAAACTGGAAGAGATAGGGAAGGATGAAGAGAAACAGGAATGTGGCTGAGAAAAACAGGAAAATCAGACAAACACCTGGTTTGTCAGGAAAAGGAGATTTCTGTATCACAGGAGTCTGGGTAGCTTTAGCAGAAGGAGCCCTTTACCCACCCTTTTTACCCTTGGGAGGAGGACAAGGCTGCCTATGAACAAAGGCTGGCTTATTAGGGTAAAGGAAACACAGGCACAGGAGAGGCAAAAACATGTTTCAATTCCTGTAAAGCCTTCGCCTTATCCTAAAGAGACTTAAATCAGCAGCAGCTGCACCAGATAAGTGTTTGTTATCCAGAGAGGCATTCATCAACTTAGCCTTAATATCATCAGGCAAAAGTTGAAGGCAAAACTAGGAATAATTCCTCACCACAGAACCAAAAGCAGCGACAAGCCTGAGAAAGCAGAGCCAAAATATATCTTGACATATGGGTCTGATAATTGGCAGCCCTAAAAGCAAGGGTAGCTGAGGTATATGCTTAACCCTTCCTTTTCCTTTTATTTCAAAGTTCTTGTATTGGTTAATTGATTGTGATTAAGTAAGAGCATAGAAGGCAGTAACTGAGCTGGTTTTAATTAAGTTGCACAGATGTCTAAGCAGGAAAGGTACATTTATAGAGAAATTTCCAATCAGGCACCCTGTAATTAAACTTGTTTCTTGTTTTAAGGACTGACAACTGACAGTCTGGAACCTAAGACGAAGTAGAAAAGGTATCCAACAATGCAGCCAGACAGAAGGAAAAGCAGAAAGGTCTAGGACAGTTCATTTGTAGAAAACCTAATACTTTTTCTGAACCTCAGAAACCAGAGCACAATCCCACTTAAACTCCATTTTTCTGGAAACTGTGTCCTCAAAATGAGTGTCAGGACTAGTGCACTCATCTTCCTCAGAACCATAGTCTAAGGAAGAAGGAACCTGGGAAGAATAAGCAAGGGATTCCTCATTTGAATCCCCCTCCTCCTCAGAGGAATTCTGCTCCTTACGCCTTTTGAGGGAAGTAGAGGACCAAGATGGAGCAGGAAAAGAAACTCCTTGGGGAGGTTTTAAAGCCATAAGGGCATTAAACAACCCCTGAGTGAAATGCTGCCATTCACTCTGAGGGTCCTTTGGAGCAGAAGAAACATGTCTATTTTTTTGTTTTTTCACCAGGATATCTACCTTATAAAATTTAGAAGGCTCAGATCCTGGACAGCATTCTACAATGGTAGCTGGTACTTCCTCCGTAACTAAAATCTGAGAAACACCCCTAGTCTCGTTGGTAATGAGCCACGGTTCCCCCTGAACATCTGAAATGGATATCTGCAAAGCCTCCAGGAATGTGCATGAGGTCAGATCCATGCTGGCCTCCAAAGCGGTTGTGGCAGAGGAATTCAATGATGTAGCCGGGTGATCCTTTGGGCTTTTATTAGCCTTGGGAGAGACATCTGATGGAGGTGGTACAGTGGAAAAATCAGACCTAGATTTCTTGGCCTTCTTCTTTGCAGATGGCTGACCCTTGGAGTGGGAGGTTCCTTCCATGGTGTCTTTTGCTAAAAGCTTAAGATGTCGGTTCTTTAAATATATAACCAAAAATGAAAGCCGACTATGCAGAGTGTTTGTGACAAAAGCCTAACAAATGGAACATGATGTATGGTCGTGGGAAGCACTGAGACAAAATAAAATACTGCTCGTGACAATCTTTATGGGGAATCTAACTCCAGCACTGGAATTTACCCTTTCTGGATGACATGAACTTCACAAGCAACAAAACAAAAGGAAAAAAGATAAGTGCAAAAACTTCAATGGGGCACTTATCTGAAAACAGCTTAGTGAACCACCAAACGAAGCGGGTATTCAGACCAACAATCAAAATATGGTGTTTGAACTGTAGGCAAAGAAGTTCTCAGGATGGAATGTCTGGATGTCACCTTTATGCCAATACTGTATGCGAGGAGCATACGGTGACGTACGGTGTACTTTAAGCAATCTAAAGGCTTTGGTATACTGGCTGAATGTCGGGCCACTTTTGGCTGGGAATCCCTATTGTAAGGAATACTGCAACACTGAAATGGAAAGACATCAATGATGATCCAGAGGGAAGCAGAATGTAAGAAAATACTGTTGCTGTTGGTGGGTCTTAATGCACCAAAAGCATTCGACAGAGTAAACTGGGATTTTACGAGTAGTGCAATGGAAGCATTTGCACCCCCCTGCAACAATAGCAAAAAGAAGTTATGTCATACCATAATGTTCCACCTGTGTTGTCGATCTTCACTATTCCTTGACTGTGGGCTCGTTTCTGAGCCTCGGAACAGACTCAGCAGTTATTCCAGCTCGCGCCTTCTAAAAACTCTCGAGCTAAGCTCTACCCACAATGCTCTTCACCACATTACCTTATATCGAGTTTGCAAACTAAAGTGACAGATGAGAAATAACAGATAAGAGACCATATCTGTGTCCCTATTATGAAGCCAGTCTTTGGGAATACTCGATCCCCCAAGAGTTCTAAAGGCAGGGGGGAAGGAGGGATGGAATGTCTATGATTAGTGAAGATCAACAACACAGATGGAACACGTTATGGTGAGACATGGAACGTTGTGGTAAGACATAACATCTTTATCTGATGTCAATCTTCACCTAATCCTATACTGTGGGACAGAGCCCCTAGCTACCTGAATCTTGGGAGGTCTCATGGAAGAATATTCCCGAGCACCATCGAGCTGAATGATGCATGTCCCCCTCAAGACCTGGTCCAGTTTGTAATGAGTAATTAAGGTATGAGGAGATGCCCATGTTGTTGCTGCACAAATATCTAAAGAAGCTCTGGCATGAAAAAGTGCAGATGCTGCTATAGCTCTCACTGAATGTGCTTTTACGGGTCCTGGTGAGTGGAATTTCTTTCTGTTGAAAACAAAGGTGATACAGTCCTTAAGCCATTTCACCAGAGTAACTTTAAATACTGGACTGATTAAAGATACTGAAGAAAAGGCAATAACAAATTAGTCAGATTTTCTAATATCCTTTGTTCTGTGAAGGTAGAAAAGTAATTGTCTGTGTACATCTAGTAAGTGTACACAGTTTTCTCCTTTGTTGGAAAAAATATGGAAAAAAGACTGGGAGATGTAAAGCCAGACTGATGCTTGACTCGGAAACAACCTTTGATAAAAAGGAAGGATTTGTCCAGAGGGAGACCCTGTCCTTATGAAATATCAAATAGGGGGGTTGCAGGACAAGGCTTGTATTTCCGATATTCTCCTGGCAGAACTGATGGCTATAAAAAATAAGGTTCTCCAGGGCAAGAATTTTAAGTCACAAGTTGCTGAAGGTTCAAAAGGGGGAGAAATAAGAGATTGCAGTACCAAACTCAAATCCAATGGGCCACAGAGTTCTTTATATGGAGGTCTGAGCATTATGGTTCCTTCCAAAAAGGCTTTACAAAGTTTTTGTGACATAAGTGATGAACCATTGAAGCCAATATGGAAGTTAGAAATCACAGCAAGATGCACCCAAATCATAGAGGCTGATGAGCCAGACTCAGAGTAAGGCTTAGAAGTCTAAAGCTTTATCAATGGGTGCTGAATATGGGTCAAGCTTACACTACCACTTAGTAAACTTTAACCACTTGTTATGATACAGTTTTCTATTGAATGTTTGTGGTGGGCTAGAATGATGTGTTGGACCAGGGAGGTGAGGTACAGATGCCTGGCAGTCATGGGAACTGGAAAAGCCACACAGTGAGCTTGAGATGTTGTAGATACTGATGAGTCAGTCCCCCCCCCCCCCACAAGGTGGGATAATAGGTCTGTAGCTTGGTCCAGTATCCAGAGTTTCCAAAGCAGATGGCGGCATAGGAAGGGTAACCAGATCCAAAGTCAGAATGGGGCAATGAGAATTACTCTGTTCCTTCACCTGCTGGCTTTCTTTAGAAACTGACAATAGTGGAATCAGAGGAAAGGCATACAATAGACAGGTGGCCAATCATGAAGGACAGCGTTTCTGAGTGTCTCCCCCGGGGAAGGGGGGGATTAGGGCAAAGTAACTGCTGCACTTTTTGTTCAAAGGGGTCACAAACAGGTCACAGCAAGGTTGGCCCCAGTGATGGAATATCTTGTCCATCAGCACTGGATTGAGAGACCACTCATGAGGCATGAGGATGGTTCTGCTCATTTTGTCCACGATCACGTTGGAGCTCCCCGTAATGTGCATTGCTATTAGAAAGCGGTGGGAGGAAATCACCCATTGCCAAACTCTGAGTGCTTCGACAAAGAGGGAAGGACTTGGTTCCCCTTGCTTGTTGAAGTACCAGACTACAGACATATTGTCGGCTTGTATTGCAATCCTTCCCAAGGGGAGGGTATCTTGAAATGCCTACAATGCTAAGAGCACTACCCTCATCTCTAGGACATTGATATTCAAGTCAGCCTCCAGCTGGGACCAAGTGCCTTGGACTGTCCTTCCCAGATAAAGCCCCCCCACCCTATCTGGGATGCATCCATGGTCACTATGGCTTGGAGTTGTGGAGGGACAAAGGAACGGCCCAATAATATCTCATTGGAGTGAAGCCACCAACTTAGGTCTTCCTTGCAATGACTGGTGATCAAAATCAGATGGGACACTGGTTCATTCAATAAGGACCATTGGGAGGCCAGAAGTAAATGAAGAACTGCATGTGATATCTGGCCAAGTGAACTAGAGTGAGAGAGGCTGGCATTGACTCTAGAACCTGTAGAATGAGTCTTGCTGCTACTTTCTTGCTTCAAATGATCTGGCTCACTTGTGATCTCATCCTTTGGAGCCTTTCTAGGGGGAAGTGTCGCAAAGCTGGTGACTGTGCAGAGCATAGCTCCAATGAATTCCAGGTACTGTGATAGTTCTAGATGGTTTTTGTAGTTTATAGTGATTTCTAAGCTGTAGCAAAACAGAAGAGTGTAAACTCGTGCCTTTAGGAGATGATGACTGGTGGGAGCAGTAAGGAGCCAGTCGGCTAGATATGGAAACACTCAGAATCCTAGCAATCATGAGATGTGCTGCTACCACTGCCAAACATTTAGTGAATACCCTGGGTGCTGTGGTGACACCAAAGGGCAGTGCTATGAACTGATTATGACTGGTTCCCATCCGGAAGCAAAATAATTTTCTGGACTGCTTGTCCATTTTTATGTGGTAATACGCATCCTGAAGATCTACTGAGCACATCCAATCGTCTTTTTCCAAAAGCGGAAGAATAGACTGAACTGAGACCATCCGTAATTTTGTTTGTTGAAGTGATTTGTTCAACTGACTGAGGTCCAAAATTGGTCTCCAGTCCCTGTTTTCTTTGGCACTAAAATCATCTTGAGTAAATTTCGGATCACCGCTGGTCTGGTGTGACTGCCTGGATGACTCTTTTGTCAAGCAGTTTTTGAATTTCAAGACTGCTACCTCCCTCTGACTGGGTGGAATGTCCGGGATTCTTCTTGGTCTTTTTGGTTCTTCTGAAAGGGGGATTTTGTAACCTTTGGCAATGATCCTCAGCACCCAATTGTCCGTCATTAATTCTAAACAGGCAGATTGGCGCAGGGATAATCGTCCCCGACCACCTCCAGAGGAAGGCAATCAGGCCGCCTATCAGGAGCACTGACAGGAGAGAAAGTCTCTGGAACCCTGATTCTTCAGGTCATTTCTGTCTCTTGAATGCCGTCTTCCATTACTACTCCCCTGCCTTAGGGGAAGTCATTGCCACGCGAGTCCTGGAAAGGTCCTTGTGTCTTTTTGACCCACAGCTTAGCACTTCTCTAGTTCCTAGAATAAGGTCACTGAGGAGTGCAAAAGTGTACGCCCATGGCAGAAAAGGCCTTCCCATCTTTCTCACATCTGGCTACAGTTTCTAACTTTGGGGCCAAACAGAGATGAATTGTCAAACAGAGAGCCGATGAAAGAAGACTTAAATGGCTTTATGAACCCACATAAGCACATTCAGGCATGTCTCCTGATGGCTACACCTGAACCTGTTTGCTCTTGTTATCCCTTTGGCAGCACAAGCAATTATCCTCATGGACGAATTGAAGATTGGCTCTAGGGTAGCAAACTGAGAAGCAACTTTGCCTCAAAACTCCTCATCTACTGCTCCTGAAAGAGTATCTGAAAGCTCTTTAATCAGATCTCTTTGAGGCCTAGTAAAATGTGCCATATAGCTCAAGGACCTGACAGCAAAGGTCAGTGAAGCGTACATGTGCTTCCCAAATCTATCCATTGTCCTAGACTCTTTGTTAGGAGGGTGGATAGTAGCACTTTCATCAGCAAGCTCCTTTTTAGTGGCTGCCACAACCACCATGGCATCAACAAGAATACCTTTGGCCCAATGTTGCTCATTTTTAGGAGCAGACAGAACGTGATCAGGCCTCTTGGGGATTGGCTCGATAGTATTATGTATCTTTTTGTTCAATCAACTTAATAAGATAGTCAGCAGGCAGAGGAAATCCAAACCATAGAGGGCTGGGCACGAAAAGCCTCTAGGTATACCGATTCCTCTGAGGAAGGTTGAATGGTAGTCCAGCCACCCCTCTGCTTAAGGATTTCTAGGATGTCCCCAAAGGAAACATCTTCAGGGGTGACTTAGGGGAACCCTTCCCTTCAATGAAATCACTATCTTCTGTGAAGGATTCTTCAGGGGAGTCCAAGTGCTTCCTCTTGCACTTTTTCTTCAAAGGTACCTCTTCAGTGGGATGCTCCGGAGAGGTCGCGAAAGATGACATAACCTGAGAGGTCTGGTTCTGAGACTTATATACCCTCTGCCCCAGGGCAGAGACCGGTGGAAGCTCTGGTTTGAGGGGATGAACATGATATTTGGTCCGACAGGGAAGGCACAGACCATTTGCCCACAATGGCAAGGGCCTTCTCCATAGCCTGGAAGGCAGGTCCCCATAAAGGGACGGGAGCCCGGAACCGAAATAGACTCCTTCAAAACCATGGTCCCATCCCGCACCGAGGAGACTGCCCCAACATAGAATCCAGAGCCGAGCTTATATATGCCGATGCACCGAGGGGCATGGAAGGCTCGGAAAGAATCTAAGTCAAACCCTGCCCCAGAATTGACAACAAAGCCCCAACCCCTGGAGGTCTCTGGTTTTGAGGAACCAGTAGAAACAAAGGGTAACTATCGGTGTTGGAGAATGAGCTCTGGCCGGCATCAAAACAGTTGAAGCCAGAAAGGTCGGCACCAGGGGCTCAAAAATCTCAGCTGGAGTCAAAGGAGGAATATGGATGGGGGTAGAAGAAGGCAAGGTTCCACAGCTAACAAGGCTAGGAACCAGGGATGGAGGTAATCCCCTCGCTGCCATGAGCTGGTCCACCAGTCTCATAATATCTGACCCTGACAGACTCTTGGTGGACTGAATAGAGGAGGCCGATGGAGTCCTTGGTGGTCGTCTCTACAAAAAAGGACTGGGAAGACAGTCTGCAAATGGATCTATGGAGGGGGAGTAGGTTGTACAAGGTAAAACTATTACCTGAGGATCCTTTGGTACTGAGAGATCTGTTGGTACTGAAGAGAGAGTTGTCTGCATAGATACTGGAACTGAAAAGGTCAGTGCTGATGGCACTGAGGGATGAGAATCTTGGCCCACCGGTGTTGAGGAGGCTGTCGGCACCATGGGAAACTTGGCCAATTTAGAAGGCAGTGCCGAGGGAGCTGTCAGAACCAAGTGACTCTACTTCTTTGGTTTACAGGAAGAAGTTGATGAAGAGGAAGAAATGGCTTCTGTCTTCGGACCAGATATTGGCTCTTCAAATTCAGATTTAAGAAGGCCTTTCAATATTAACTTGTTCTTGTACTCTATCAGGGTTCTAGAACTGAACTCATGACAGATCGCACAGTCTTCATGTAGATGGACTGCACCAAGACAATACACACAGTGTGTGTCCATCTGAATTAGGCATTTTTCTATCAGACTTCTGGCACCTCGAAGCCAGAGGTACCTTTACAGGGTTTGTCGGCCATATGTAAAAACTAAGATGACCTTATACACAGATACGCAAACACACTTTAGAATAAGGAAAGTTTTTTTTTTATGTATCAGAGGAAGGAAAAAGAGGGAAACTACCAACAATGGTAGAAGAGGTCACCCAAAGGTAAAAGGGGAAAATGTACCAACAGTGGCACTTGAGACTACCTGATGGTAAAGGAGAGAGGAAAACACATTCACGCACATGCTAAAAGATATCTGGAGGAGCAGGGTAGTTTAGATAGAAATAAAAGACAAAATCTAGTAAGAAAAAAACTGAAAGTTTGAAGAAAAGCTAAAGCTCGAGAGATTGGATTGAATGCGTCTGGCACTACGAAACAGCAAATGAGATCTGAGGTAACTTGCTGAAGAGCACTGTGGGTGCAGATTTTGCTTGAGAGTATTTGGAAGGCGCGAGCTGGAATAATGGCTGGGTCGGTTCCAAGGTTCAGAACAGAGCCCACAGTCAAGGATTATGTAAATATTGGCAACATAAGACAGTTAATTAGGAGGATGTATGAGGGATCGGAGGCAAAAATGAAAGTGGGAGGGCTCCTCTCGAATAAGTTGTGTGATGAGAGGAACCAGGCAGGAGAGTCCTCTTTCCCCTTCATTACTTGGTTATATTTAGAACCAGTGGCAAAGAAAATAAGGGACATAACTGGCATGGTAATAAATAAAAGATGGCTTTTTTGTGGATGATATTATTTTGTACCTGATAAAAACAGAAAAAGACATCTAAGTGTTGAGGAACATTCTCATTTTGTACCTGATAAAAACAGAAAAAGACATCTAAGTGTTGAGGAACATTCTCAGACAGTTTCAAGCCTTTTCGGGATATAACATTAGTGAACAAAACAAAGGCTATTGCTGCAAACTTTGTGACTACACATTGAACTGGTTCAGCAATACCCACACTTATGGGGACATAATAAAATGACATATTTAGGAGTATGGGTTAAAAAGGATTCTGTTATGGCAGTTAAAAATATGTGGGAAGAGACTAAACAAGAGATAATACAAAATTGAGAAACTGGAAGCACTTGTTTATGAATATGCACAGCAAGATATAAGCAGTGAAAATGTTTTTAATCCCTTTAGTTTTGTATACAGGTCAGGCATATTTTTATCAACCAGAGGAAAAGTTGAGTTGAAGGATTTTATCTGGCAGGGTTAAGTTGGATAAGTTGATCCTTCCAACAAAACAAGGTGGTTTGAGACTACTTGACTTGAAAGGACATTTTAGAGCTACACAGTTAAGGCTCATATACAAAACAAAAGCAGAAAGCAGTATTTCGAAGGAGAAAGGGGTGATGATGATGATGAAGCAGGGGCAAATCCAAGAAATAAGGAGAACATGGGATTTTCCATGCAGATCCTTAAAGAGAATAACAGCCATACAGAATATATTTTTAAACTAGAAACATCTTGAACTATCACTTATGACACAGGTAATCATACATTTACATAAAGGAAGACAAACCATATTTGCAGTAACAAACATTATACCTCATTTATAATCTTCTATACATTCACTGTCAAACATTACATAGCTCATTCAATTCTTGTCTTCGCTTAAACCTCATTCCTCCTCCAAAACATTATTTTGCATGTATTGTTCCCAAAATTCCCATTTTCTATATAATTTGCTCCTCCCCTTTTCTAAAGATCCCGATTCCAGTTGTTTTACCTCTGTTACTATATTCACTGCTTCTAATGCAGTTGGTTTAGACTTTGATTTCCATTTGCTAGTAATTGTTTTTACCAGCAGAATTAAACTTATCAAGACATTATTATGCTTAGGCAATTCCAAGTCTGTATCACATCTCACACCAATGTGCTCATTCAGTATTTCTGACAAAGTAGTCTGCAGGGAATTTTTAAAGTTTGCTAACTCATTTCAATTCCAAAACATTATGTTCCAAATTCCCCATTAAACCTCCATCTTTTACAATCTGCCTGAGAAAAAAATTTCTTTGGAGCCTACTTGGGGTATAAAATACGTATACAAACACCTTGTAGCAAAGATCCTAAAGCTTCTAGACTTTGTTGCATATTTGGGAACCACACATATATCCTATCATTGTTTCTTTGTGAATTGCTTAACAAATCTCACTTCCTAATCCTTCCTAATGACCTCTGATTGACTCCTATAGTTATCATGCATTATTTTATATACCCTACTAATTATCCCTTTTTTAACAGCAGTTTCTGCTCTAGATCCTGCTAAAAAATCTAGCAATGCTCGTCTTTCATTTAGGATCCCCCTATTCCTTTCTGTTTGCTTATACTCTGATCGTAATCCTTGATAGGAAAGGTGATGTCTAGCTTTCAGTCCAAATGAATTCTTGGCTTCTTCCCATTCTATTACCTTTCCTTCTCTAATTATTTTCTCCCAATACCTTGGTTCCTTTGTCAGTTTTCTCCAGGAAAATACAGAATATTATATTTATAAAGAAAAAGAATGTATTGTAGGAATTTAGCCAATAATATAATGGAGAAAGTAGATTTTGCTCATAGGGATGACTGCAAGGAGAAGTACAGAGAATAGGCAACAGGGATCTAGAATTTACTGGAGAAAACTGGCAAATGAACCAATGTACTGGGAGCAAATAACCAGAAAGAGAAAGATAATAGAGACGTGGAAGAGGCCAATGAGAAGGTTATGTAACTGTAAGCATATTTAACTCAGGTGGTTTAAGGAGGGATAGTCCCCTGCAGTGCTTTTTTGTCTGGCTGAAGGTTTGAGCATTTGCTTTTGTAGCTGTAACCAATTTCTTGCTGATGAGATGTAGCAGAACCATTTTCTATACTCCAGGCTGCAAGACAGAGGCATTGCAGGTTTGTGTAGTCTACAGTTCCACCTTGTTGCGTTAACAAAGTGCAAGATGTTGGGAAGTTTAAAGGTTCCTCTTTGCTTAATTACACCAGATGGGAAAAACAGGGCAGCCTTAGTCAGATGTGGCTTATATCAGAACTAGAGCTGCTTT
Source organism: Protopterus annectens (assembly GCF_019279795.1). Classification (NCBI taxonomy): domain Eukaryota; kingdom Metazoa; phylum Chordata; order Ceratodontiformes; family Protopteridae; genus Protopterus; species Protopterus annectens. Next base: position 321,597,954 of record NC_056736.1, read on the forward strand.
CTCCTCTTGCTTTCATAACAGCCCTCAGCAGAACAAGAAAGGAAAATAAGGAATACAGAAGTCTTCTCCCTACTGATCCAAAAAGGTTTTCCTTAATAGGTAGTTGAAATAGAATTTCTTAATTCTGGTGATTCAGAGGTTAAGCAAATAGATCTACATTTGGGATCTCACTCCAGTGTCAGGCTGAGGAATATTTTGGTATGCAATATCCTTTCATGGAAACTGGTGATAGAGCTGCTTACCTGGTGTCTCAAGGAGTTTTGTGGCAAAGGACTGCAATACTGGAGGTGAACTTCTGTTGATTGGTTTGAACTCAGGTCATCATGACCAAACTACATAACTGACAGGAGCTTCCCCACATTTGCTGATGCACTGCATGACTGTGGTATTACCTCAAGTACTTTGACAGACCACGTCTTCCAGATCACCTTGAGGTCATATGTGATTATTAAGCAAATGACCAAAGGGGGCCTTTTTAAGCCAAGCTATACTTCTCAAATGTATCCAAGAAGTATCTATAAGGAATGAATCAGAACTAGCATCTTTTCAACAGTGATGTTCCTGACAGTGTCCTGGTTTTCCCATTTTCCTTGTATTTTCAGGGCCCCAGTCTGAGCTCCCCAAGCAAATTTGGAGTCATTTGTAGTCAAGAATTGCAACCCAAGAATAACAAAAATGACACCTCTGATACACCTAGACTGCCCATTTTCAGAACTCCTTCTGAAATAAAAGTATTACTAGCAAGATACCCTCCAGTGGATGCAGCTGCTCCTGTCATTAGTTCCTCAGGCACTAATGTATCGTTCTCATATGCAGCTTTGCTAAGTGGACCATAAGAATGGAGGCTGGCATATCTTGGTGCTTTGAGGAGGATCCTGCTGTCATGCAGGTATTCCCTGATACATGCATACAGAATGAGTGAATCAGTGAGATCTTTTCCAATTTAAGGGACAGTCTTTTTAACTTTGTGCTCAGTACTGTCTTCCTGTGAGATGAGGAAAGAAGAAACTTTAGTTAACTGAGAAAATTCCCATGCTGGCCATTTACATAGTAGTATGGTGTAGTCCACACACCAGCTCTCCCTAAAAATTGGCCTGCATGAGGTAGCTCTGCAGGTATGGGTAAATGTTAATGCCTTTAAATGTAAAGTAGACTAAGACTAAGACTGGAGTTAAACATTTTTTATCACCCTAGAAGCAGTTGACAGCCTAAATACCTCCTATGTTCTTTGTAAACAGGGATACAGAGTTAAATGTACTTGTATTCTAAAGTTACAAGGAGGTATTCTTGCGCTGGCAAAAGAAGGAAATACTATATAGTTTTAACACTTAGACTTTTGTTACACTGAAAAACTTGTTTAATCTGGAGAAGTAATTAAAAAATGGGGCTGTGGTGAGTGTTCCTAAGTTAGTTGTCTCTTCCAAGTGGTATAATGTCATAGGTTCAGTCATCTTCGCTTTTCAAAACTGCCAAAGTATCACCTCTTCACCCACGTTATCAAGTTCTTGGAATAAACAACTTAGAAAAGATATAGAACGTAGCAACACCCGATGAAAAGTGCTCCAACTTTAATAACCAAACACGGGAAGCACGACAATGTATTCAATACAATCAATGTATTAAGAGCTTTCGTCCGTGCAAAGTTATAATGGGGCTTCTTCAGAATACAATTACAGTTAAAACACACTACATTACATAACCTCAAGCACCAATCATTTCACAATGAAACACCTAGGTCATAACTGTTTAACTAATAAAAATAACAAAAGTAGGTTCTTAAAGGTAAAAATACCAAATGAGCAGTACATAACAGCACACAAACATTTAGGGTCGATTAAGGCATCAGTATTACTGTACATGTAATTATGCATTATTATAGTCAAAAACTCATAAAAATATTGAGTTGTAATATACTCTATCTAAAAGACAATATTAAAATATTATGTATTATAATTTAAGGGCTGTAAAATATGTAAAGTATGTACTTAAAAAAAATTCTTTAGAAAGTTTATGTAAATAATGTATACACCAACTAATATGTACATTTTTAAATAAATGTACAAAATGGAGCGACCAATGTTGAGCAAATCCACTAGTACAAAACACACACTGTCAGCAGTCAGGAAATCTCAAAATGGTTTTCTTGTGTAGTCGAACACAAATAGTAGCAACCAAGGAATTCAGCAATAAAATAGACTTTAATAGTAAAACTGGAAAACCACAGGATTGAGCGCGTTCATCCCCTGACCGGGGATTTCATCAGAATCAACACTCATTTCATTTGAACCTATTTAAACACACATAAAATGACGTCACAAATTAATTAATTAGTAATAAACAACAAGTAAAAACACTTCTACCAATAAACACGTGTAAAATCATATATAAAAATGTTAAAACTGAAAAGTTTATCTTATTAATTTAATCAGCATATCTATGACTATGTCAGTCATTGAATTTAATTTAATGAAATGTGACTTTGCGAACCAAGATGGGTTTAACGGAAATTGTTTCATTTAAGCCTGGGCTGCGACAGGCTTGTAACCTTATCTGCAATTTTGTCTCTCTTGCTTCTATGTAACTTCTATAGTCACCTTCTGTAGGGTTGGGCAATACTTTTTCTAAAATAGCAAATGTAAAACCATTACAATTGGTGCATCCTTCTGAATGTTTAAAAAGTGCATTAGTGGTGTTGGGTGTGGATATTTGATAAATGTGTTTGTAAATCCTGTCCCTCAAGCATCTCTCGGACTTTTCAACGTAGAACGCAGGACAGGATTTACACATTGCCAAATACTCAACCCCTTTTGTCTGGCAATTTCCTTTGCCAAACCAAACTTTAGATTTTAAGGTGTTATGTAGTGTTATATCAACCTTATCACAAATGTATCTACATTGGGAACATGTCCCACACCTTGTGGTACCTTGTTTGAGGTTACCATAACCTCTAGACTTTCCCTCAAACAGTTTTTTGAAGTTTATACCTGTTTTAAAAACAAATAAGGGCTTAGGTCCTGCAATGGACCACAGGGATGGATTACTTTTCAAAATGGCCCAATTCTTTTCTACTATATTAATAACTTAATTTGCCCTAGTCCAATATGGAACAACCATGGCTCGTTCATAACTATCATTTTCTGCATTCTCTCCTACTGTAACTGTATTGTGAGATGTAAAAGGAATCCCTAGGAGGGGTTTATATATCTTTCCCCACTCTTTAAGAGCATATTCCAGGTTTTCCTTAACTAAATTATTTGGGTAACCCCTTTCTAAAAACATACTGGCTACCTTGTTTAATTCTCCTTTCACATCTTCTTCCTGGGATGTCATTCTGGCTATATGGACGAATTGTCCTTTGATACTTTTCTTTTGGTGTTGTGGATGGTTACTAGTATATTATATTTAGTACATTTCATTAAATTCAATTCAATGACTGACAGTCATAGATACACTGATTTAAATTAATAAGATAAAAAATCTTTCAGTTTTAAAATTTTTATATATGATTTTACACATGAGTTTATTGGTAGAAGTGTTTTTACTTGTTATTTATTACTAATTAAACTTTTTGGAACACTTCTTAATTACAGTTTAGAAAGGGAATATTTATTATTCGACAAGAGAGATGTGGATTATAATTTAAGTAAAAAAACAGTGGAAAAGTTTAAGGGATTTGAGTCAAAACAAGGAGTTAATATTTAAGCCAGCTGATAAAGGCGGCAAGCTGGTCATTTTACATTATATGCAATACTTATCAATGTGTTATGAACATTTGAATAATGAGCAGGTTTACAAAAGCATCAGCATAGAAGAATATAAAAAAGCAGAGAGAGAATATAATGAGCTAATAAATAAAGGAATGAGGCTTCATTATTTTTCATTAGATGTACAACAGAAATTTAGGATTAAAAATTCAACAATGGCTCAATTTTTTTGTGTTCCAAAAATACACAAGGATATAGTCAACCCTCCTGGTCGACCTATAGTTTCAGCTTGTGGTTATTTTTTTACACAATATGGCATTTTTTTTACACCATTTCTTGTTACCTACTGTGGAGAAATTGCCATCTTACATAAAGGATGTCTTTGATTTCCTTGATAAAATCAAGGAAATAAGATGGTCAGAACAAATGTATTTTGTTGTAATTGATGTTGTTAGTTTATATACCAACATTAAGCATCAAGATGGAATTACAGCTACAAAATGTTTCCTGAGGGAAGCTCCAATAATTCAGTATGTGGAAGACTTAATGTTGATGTGTCTGAATAACAATATATTTGAGTTTAATGGCTGTCTGTTTAGGCAGCTACAAGTTACAGCTATGGGGGCAGCATTTGCCCCTACTTACGCAAATATATTTATGGGACATTTTGAAAGTCAGCACATCTATAACTAGTGAATTTTATAAAAGACATGTAGTCAAATATTTTAGATTTATCGATTATTTGATTTTTATATGTAAAGGGGGACAAAATGAAGTCAGAGCATTCATTAATTAATTGCATGATAATACAGTTGGGGTAAGTTTTGATGGACTATAAATAGGAGATGAAGTTCATTATTTAGATGTCAATATAAAGGGTAAGAAGGATTGTTTGTTAAAAACCAAGATACATAGGAAATTTTCAGAAACAAATTTTGTTTTACACGGGTCTAGTTGTCATCCCCCACATACCATAAAGTCCATTCCATATGGAGAGTTTCTCAGGGTAAAAAGGTTATGTAATGCCCGACAGAAAAGGAAAGGGAAATGGAAGAAACTTATCATCAATTTTGTAACAGAGGATATCTGGTAAAAGAAGTGGAAATGGGTTTGGAGAAAGTGTTAAATAGGAATCAGAAAAGAGACAGTAAACAGGGAAAGAAAAGAAATAGTAAAGAACAAGAATGTGTATATTTTATGTCAACATATTCTGTATTTTCTGAGGTAGTAAAAGAACAAGTAAAATATTTTTGGACAAGATTAAAAAGAGAAATTGATTATTTTACAAAATAAGAACATTAGCTTCCCTTCCGAAGAGGTAGAAGCATAAGAGACTTTTTAGTCCATGGAAAATTTAGTATGCCCACTATGGGGCTAGTTTTGTCCCCAGAAATGACTGGCACATTTTCATGTAGGAAATGCAGTATATGTAAGTTCATAGTAAAGGAGTTTACATATATTAATGGAAAAAAATTCCAAGCAAGAGGTATATACAGTTGCAATATGGAGAAAATTATTTACGGTTTAAAATGTCCCTGTAAAAAAAGTTGATGTGGGGGAAAGTAAAAGACAATTTGCATGTAGACTTAAAGAACATATAAGAGATATCAGGAAATGCAAAATAACTAGCCCAGTAGCAGTTCATTTTAAGGAATTTCATAACCCAGAGGGGCTAGAAGCAACTATATTAGATAAGGTAGAAACTAATGAATTTATGACTGATCAATATATAAAAAAGGTATTGAGAAAGAAAAGACACCATGCTGATTGTCAAGTTTGACACTATGAGCCCTAGGAGCCTGAATCAAGAATGCACTTAGAAGAGTTTGCTATAATGACATACATACCCATTTGGTATGTACCTCTCAAGACATCTGCAACAACTGGAAAGGCCTCAGAAATACCTCACTAATCATCACAGGCCTAAGACATACCCCCTACACTGGCCGCAAAAAACTTCACTTATACTCTGTTGCATATGCTATCTCTCGCGATCTCTCTAACATACTGCAAACATGCCCAACCAAACTGCTGTTGGACATGCTACACTTGGAAAAATCCCAATCAATTCAGAGCTACCCAGGGGATCTAACCTTGTCCAAACAATAAACAAAAACATGAAAGAGAGGGACTCCTCTGATAGGGAGACCCAGACTCAGGAATATGTTGCATATACATGTCAAGATACATGCTCTCTTTGGACCTCTTCCTCAAGACCTTGACAATTGGATGGGAAAGGAAATTCACCCCAGGGAGGATCGCGCAGTCCTGTAGACAGGGGTCCAGGGAAAGTAAATAATGTGGGAAAGAAGCCGGGGAATTGTTATGGCTAGGCTTGTATAGGCCCTAGGGCTGATAGCCCAGTACCAACCTATGAACCTATGAAATTAAGTTAGTTGTAATTGAATAATTGTTTTATTGTGTAATGAAATAATTCAGGAAGCACAAAAGTATATAAATTCAAATTTTACTGTGTGTATGTACTCTGTAAAAGGCTTTCTACAGCCGAGGCACTAGAGAAATATTGTATATTTCAAGAAAAGACCATATCTGCGGTGGTGGTGCTGCGGTAGCGTTGTCGCCTCATAGTAAGACGTTGTCCTGTTCGATTCTCTGCTAGAGCATCTTCTGTGTGGGGACATGCATGAATGGGCGTACCTTCGTTGAAGGTTGTGCATCAGGGCCGACAACTTGGCATGTAAAAATTTACTGACAATCATTAGCGGACCGGAGTTTTGCTGTGGCGACCCCTAACCGGGAAAAGCTGAAAGACACAACAAGTTCTGAACTACTGGCCAGCTTTGTGTGGTATTCGAAAAGTTATCTGCTGTAAACTTGCTCATCATTAAGAATACTGAACATTTTACATGAGCAATCCATATACTCCATTAGCACCACACCCCCACCGTTATATGGCTTTATGACCCTTTAGACCTATCTTTCATAATTCCAACAAGTAGGGAACACTCTTCTTTTGTTACATTGTCACTATGCTCTCCTTTATGACCAAAACAAAAAGACATAAGTTGGTCTTCACAAACATTTTCAAAAGTAGCAATCATAGGATGTGATGGTGGTAAAAATGTGTTCTTTTTCTTAGGCATGAATATGCAAGTAAACATAGCTGTTGCTTTAAGATAAAAAAAAAAACACAAGTTTAACTTATGGGTAATTTAAAGTTAATCACGGTTTTAACAATATTCATCCTAAACTCAGGCACATAATTGAAACCTTTCTTAAAAAGAGAGACTGATAATGCTCATTAACTTCCAAATTACTTAAATTAAAAATCTTAAATTGTCCAAATTCATTAACTTGTTCAGAACTAGTGCAGGTCAGTATTTCCTGTTAACAGTTCTTCCTGTTTAGTCTCTGTTTCGATCTCTGGCTCTGGGGAACCTGTTGGGGGTCCATCCTTGCATTTAGATTCCTCAGTCTCTCCAACCTGCTTAACTGACCTGGTAATAAAAAATCATCATTAGCTATATTGGCAAGTTCAACTTAGTTAATCCCCATATTGCTCTAAGCATTTGCATTGTTCAGTTCTCTTCTCTGATGGACGGCCTGTTCCAATATGTAATGGTCGCTCTGAAACTAAAGGAGTAAGGTATGCTGTTTTGAGTCACACTCCTGTTTATCTTCGAGAAAATTTTTTTTGTTTTCTCTGCTTATTATCTATGGTTATTTTGTCTAATTTCTTAAAAGCATTCACATAATCCATTTTGTAAACTTCAAATAACAAATCCTTTTTCAGAGCACTTAGAACACTGACTGCATTGAATACATTGCCATGCTTAGTTAATAAAGTTGGAGCACTGTTGTTCTGGTGTCGCTACATTCAATATCTTTGGTTCTTTAGTTTATGTCCTTTTTTTTTCATCATCGGTGAACTTGGAAAAGATGGCAGAAGAGCATTTCCCAATGATGATCACATTTAGTTGTCCCTCTGTGAATGCTACAGGAAAAGCATCTCGTTGCGATACAGCAGAAAAAAATTATTAGCTTGGTTTAAGACTGCTATACTACTATCAGGAGGCTTGGAAGGGACAGAAAATCAAAGGGAACATATGTCAGGACAGGTGAAAGACAAGGCTGTGCATCTCTTGAAACAGTACCTTCAAGTCCTCCCAGAGCTGACAACATCACTAAGGCCTCTTGTTCTTTGCTCACAATCTTTCAGAGCTAGTTTCTTACATTTATCCATTTTCCTATGATGCTTTACTAATACCTGAACCACTGGTGGATGGCTCTACTTTGGTGACTGTGGTGGGCAAAAAGACCGACATCCCTTAGCCTAAATTTGTGTTATTTACAAATTCTCATCCAATGCCTCTCACGTAAGCAGAAAGGACACCTGTGATGACGGTCCTTCAGCAAAATTCTGCCTTTCTGAGGCAAACCTGTTGGTGCCCACTTTGGGAGACATCTATGGTCTCCAAAACAAATCTCCAAAATTACAGCAGACATTTTTAACAACGCAGTAAGTAAAACCAGAAGAAAACAAGCAATATAAGCAAAAGAAAAAAGTCCAAATCTGGGTACCAGTTATAGTGCTTTGAAAGTCACCCGGTAAAAGTGAAACAGATCACTCACTCTTTGTTGGAACAAAAACCTGAAAATGGTGCAGGATATTCTCCCTTTTCTAATGAGTGTCATACTAATGCTCTGCACTCGCTCATTTTCATTAACTGACAGGGAGCAATTTGTTTATGTGAACACACAGAATATTGGGAATGTAGAAGTTTTCCCTTCCCCCACTGTTTTCCAGTTTCAAAGATAGTATATACAGGGAGATGCAGGTGTGTGGAGGTTGCAGTGGAGCCCCCACCCCCCAAAAAAAAAACAAAAATGCTGTCTTAAAGGTATGGGGCTTGACAAACAGGTGGCTGAGGGAAAAGGACTCACTGATAGCTCTGTAGATCACTTTACATATAACCAATGTCATCTGTCTGGGGAGCAGACTAGTTCAGCTTTGGGAAAGCCCAAAGTTCTTGAAATCAGGCTGGTTGAAGAGACATCCAGCTGCAGCTAATTCTCGAGAAGTATGAATGATACTGCTGCACTGAGAGTTAGGAGGAACATCTCAATATAAACTGAAAAAAAAATCTTTACAAAATGTGTTATAACAAAAACAAAATAGCAAGCTAGCCACTTGGAAAGGGGTTGCTTGAATAAAGGCAACCCTAGATTCCCTTTTATAAATTAGTTAACTGTTTTAACAGATTTGTGCCTTTTTTTCTACTAAGCAATATTTCAATGTGCATACTCCAAGTACTTACTTCACAGTGAAGCAAGTGCTCTTTATTCTCATACTTCAGGTAGAAAAGCCGTCAGTTACAAAGACCACCTCAAAGCAGCAGAAACTACTTAAGGCATAAAGGAATGATTTCGCTCCTCTGATGCATATTGTTGTGAAAGACTCCAAAAGTTTTCTTCACATTAAAGTCTGCAATTCATAAATGTTACCCAATGTTAAAGACAACATGCAACAGGTAATATTAGGCTAACACTGTCAAGACTGACATAGTGGTTCACACAGAGGGACAAGTACTGCCGAAAAAAAATGTTTGGGATCCAGATAAGTAAGAACTGTTGCTCAAATGACCACAGGGAAGTTAGATCTGATCTTTATACAAACAACTGCAGAACTACAAGCTGTTGACATTATAACCATTTATGCAAGATGTGTTGTAGGGTGGGAGATTGGCATAATGGTTAAGATGTTTACCTTGCACACACAAAGGGCAGGGTTTGAGTCTCACACAGGGTAACTAGCTAGCCTAAAAATGGCCCACAAGAACAGTTAGCCTAGTACTAATCTAGCAACCTATGTGGCTGTTCTTACTGAGTTATAATACCATCTACAGAACAAAGACATTGCACATTTCTGCAATTATATGCTTTGCTGACTAGCTTTGTTATACGTGGATATATACAGCTTTAAGGCTGACAGACAGACAAGCTGAAAACAATTAAATGAAACCTGAGACATCACCTATCCATCTCCTGGCTATACTCATGTTACACACCAGGTAAGTATATAAATCTGAAACAGATTAATGCATTTAGTAATATACCTAAACTGTGAATAATTTACAACATTTATCTTTAATGCAAACACAGAATTTTACCACCTCCTCTTCTAATGTTTCCCCTACCAGTATATTACTTGTCTTACTTCCTCTCAGACTGTTATTACATACACTACAGGACTATACATGCTTATATCAAGAGAACTAACTTACAACTCAAACTTTCTAATCCCATTCTAGCTGTAGATTATATGCAATATAAGTGGATGGGGGCAGAGTGTCATGTCTGAATAGGAGCATCACATACATGGTTGTTTTATCCCTGTATTATTGTATGATACATCAGCAGTTTATTGTAATATAGGATTATTAGATGAATCTCATTTTATATACACGTTTACCACTATCTCTATTATGTATCAAACTGGCCAATTTAGAATGTATCTGTCTTCTGCTAACACTGTATATAATGTATTAAGACAGGACTAAGTCTAATTTTGTACCATGTTTATCAGTATTGTAGCATGCATTGTTATTTCTATATATGAAGATTTTCTTCCAGGCCTTTGCTTGAAGAGGGGCTTTCTGTCCATAAGGATTTTTCTGATCAATATAGACAGGCAGGGAGGTAACTAACTAAATGAATCAACTAACTATTTTATGTCACTTGGTTTACAGAAGCTAAAGAGAAATCAGGTGGAAATCATACCTCGTGGAGGTTAGACATCTCCTGCCTGATGTGACATGACAGTGTCGAGTAAAGAAATATCTGCCAGAACTAAAGCAGCTTATCTACAGAAATAAGGATATGTCTTTGCTTTCAAAATTTTCTGCCTTGATTAGAAAAGTATAATCCTAACTACAAATATGTCTCATTTGTACAGTCCAAGGAATTCTTGCACTTTGAGGAAATTTGACAGTAAACTGGAAAGAGTGGATCCAGAATTTAGGATCACTATTTACTGCAAGTGGCTCAGGTGAAAAGTCTGAATTAGTACAAAGCACTGCATTCTTCCATGTTTCTGATGCTTTTCAGTTATGTCTCAGATCACCCTAGCTTCAGTCATAGTTGCTTGAACATAAACAAATCTGTAATTGCTCATTGTTTCACTCTTCTCTCAGAATGCAGTGAGCACAATACTCAAGTGACAACAGAGTCATAAGTGGTCGTGGTCAGTGTACCTACAGAGTAGGAGTCTCACTATCTGGTCTTTCTTCAAGGTGCAGCAAATTTGGAGAGAGAATAATAAAGTTATACAGACTTGAGGGATGAAGCCCACACAGGTGAGGGGAGTTTAGAGTCCTGCACCTCTGCAAAAAGCACTTTTATACGTTTCAAATCAGCAAAAAGCACTTTTATACGTTTCAAATGAGCTTGTAACATGTTGAACTGAAGTCATGAACATACTTCAGCTGGTACTTACAAGTTGGTGTGCTTGAGTAGGTGTGATGCAAGCCAGTGAAGAACTACCTTGGAACTTTGCTGAGGAAAAGCCATAAAGACAATTACCTCTTTTTCTGAGAGCAGAAGGTCTTACAGATACTACACATTAATAGGTCACTTACATGATAAAAAGAGCTAAAGGCCATACATTTGATGAGCTGTATGATTCTCAATGAAGAGATGAAATAAAATACACACCTGACCTTACCAAATACTGTGAATGTCTTCAAACAAAGTAAAGCAATCAGAGTACGGATTGTATATTAAAGATTTGTACTGCCAGATAACACCCCCAAAAAGGACCGGGAACACCATTCTCAATCAACAAGTTTTATCATCATCCTGACCAATGCGTGCATCTTACAAACTAAAACCTTTTACGTTAAACATGCATTCTCCATATTATAAGTGATGTGCACACTACTGGGACCCTTCCAGTATATTTCGCAATAGTCACCTATAAGGCACTTCCCCAATCCTCTCCCTAATGTCTTTCCCACCTTTATTGGGACTTCTCCCCCGCAAAATTACAGGCCGTATTTATACATTTTATATGTTATTTTATTTTCTCTACACTCTCATAACAAAATAAGATAGTGTACAGAAAGCAACATTTTGTCTTTTTTTGTTTGTACACTGATCCTGGACAAAACTCTTGTGCTAAAACACTGACTTGTAGAGTCTGTTGCAGGAGCTGACTGACTATTTTTCTTAGAGATGCCGACATCCACCTCCTGGCTTTACCCACACCTTTCGCCCTCACTGCAGTTGAGCTCACTCTGCTCCCCTACCCCCATTCCCCTCTTTCCTTAAATTTATACTCTAAATCGCACTCACCACTCTATATAGTCCAAATGATGTATTCTCTCAATTAAACAACATCATATACTCCCTCGCTCAAGCCTCATCCTAACTCTATACCCTTCTCAAACCTCTACCTAAACTATCAAGCTGTCAATTAACTGTTTAACAAACACTAACTATAGATATTCACTATAACTTGGAGTACTCACACACTTACTCTTAGTAATTAGATATAATCACCTTAACTCCTACAACTGTAATCTCACTCACTTCTCTAGCATAAACAGCAAAGCTACAACATGCTCCTCTCACACATTCTCACACTCACCTCGTACTTTGCTTACACATATTACCTCCTATCACCATACTAAGCCAGTATCAGCTCCTCACCATATCACAACTACTGCACATACTTCAAAATCTACTTCACTCAAACACTGCATACACCAAACTCTCTTTCATATAACAACCTATCACCACATTGTATTAAAACCCCCACCATGAGAGCACTCAAATAAACCTTCCTTACTATACAATAAGCACTTCACCAAAATCATAAAACTAAATATACACATTGCAACCAGGCTGCCACTCAGTAGAGACATACACCCAAACCCTGGCCCTCCTAATCATTCTGTCAACCTTCTCAAGGCAAACACACCCCGCAATCTACCTTACCTCTCCAGAAATGCTACTGATCTGCTAATACTTAACATTAATATTAGAAGTATATCAAACAAAGTCTATGATCTCTATGCTAATCTTTCCCTCTAAACATCAGATTTAGTACTTCTAAATGAAACATGGGTAAAACCGGACAACAATGAAATTACTGCCCATGGCTATAACTTACTACACAAAGACTGAATAAACAAAAAGGAGGAGGTGTTGCATTATTATTTAAAGACCAAGTAAATGTCACAACATTAGACGTACCAACTCCATCCCTAGGTACCGCCAAAATTTTACTTTCTAACCAAAAAATTAAGGCTAGAAAAAACTATCAATATAATTGAATACTACTTCCCACCTGGTAATATATCCACCCTTGTGAACTTACTCCAGTGGGCATCAGAGCCAGTCCCTCATTAAACCATTATTCTAGGAGACTTCAACATTGACTGGACACCATGTAACCTAACTATACCCGCTTCTCATACTAAACATCCTTCACTCAGCTAATGCAATCTACTACAAGAACTGACAAATCAACAGACAAACAGTTTATCCTTGACTGGATACTATCAAACAAACCATCCCAAATAAGTCAATCTGGCTGCCTACCTGATAGCCTGAGTGACCACTTGCCTACCTATATAATTAAACACTGCCCAACTCTAGAAAAACCTACCACCTTCCAACAAATACGTAATAAAACGAATTTCACCCCAACTAATCTCATATCAGCACTACAAGCCTGTAATTGGAATCCCATCAAGCAACTCAACCTTAATGAAGCTGTTAGGTACTTCAGCTCCACATTCCTAAACATACTAAACTCCCATACTCCACCTAGAACCATTAGAATTAAGTCTAGCTATACACTATGCACCCTGGTTAAGCAAAGAAACCAGATTTCTGCTTCATGCAAGAGATAAGGCTTGGTCCAACTGGCACAAAGCAAAAACAATAAACTCAAAACAAACATACCTAGAACTCAGAAACAAATCCAAAAAAATTATCAGAAGAGACAAAATAAACTACTATCATAGCATACAAATGAAACATCAACATAATCCTAGAAAGTTTTGGACAACTATTAATAATATTCTTCGGCCCGGGAAATCTAAGACTCCCACCCCTACTACTACAGACACCTCAACTAATATTGCCACCCAGTTTAACAAATTCTTTACTGAACCCATACTTGCCTAGCAAATTCTCAAAGCTCCCCTAACCACAATGAAAAACACAAACACCTTACTAATGAAACAGCTTTTCCTTTCAACCTGTCTCTGTAAACTTGATTAAAAATTACTGAAAAAGCTAAAACCAACCACACTGGCTACAGATGAACTCCCAGCTGAATTTTTAAAAATTGATACTGACACAATAGCATATCCAGTAACCATCCATATCAACCTCTCCATTTCAGAAAAACTAGTCCCTGACCTCTGGAAAGTCTCCCATATTATTCCCCTCCATAAAGGGGGTAACTCAAAAGAACTAACAAATTACCAACCCACAGCTATACTGTCTTCCCTCTCAAAAATACTGAAAAGGTGTATTTACACACAAATTATGGAACACCTAAACACACAAAAACTGCTCACTAACAATCAACATGGATTCAGGCCTTACCATAGTACAACCACTCCTCTCATGTCATTCACTCACATAGTTAATGGGCATAGAAATTATGGTAAATACATTTCAGCCATCTTCTGAGACCTTTCCAAGGCCTTTGATAAGGTTAATCATAACAAGCTTATAAAAGCTCTGGCAGAACTAAATCTTAGCCAATCCAATATTGCATGGTTTCATAGTTACCTCACAAGGAGACAGCAGGCAGTTAAATGGTGCCAGGAGCTATCACCTCTGCTCCCAGTAACAACAGGGGTTCCACAAGGCTCCATTCTTGTAACTCTGTTTTTTACTATATTCACCAATAACATTTACACCTCTTAGCAAACTCAAGCTTCCTTTGTCTCTGACGAATTTTGGCTTACTGACCACTAGCTAATATTCAACCCAAACAAAACAAAACTTCTCTCCCAGCCTACACAACATACCAATCCTGACCTCATTTAACATCACACCAGATAACAAAACTATCGTATCTCCTGTTACCCACACAAAGCTTCCTGGGGTTGTGAATGACTAACATGAAATTCAATATTCATGTCTTTCTCATCATAAAAAAGCCCATAAAAAATAGGTACTCTATATAGAAATAAACAGTTATTAACAAACACTACTAGGGCCATTACTGCACGCACACGTCTCATCTCTACTATGTGCCTCTCCAGTCCTCATCAACCTTAGAAAATCTGACAATCAAACTGGAAGCCTGCTGGAACAAAATTGCCAAATTCACTACTAGCAGTTCTTACAGCTCACACCACTGTCTAGCTCTCAAACAGCTCAACTGGCTTAAGCTTCCTCACCTACTTCTACATAATCAACTTACCCTGTCACACAAAATTCTATATCATCCCGAGAAAACCCCTTCACTAAAAGACCTGATAATTCTGTACTCCTGCACCAGAAACCTCCACTCCACTAACACATTTCTCCTCAAAGTAACTAAAGATAATAATGCAGGTGGTTCATCCCTCTACTCTAACACAATAGCCAAACAATGGAATAAACTTTCCCCTCTCATCATAGCTAAAGCTTCCATACATGAATTTAAAAAGTCCTTAAAATAACATTTGAAGTCATGGCTCTGTGACTGCAACAGTCCAGGTTAGTACTAGGACCCCCATCCCTTCTGTCACTCTGTCTCATTATTTCTGTACTTCTATTTCACACCTTTATCCCATACATCTTTCTTCACATCTCTTACAATTATACCTACCCGTACCTTACCCTTGCTATCCTTAATGACAGCTGCTACTACTTTCTGTTGAAACTAATAATTTAAATTGTTGGAGCTATAATATATTTTTATGTCATATGTTCAATAATGCTACTTGTCATTAATGTACTGTATTATGTGAATTCAAATTGAAGACTATTACTGTGTGTGTAAATGTTATTTGTGGAGCTTTTATCCCTGGGTCTCTGCTGAAAAAGGACCCATGTCCAGTCGGACTTTCCTGGTATACAAATGTAAAATAAATAAATAAATGTCTATTTTACTCCCCAGATGTCTTTTGAATGGCTGCCCTGGCAAAATCCTAGATGTGATTGTAGACATTAGCAGAAACGAAAGTAATTTGGTTTTAAGCGTTTAAAAAGAAATTCTAAAAATCACTGCTCACTTAGAGCTTGAGGCTGTTGTGTGCCTGAGGACTTAATGTTGTAAAGATTGGTGCTAGAAGTACTTTGTATCCTCGATGAATGGAAATGCATGAAATAAAAAATTCACAAGACACCCTCTGAAATAGCTTAACTAATAATATATAGGAAGTTATTCCTTAAATATTAAAGTTCCTGTTCTGCTGTTCTGTTATGGTTTTACTCATGCATTTTCTTTCAGTGACATCAAGTACTTCTGACATGGAAGGAGCCAAGGGAACAAGAAGACATACCTACCTCTATTTTTTTTTTTTTTACTTTGTACATTATGTCTGCTTGCACATTGACAAAGCTTCTTAAATTTAAATTTACAAATTATTGCTTCTTCTCCCACCTCATAACAAAATCAATGATATGGAAGCAGAGAGAGGAAAGATTCTGTCCCTAAAATCATATTGGTGAAGTCACATCTTCAACAGACACACAGAAGGAAGAGCTAGGATGTTGGAATTTGCTGCAACATTTCTCTCTCGTCTTAAGCCCCTACATACTTGAACTGTGCAAAAAGACAGAAATCGAATGCAGGTGCTTTGTGCCTTGCACATAATCTTTAAGTGGAGAAAAGAATGTTATGTAAAACAAAGTCTGAATACATAAGAAAGAATGTTAAGCAAAATAAAATAAGAAGCAAAAAATGCTTATGCAACAACAATTCGCACTTGCAGTTAAGATAGAAAGTGGTACTGAATTTAATTCAGCTTGCAGAATATGTGCTACAAAAGGATACATCTCTAAAATTTATAAATGGAAAAACATGCAATTTAAAGGCATCTGCATGGCAAGATGTTGACCACATATCTGAAATGAACAGTGCCAACCAACTGCTTTGGCATGTACTGTGAAGCTGAAAAAGTAAAGTCATGTAAGTAAAATTACCAGAACAATAGGTGTTTGAATGATCTCTGCTGCAGCAGCCTTAGCTATTTGGTTTATATCTAGCTAAGTAAATAATAGCTGCCAAACTTCAAAAGCTTAAGGGCACCTTCTATGCACCCAAACCATTAGCCATCTCAAGCAGATCTGACTAAAGAGTGAGGTATGGGCATCCAAACCTTCGGAAATTTCATATTAACTCATAGAGGGAGACTAAAGCCCTTACAAGGACAATACTTGGAATAAAAATAAAGATCCCCACCCTGGCATAAAAGACATACAAAAATAAGGCAGATTGAGGAAGGAAAGTAATGGCCATTATAATACAGATCTTTTGAACATCTAATGTTATGGTAAGTTTACTTACTCAGCTGTACCAAGTCCATCACTTGGATCACTACTGTAGTAGCCTTAGCTATATGGGTATGTTATCATAGCTTGGAGTGACTGGGAGGAGGAAGGATGACAGTCTAGGTATCCCAAGAGAATAGTCCTAGCAAAGTCTGTTCTAGACCTGGAAAAGGAATCTAGTTTACAGTTCTCTGTAAACTTATCTATAAAGGACTAAGTTACCATTTAAAGAATACTTTTAGAATCCAACCCTTTCCAAAAAGATACAGATGAAGCCTAGGCCTTGTTAGAAACATCCTTAACATTGCCTGGAATTGTTGTGGTGAGTATGGTAAAAGGTAATAGCATGTAATAGCCATTTAGAAATAGTCTACCTTGACTTAGGTTGTCTTTTATTCTTACCTTCACAAGAAATTAACATCTGATCAGAGTTCCTAAAAGATTTGATCTGTCAAGATAGTACTTGAATTGTCTGTTGAAATTCAAGGTATGGGGTATACCTTCTCCATCATTTTTAGGTTTTGCACAAAAGACAGGGAAATGGATAGTTTGGCTCAAAGTAAACTCAAGATACTATTGTTCACATAAATAAAACCCTATAGTTGTGGAAAATGAGATAAGGCTGACTCACCATAAGACTTGCTACTCAGATACTAATTTCTCTGGCCTGTGCGTGAAGAGCAAATCTGTTTTCCATGTCCTCAAGTCGACCTGATGGGAGGGTTCAAAAGGAGCAAAGTTATCTTTTAACATAAAATTAAGACCACAGGAGGACCCACCTGTTTCCTATACCTCTTTCAAAAACATTTTCACACAAGACTGGATTGAGAGTACAGGATCCGTGAGCAGACATGTTGTAATGGCCGACAAATGAACCTTGACTGAGGAGTAAGACAGGCTATAGGAAAGTAATGCAGACAAATAATGCAGAACCAGAAAAAAACACTAGCTCTTAATGGGAGCTGGTTATTTTCTTGGCACCAAACTAGAAAACATTTTCTATTTACTAGTGTATGACTTTCTAGTAGCAGCTTTTCTTGTTTCCTTTAATACCTGATGCAAGTCCGTTGAAAAAAAAATAGCCTCAAAGCTATTAAGATTACATCAGCCAAAAAGTCATTTGTTGTCTGGGGTCAAGATTTATCAAACACACCTGGTCTGGTCTTGTGTCAGTAGATCCACTCTGACGAAGCCTGTGGTAATTGCCCTGACCATTTCCAAAAGAAGGGAGAACCACTGTTGCCTGGGTCAGAAGAAAGTCATCGCAATACACTTTGCGGAGTCCTTCTGAATTTTCAGTAGGACCCAGAATTCTACTGGAAAGGGTGGGAAAGCTACATTCCTGTCTAAAGAATAGGCCTTCATACATGGAGTTCTGGAGCAGAATTCTACGAATGTTTTTTGTGAGTGGATGCAAAAAGATTTATTTGAGGTGCTCACTACAGATGGATGAAATCTGGGAAGACTGTCTGATTCAATTTCCATTCATAAGGGTTTGTCCTAGTCCTGCTCAGCTTGCCTGTCCACAGTTTTGCTCTGATGATATGTAAGATGCAAGCAGAGCAAGACTGTGCTGAAATGCTTTATCCCCAGGCTACTCCGGCTAGTCAGTACAGAGGGTAAGAATTGGTTCCCCCCTTGCCTGTTTATGTTCCACACCATTGTGGTGTTTTCTGTACAAACTTGTAGAGGTCCCAGGGTTCCAAAATGATGATTGAGAGAGGTGAAGTCTTTTATAAGTGCCATCTCTTACATTTATATGGTTTGGTCTGTCTTTTGTTCCAAAGGCCTTGCACTTTTATTCCCACTGACACTGACCCCAAGCAAAGTCTGAGGTATCTGTTCTGACCTGGCTGTGCTGGAACTAGAAGAGAGAATGGCTAGGATGAGTAATATTCTCTGTTCCTTCACCCTGGACTAACAAAAATGTCTCTCCTTTGCCCACCAAGGGCATTCCAACAGCCATACAAGATGCATCTATTACCGGGTAAATGGTAGCTGTAAGGACATCATCAGTGGGAGCCAGGGTAAAAAATGGTCTGATGACCAATTTGGCCACAGCAGAGTCATCCATCTGTAGGCTTAGGCACTTTAGCAGCCTGCTGTGGTAGCAAAGATTGTTTAGTAATTTTCTTCTTTTTATTGCAGTAAGAAGGAAGAACTGAGGAATTGGTGGGCTGTTTCAGGGTTATGACAAAAAATATTACCATTTCCCTGAAAAGCCTAGCAACAATAGTAGTTGGTAAAAATGGTCTTCTTCTTTCGGCTGCTCCCATTAGGAGTCGCCACAGCAGATCATCTGTTTCCATTTCTTCCTGTCCTCTGCATCTTGCTCTGTCACACCAACCACCTGCATGTCCTCTCTCACCACATCCATAAACCTTATCTTAGGCCTTCCTCTTTTCCTGTTACCTGCCAGCTTCATCCTTAGCATCTTTTTCCCAATATACTCTGCATCCCTCCTCAGCACATGTCCAGACTAACGTAATCTTGCCTCTCTGGCTTTGCCTCCAAACCTTCCAACCTGGGCTGACCCTCTAATATACTTATTCCTAATCCTGTCCACCCTCGTCACACCCAGTGCAAATCTTAACATCTTTAACTCTGCCACGCCCAGCTCTGACTCCTGCCTTTTTGTCAATGCCACTGCCTCCAACCCATATAACATAGCTGGTCTCACTACCCTCTTGTAGACCTTCCTTTTCACTCTTACTGGTACTCGTCTATCACAAATCACTCCTGACACTCTTCTCCACCCTGCCTGTACTCTCCTCTTCACCTCTCTTCCACACTCACCATTACTCTGAACTGTTGATCCCAAGTATTTAAACTCATCCACCTTCGCAACCTCTACTCCCTGCATCCTCACCATTCCTCTATCCTCCCTCTCATTCACACACATATATTCTGTATTAGTCCTGCTGACCTTCATTCCTCTTCTCTCTAGAGCATATCTCCACCTCTCCAGGGTCTCCTCCACCTGTTCCATACTCTCACTACAGATCACAAGCGGACAAAAGTCGGTAAAAATGGTAAGTAGTGAAAAAAAAAGAAAGTAACCTTTCTCCCAAAAAATACAGAAAAAGCACTTTTAAACACTAAACCAGCCTCAAAAGTAAAACACAACTTTTACTTCAGAAAAAGGATATTCAAATTATTTTTAACAACTTTTTACCACAAAAGTAAAAAAATGACGTTCCAGTCTAAAAGTGATTACAACATGAGAGCTGGAATGGAAGTATCTTCTTAATTTATTAGATTATTGTATTATTGGTGTCTCTTTAGAGGTTCTGTTTACATATGTGTTCTGTTACTGTTTTCATACTCCCTTGAAGACTGTGTGTCGAGGTGCTAGACACACAAAGTCCTTGAATCATTTTGTTGTTTGCTTAAAAGTAATTAAAGTCAGGTGACAGTCATTACAATACTTTTTTTCATAGTTTTAAAGTTAATACGTTACAGAAAATATACAACTTCAGTCAAGAAAAGTAAAAGAAGTTTTTTATCAAAAGGGAACTTACCTGTAAAACACTCAAAAACCCACAAAAGAAATGCTCTTTGGTGGCAGAAAAACACTGAAGGGATTGGTGCCCAAACTTGACTTTTTACTCAGCTCTGTTTGAGCCAACTAACAGTTTGTGCACATGAAAGTTGCCCTGAAACTTTGGCAGCTGGCCGGCTGTTATATCCTTATCAGGTTATAACTTATATATCTAAGGTACTGCACTAGTGATCAATATGATGAACATCACATGATGCTGTGAAATCTGAAAATGTATCAGACAATAAGACAGGTGTGCAACTCAGAATGTAATACATTAATGGTGAGAGTGCAGGATTTCAACTAGAAATACCTGAAGAGTATAATACAGTGACAGAAAATACTTTTAAAGCTCTGGGCTGGAAAAAGAAAACAGAACAGGGAGGTGTGTATACACTGTTAATCTATTATGGCCACTATGTGGTACTACACAATTCAAAAATATTGTCTAGCCAGTACAAAAATTTGATGTAGATTTATTTTTCAAACAGCTGCACTTACAATACACTTACACTTAACTAAGTTATCCTAACATATTGGGTCCCACAGCTTACAAGAAGAAAGGAACAGTGAAAATAAATCAGAGTGTAAAAGGAAAGAAGGCATGCATTACAAATGAATTACACAGTCACAGAGACATTTCAAATACAGTACACAGCTGATGCATTCAAAATGAATCATTAGACACTGTAGTCACAGAGACATTTCAAATACAGTACACAGCTGATGCATTCAAAATGAATCACTAGACACTGTACAGCATATTCAAAATGAATCACAGATTGTACAGAGCAATCTATGACATCATGCATGGATGCACTGATTTATTCACTGTCTTAAGAAGCTTACTAGGAGATGATCAATACACATAAACCTGATGCAGGGGTAGTGATCCATGCTCTGAGGAAAGTACCCATAGCTTTCAGAAAATTAATACACAATATAAAATTAAGAAACCAGAAACTATGTGTCGCTAAGAACAATTACAGCCAACAGAAGATGTAAGTACTAAAGTTATTGTTGTAAATAAAGTTAATAATCACATTTGTATTACTCAGAAAGATGTGAAAAAAGTGATTAAAAAGCAGCATTACTGACTGCTTACAGTTGAAAAAGGTTGGCTCAAGAATGCTACGCGCCAAGTTATTTTAAGTACTATATGCACACCAGGATTTCTTGCAGATTAAAGGTAAATGAATAAAGCTCCAAATTGCGAACATTGCCATTATGAAGGCTATTTTCTTCAGACCTCTGTTTGGCTTTTCATTACAAGCAGAGGTGTTGTAAAGCACAGCTGTCTAACTATAAGCTCAAATGTTGTGGTAAACACAGCTGACAATCTCTTAGTTTGAGGACAGACACAAAAAGAAAATGACAAGAGACTGACACAGCTGCTGAACAGACTAAGAGAGCAACTTTAAAGTTTAGCAAGGGCAAATATCAAACCAGACTGAAACGTCTGAAATAAATGGGTCAGAGTCTAATGTCAGTGGTTCAAAAACCTGATCCAGGGAAAAAAAAAACAATCTGAGCAAATGCCAAGCCTAGAGGACAGACAGGTTTCGTAGAATGGATTAAAGATCCTTTGGGTAATATTTTTGCATAATATCACAGTTATCAGTGATAAGGATTTTCAAAATGCATAGGTGCTGACTTAAAAATGCAATTATACTGAAAGATGACAGCAAAAGGATGCCCTAAAGGGGGGAAAACAGTAAAAAAATAAATTCAGTCATATTTCTTTCAAGAAAAAAAAAAGCAGTTGTATCCAGGGTTTGATGCTCAAAGCAGAAAAAACAATAGTTCTCAAACAAATGAGAAAATATATGCTTGACAGGATACATGAATCACATCTGGGAATCTGGAAATAGTAAAATGAAAAGAAACAGCAAAGGATATAATGTTCAGCCATGTAATTAGACAGTCACAAAAAAGTACAGTTGTGTACACTTACCATAAATGTAGATGTTCAGTGTTGCAGTCCTCACATATGGGTTATCCGGCTCCCGGTAGCCCTCAGTCGGCCCGAATACCAGAGTCCTTGGTATATGACGTCGGCTGCCTCCGGTTGTAAAACTGATGTCAGAATGTCAGGTATAAAGGGAGGCAGCCGATGCCATTTCCTCAGTTTTTCTTGCCTTAACTGTCAGGAGCCCCCAAAAGAAGGCTAACCCAGGAAGGTAGCACCCTGGACATGTCATACAAAAAATAAAAATGTATATAGTCTGTGCCTTAGGAAAAAAGGGGGAATGGAGGGTGGGAAACCAGGACTGCAACAGTGAATACACTCGAACATCTACGTTTATGGTAAGTGTCCACAACTGTACTATGTTCTTCATGTTTCACTGTATGATTGATTCCCAAAGCCCAAGAAAAAGACAAAGGGTGGAGGAAGGATCACAGATTAAGGGTTGATAAGAAGGCCCTGCAAAACTGCAGAGGCAAAACCAGCCCTGGATTTAGAAAACAAAGGTAGATTGTAATGCTTTGTGAAAGTATGGACAGAAGACCAAGTAGCTGCTTCTAGAATGTCCTTAGTAGGCACACCTCTCAGAAAGGTTGCAGAGGTAGAGGCTGCTCTAGTAGAATGGGTCCTAATACCCTGAGGGGGAACCTTCTCATGCTGCAGGTAACAAAAGTGAATACAATGAGCAATCCATTTGGAGATGGTTTGTTTTGAAAAAGCTTTACCCTGAGCCCCAGGTGCAAAACTAACCAATAACTGTTCAGATTTAAGAAAGGATTTAGTCCTGTCCAAGTAAAGTCTCAGCTGTCTATGCACATCAAGAGAGTGCAGAATCCTTTCCCCTTTATTTTGGCGATTGTTGAAAAATGTAGGCAGGTGAATAGACCGGTTAAGGGTTAAACTGGAAACTACCTTAGGCATGAAGGAGGGATTAGTTCTCAGAGAAGCTCGATCTGAATGAAAAATGATGAAAGGTTCTACTGCCATTAAGGCTTGCAGCTCAGATACCCTTCTAGCCAAAGTAATAGCTAAAAGGAAAGCAGTCTTCCAGGATAGAGACTTCAAATCTGCAGAGGCAGCTGGTTCAAAGGGAGGCAGAGTAAGTTTATCGAAGACAAAATTAAGATCCCAAGCAGGAGTAGGAGCTCTTCTGGGATCTCTAAGATTACTAGCTCCCCTCAGGAATTGTTTCATCAAGGGGTGAGAAAAAATGGGTTGCTCAAAAGAACAATGATCCGAAATTGTTGAAGCATGAATTTTGATTGATGAAAAGGAAAGTCCACCATTAAGTAGTCCTGCTAGGCAGTCAAGAATGAGGGAAAGAGAAGGATGAGAAGAGTCTTCTCCTTTAGCCAGCATCCAAGAGCAAAATCTCTTCCATTTATCTGCATAGGAATTTCTGGTGCTAGGCCTCCTAGCCTCATGAAGAACTTCAACCACTTGTTGGGAAAGATTTAAAGTATTAGCCAGGCAGTTAAATGCAGAGTTTGAAGATGAGGATGAAGGAACTTTCCCCCTCCCTGAACCAACAGATCTGGTACCTGGGGAAGATGCCAAGGCTATGCCTATAAAATGCTGTGAAGGTGGGGACACCAATGCTGCCTGGGCCAATCTGGAGCTATCAGAATAGCCTTTGGTTTTTCATCCCTTATCTTTAGCAGCACTCTGGGAAGAAGAGGCAGAGGAGGGAATGCATAAACTGAGAGATGTGTCCATGGAAAGGACAACACGTCCACCCCTCCAAGCTTTGTTGTGAAACTTCCTGGTGCAGAAAGTTGGAAGGAGAGGATTAGTATGAGAGGAGAAAAGATCCACTTGTGGGGTGCCCCAATGATGAGTGAAGCAATGGAAAATGTCCTTGTTCAGTTGCCACTCGTGATGATCCAGAACATGCCTGCTTAAATGATCCGCCAAGGAGTTTAGCCTCCCTGGGAGATACTGGGCTATTATATGTAAGCCCATGGATGCTGCTATGGACCATAGTCTCATGCTTGGTCTGCACAAGGGGTAAGAGTGAGTCCCCCCTTGCTTGTTGATGTACCACATGACTGTGGCATTGTCTGTCCTGATCAGCAGAATCCCAGGGTAGAGTACGTCCTTGAAATCCAGCAAGGCCTGCTGCACTGTCATCAATTATTTTAAGTTTATATGCAGATGAATCTGCTGGTTGCGCCAAGTCCTCTGTATGCCCCTGCCTTCCAGATGAGCCCCCCCCCCCATGCAACATCTGAGGCATCTGTGGTGAGAGTCTGGCTGGCAGGCGGTGGGTGGAAAGGCAGACCCTTGTTCTGAGAACAGGCTGTCGCCCACCAGAGGAACTCCATTTGTAGACAGGGAATCAGGGCAAGAATCAAGTCTAAGTCCTGTGTGTGCTGACACCAAAGATTCTTGAGATACCATTGACGTTTTCTCATATGCAGCCTTGCATATGGAATCATCAAAATACATGAAGCCATGAACCCCAGAACTTGCAGGAATTGCCTTGCAGAGAGCTGGGTCATGCTTGCCAAGTTCATCAAGTAAGCCGAAAGATCTTCTTGCTGCTGTTGAGGGAGGAATACTATCTGGGTGGCTGTATTCAGACTCGCTCCCAGGAAAACAATCTCTTTTGTAGGACCCAACTTTGACTTCTTTTCGTTGAGAGTGCAACCCAAAGAGGTGAGTGTTCTTCACAAAATCCAAATCCTTTTCTAGTTGTTCTGGGGAGTTTGCTTGAATGAGACAGTCGTCCAGGTAAGGATAAATTTGAATGTTTCTCTGCCTGCAAAAAGCAATGGCTGGAGCCAGGCACTTGGCAAAAACTCTGGGAGCAGTAGATAAGCCAAAGGGCAATGCTGAGAATTGAAAGTGTTGCTTCCCAGCCCTGGAGTGAAGGGACTGCCTGCAACTTTCCCTTATTAGGATGTGCAGATAAGCCTCCTTTAGATCCAAAGTTACCAGCAATGAATCCTTGCCCAGCATTGGTAGTAACTGCTGAAGTGTGAGCATCTTGAATTTGGGAATCACCAGGAAAGTGTTTAGACTAGACAGATGCAGAATAGGGCGCCAGATGCCCCCTTTCTTGGATACCAGAAAAAGTCTTGAATAAAAACCTAGGCCTGACTGATTTGCAGGAACTGGCTCTATAGCCCCCACAGTCAGTAAAGAAGAAATGGGAGTCTCTACCTCTGCCCTGAGAGTTCTGGGTATGTCTGGGTACCCTTGTAAAACAGGGAAGGTGTGAAAGTAAAACTTGTAACCTTGGTTTACTATACTGAGCACCCATTTGTCATCTGTGATGGTAGACCATACCTCTGCAAACCTGGCTAACCTTCCCCAAAGGAAACCCAGGGCCCGCAGAGGTAGGCACAAGAAGGCTGGAGTCATTGAGAATGTTTGCTTTGGGGGAGCTGGCTTAGAACTCCCCGATTTGGCAGAAAAATGCCATTGCTTAGCCCTTTGAGGGGCAGAAGGCCGCCCTCTGGAAGATCTGAAAGCCCTAGGCCTAGAGCGGCCCTGCTTGCCAGGATCAGGGAAAGACCAATTCTTAGAAGGAAAATGCCTACTAAGCCGAGGAGGCTGAACCTGAAGGAAATCTATTACAGCTTGCATAGATTTTGCCTTATCCTCCAACTTTATTCAGTACTTCCTCAGCCTTATTACCAAAAAGACTGTCCTTGTGCAGAGGAACATTCAACAATTTAGACTTAACAGGTTCAGAAAGAGGCTGCTCCGAGTCAAGCATGTCTTCTAATTACAGAACCAGTGGCTGCTGCTCTGCAGGAAGCCTCCAAAGTGTCAAAACCACAATGAAGTGAATGCTTATTAACTAAAGTGGCAGAATTCAGTAAGTCTTGTAAATCTTTGTCCTCCGTCATGGAAGGAATATCTCCAAGTTTAACCTTAATAGCCTACAAAGTATGCCGCTGATACTTAAGAATGTGAAAAAGATAATTCATGGATCTAATGGCAAGAGTTGCAGAGGTATAGACTTTTTTATCCCACCTGTCCAAGGCCCTAGACTCCTTATCAGAAGGCACAGAGTTTTGGAAATAGTAGCCTTAACACTCTTGGGGCCTTGAGAAATAATTTAAGGATGAGCAGTAGGGTTTTTTTTAAAAAGGAATTGATGAGATTCAGGAACCCTATAACACCTATCCGGTTTTCTGGGGGCAGGAGGAACAGAATTATGAGTTAAAGAATTTTCCATGAAAAATATTATCCACAACTTCCAAAACTGCAGGTATAGCCAGAGGCTTATGCTGAGGCAAATCCAAAAATTCCGATTCTTTTCTTAGACTGTGGAAAATCCTGACATTCCCATTTAAAATGCTCCCTAATGGTATTCAAAGTATCCCCAAAGGAAAAATATTCTGGAGGGGAGGCAGAAGGGATAGAGTACTCAGCATCAGAATCATCAAAGCCACAAAAAAGTTGAGAATGTCCTTCTTCACCAGCAGACATACTGGAAATCTCAGAATCTGAGACAGACAAAACATCAGGAGATAATTCTCTAGCCCTCTTTGAAGGGGGGATGAGAGCCCCTAATCAGGGAAAGAAGATCACCAGCCATCTTTACCAACTGGGACTGAGGCACAGGAGGGGAGGCTGACACCTGCTTGCGAGTAGGTTTGGGCTGGAAGGTTTACTATCAATCTGGAGGGACTCGGGAGGCCTAGCAACTGCAGAAGTCTGAACTAAGGTAGTCGGTCTTGGTTCTGGTCTCATGTCGAAAAAAGGAGGTGACAGAAGCCAGTGCCTGCAAAGCGGCTCCGGACCCATCTGAGGTGGCAACAGGTGGTGGGTCTGAAGACGAAATAGCAGCCTGCGGTATGGAGGACTCCGTAAAGGTCTCGGCAGAGGCTTGCAGTTGAAAATCTGTGGACTGCAAGGGCTGCGAAAGTGCCTCACTGACTACCGCTGTGCTGACAACCAACTTCACCGGTGTGTCGCTGGCAGATTTAACCCTAGGCCTGTCACGGTCCTTGTCTTTGCGTTTATTAGGTACATCTGAAGTCGGGAGATCAGAAGACGTCATACTGATGAACTTAGGCCAGAATGCTTATACAAAATCTTAGCTCTATGGCGGGTTAAAGGAAGCACAGAGATTGCAGTTAGGGACATCGTGCTCAAGGCCCAAACAAGTTATACAATAGGAATGTAAATCATGGTGCGGAATCTGTTTTCCACAGGCAACATCAGTTATTAACTTTATCTTACATTCGTTAAAGCAAGAAAAGAGGATCCCCAACAGGGTACTCATCTGAAAGCATTTTCAACTTGGTAGTTGGAAAGCAAAACGAAGGTGACCGACACTAGTGTGAATTGCATCTGCTTCAGGCAGCATGGCAAGAAAGACTGGGGAAATGGCGTTGTTGCCTCCCTTTATACCTAACATTCTGACATCAGTTTTACAACCGGCGGCAGTCGAAGTCATATACAAAGGACTCTGGTATTCAGGCCGACTGAGGGCTACCAGGAGCCGGATAACCCATATGTGAGGATTGCAACAGTGAAACACGAAGAACATATGCAAGTGTGGTTACTGCATTAAAGTCTACACCCACAGGAATGGAGATGATCTTAGCTGGAGTGACAAGTGAGACAACTATACAAGCAGTGAAAATTTTCATGAGTATCTGATATAGCAAAAGCTATGACAACTGCCACTTCACAATATTGAAATACAAGGGCACTCCAGTTGAAGAACTCAGAATTGCAACAGGTCAGCTGTTGTTGGTCACAGGGAGGTCAGTTTCATGGCACACAGAGGGATGAATCCTTGACAACCAGTTGCTTGGGAGCTGAAGGAGCTAGCTGTTGGGGTTGGGAGAGGGAGAAAAAGTGTGTGTAAGAGAGAAAAGAGAGACGTGATAATGCACTACATGCTTGCCTCTCACTCTCTCTCTCTGGATGATGGCATGGGGTACATGTCAGGAAGCGTGGACTCTGCATTAAATCCTTGGTAAAGATCAGGAATTACTTGAATTACTTGATACTCTCTGACGTGATACTTTTGCAGATGTGGAAAGCATGACCTTTTAAAGGCACTCACTGCGTGTCATCATTTTGGACAAGGCAGGCATACACAGTAAGAAACCCATGAAGGCTCAAGTGTAAAACCCATTTAATTTCTTGAGTAGATGATAGCATCATTCCCACTGCCTGACCCTCGCCACTGGGTAGAATGAATGAGCCCACCTTGGTCAGTTAAGATAGAGACTTTAATGGCCATTGAGCAATCAGGGGATGAAAAAGTGACCTTCCCCAAAATGCTGAAGACTGACAACTTTAACTTTGGTATTGATTTCTGAATTATTACCGGCAGATGGCAGAAATGCAGATAGACTACTTCAGCTATAGTACTGTTGACTGATTTTTTTTTATGTACTTAGCTACTATTTGATTTACTAATTGGTAAGTACAACAATCCATCTCTAGCTCTTTTCATTCATAATCCAGGCCAACACGAAGGCAAAGGTGAATCTAACATTCATGGATAATTTAAAATAATCAATCAACAAGCACATTTTCAGATGGTGGGCGAAAACAAGAGTATCTGGAGAAAAACAAAAGGCACAGGGGAAAAACAGGCAAAGCTTCACACAATGACCAGACTGAACTATGGACCTTGGTGCTATAAGGCAGACATCTTTCCACTAAGTCCCACTGCTTCTCAATACAAGACATCATTAAATAAAGGAAACACTGGAAAAAATCAAAAGAGAAAGAAATAACTGAGAAAAGCCATACAAGGCTACAAGAATGACAGGACGAAAAGACTTGCAAGCTGGAGAAAAACAGGAAGAATACAACAGCTATGGGGAAAGTCCACAACCAGGGTCTGAATTTACTGTTAAAGAAACGAAAGCAAGATCCTATGTAGTTTGTGGAGAAAATGATAAGTAGTCATCTGTACAGGACAAATGCATTAAACTTCAAAGTTCAAGAAAAGTGAACAACTAGAAGAATCACAAAGTAGTACTATTTCAAGAGACAGAATGTGACAACTGTGATGGTCAAAATCTGCAGAAACAGATTTGTAAAGTCGTCTCACCACACAAGATTACAGTGCAGCAAAAACTGTTCCTCTCCAAAAGGGCCTAGTCTAGTCTAAAAAGTCCTACTAAAGTCTTCAAATGTATTAGATCTTTGAAGAAGCCAGCCAGACGTATTGGACTGTTTTAGAGCTAAACATGATTCTAAGGACTGAAAAGTTGTATTATTAAATATGCATTTTAAAATGCATGAAAGTTTTCATATTTGATGTTAAGATTCCATAAAATACAAAATACAGTGCTAATCTTAACTTACAATGATCACTGCCTGCCACCTCATACATACGTATATATGCATGTGATGTACAGCTATATGACACAATTGTCTTTTTCAGTAGAGGACAGTGGATGATGCACCAAAACAACAAAGCATTGTTAAAATGAACAATACATGTCACAAGGTTACATGCAGAAAAATTAGATGCTAGTTCATCAAAATTATACAGACAAAAAATACATCTAGATAAGTAGATGACACATACAAAGTAATGCTAAAAAACTGAGGCACACAAAAAACAATTCAAAAACAGAACATTAATTTAAGCAAGCAGCACTGTAACAAAACAGGATTAAGTAGAGTGACTTAAGCATTTTACAGGTCAAATAAGCGATAATGAGTGAAAGTGAATATATGTAATTTTTTTCTATATCCTTTTTACTCATGTCTGCCAACCATAAAGACACCATCTTAATCAGGTTTTCCCCAATCATTCCCCTATATGAACACACACAGAATGGTACAGGCACATGTGCTGCTCTTTGAAACCATCATACAGACAGTCATGAGGGTAATAAGTGCTCTTGACAGCATCTTGGCAGCTATGGGGATTTGTGTTACGGCTCTAAACTCATCCCTGATCATGGCATGAAGACCTGCATCACTGCAGGCACCAACTATGCCCCTCTACCCCACGCATGCATGCTCATTCTCTTGCAGCAGCATGAGCTACCTGCACATGCTTGGGCAGCCACAGCTTTCCTCCACTAGTCTTCTGCTACAGGCAAAGTCTTTACTTTCAACTGAATCCAAAGCTGCACCAGGTGGTAGCCACCTCCACCTCCCTCAGGATAGGCATGCCCATTACTCCCTAACTGCAACATTAAGCACCTGATCTGTTAGTCAAACACTGGTTACCTGGGCCATTGTCAGGACTTTATCCATCAATGCCACTATGCAGACTTGAAAATGTGAAAATTAAGACAAGAAAATTAGTAGTATTATCAGGCAGGGTCTGCTTCAAGCATAAAGTAAAAATAAAAATGCAGTGATATGTAAAGCAAGCAAGTGAAGCAGGTTTACTACAACACAGCAACATAATACAAAGCAGCTACATATTATGAGAATAGTTGAATGTTTAAAGTAGAACTGAGTACAATATGACAGACAGACATTCATGAAGTGATAGTAGAGAAGAGGGTAACTTGTTTGAAATGGACAGAAGGTAAGATGAGGAAGGGATATGGAGATGGGAAGGTAGAAAGGACATGGTGATTCAGTATAAAAGTTCAAATGTATTCTGTATGAAATTCCACTAAAATGTATTTAATATATGCACATACACATTTAATGCAAGTATTTGTGTACTGCCATTTGTTTTATGTACCTTGCCCCAGGATTGTGGCTCAAAGCCATCTTTGAACTACTGGACAAACCAACAAACAAATGAATATAGGGTGTTTGGACCATCCTATAGTTACCAGGCAAACAAATTTTGAAAGCCAAAATGCTGCAATATGAAAGTGGCAACACAAGAGCAAGATTCCTGTATCAAGAATAAGAGAACTGCATGCAGATTAGGAAGGTCTGATAGGTCAAGGTACTGACAAAAGTTGGTAAGAATAGTGCTATTAGGAACTGTTCATCTTAGACACCAAAAATAACCCATACCTTGAACGCCAGAAAATGCCAAAAATTTTCATTAGTCTTATGTAATAAACTAAAGGTTAAAGAAAAGAAGTGGAAGTGAGTGACTACCTCAGTATGCAAAACAACACTAAAACTGCATGTTAAAGAAATTATTTGAAAGTAGTTCCCCTTATCTTAACAGGCATGTTACTCCAGGTGTGAGCAAATGGTGTCCAAAAATCACATCTACATAACAGCTGCCATTCTTCATTGCTACAAACATAGGAGGATTTGTTAAGCAGATCCCTCTACTAAACTTATAATGTGGTCAAGACAGGACACAACTGATTACAGATAAAGAATCAGCAGACCAGAACCATACCAGATACAATAAAGTACTGGTTTGGAAGACTAAAATCATTACTCTAACTGAACATTAATAAATATATGTAATAATAGGATTTAATGTCAGAAAGGGTAATTCATAAATAATATGAAAGGCACAGAAAAAAAGTTAATCTGTATATTCACAAAGAAGCCTGAAAAAAAATCAGTGACTGAATTGTATTTGTCTTCATCTGGGATAAGTCCCTCTACACAGTCAAACGTCTGGAAAAGATGCAAAGAAATACAGACTGTAAAGGAAGAGACATGTCATGAGCAAAGACATTAATGAAGGAATGACTGTAATAAATAAAGCTGAGAACTTGACAAAGAAAGTGCAGTGTTTCCTGAAACTATAACACTATTTAGCAGTGCCCACATACTACATCAGCAGTGAAAAAAAATACAAATATGCACTACATGAATGCAGCATGACATTGAATACAAAGAAAGCATTCACTAATTTTCTATTGAGTAAATAAAGCAGACTACATACTACCTAGATAATACTACTTTCTTAACACTACTGAAAGAAAATAAACTGGCGGGACACGCTACTCTTTTACGATAGTGTAAATGAAAATTTAATCTTCGTGCACAGCTAGAGCCTACAACAAAGTTTTTGATTTGAAAGCAACTCAAACTAGAAGATGTACTCCCTAAATTAATGTTGTCACAAATGAACAGAAATTAAGGAAATTTTTAAAATAATGTCTAGCCTGGCTCTGTGGTGTAGATGGACAGAAAGCTATAACCAAACAGACCTACACTAAGGTGGCAGGTTGTATGTTGGAGTAGCCAGCCCAGGAAGGAGATAAGTGTGGCAGTACTACATACTTAACTCTCCAGGAAAAGGAGTTAAGGAACATATCGCAGGATGCATCTTTTACTAATGAATCATAAGTGGATACTAGCAATGTAGCAGAAGCTCCCTGCCCAAAATAGAACAGCAGGGCTGCACAAAGGACTACATCACCACAGAAGAAGGTGTTGGCCCATGCTGCATCCACTACATGCCCTTCTTCTGAGTGCATATGCAGTACACAAATACACCAGAAGGCATTAGGGCTACACACAGAAAATTCCCTGATGGTACTGTATTAGCAGCTCAGTAGGAAAGAAAATACTAGGTTTACAGTTTGTTCTGAATTGCATGCATGTGTGTTTAAAAAAAAAACACAACCATGGTGGTTTCCTGGCTGAAAGCAGAAAACTGCTCCTGGAGGGAAACAGGTACCCAGCTGTCTAGAGGCTCCTTGTTGGTCCAGTGACAACCAAATGAAAGTGGGCAGTCCTGGGTTTGATCCCCAGACAAGGTCAGTGTTTTCTTTTCCTGTTAGGTTGTTCTTACACTAAAGGGGAAGAAATGGGACTCAGATTGCAGTAACCACTCATATTATGGGCAAGTAAATAGAAGCCAAAAGAAAAAAAAACAAAGAGTAGTGTTTTATTGAAAATTTAGATATTCTTGGAGGGAAACAGGCACTCAACTGTCTAGAGACTCCTTGTTGGTACAGTGACAACCACATGAAGGTGGGTAGTCCTGGGTTCGATCCTCAGACAAGGGTCAGTGTTTTCTTTTCCTGTTAGTTTGTTCTTACACTAAAGGGGACAAATGGGACTCCAACTCCTGTGACCAGTCATATTATAGGCAAGTAAACAGAAGCCAAAAAAAAAAACAGAGAGTAAAAAAATGTGTTTTATTGAAAATTTAGAAAGAAAAAAATCTCAGCAATCAGTGCCTACAATTACAAAATTCCCAACCCATTTGGGTCCCAATGTAGCATAGGATTTTATTAAGGGGGAATGTTAGTTAAGAAGTTTCCAGAGGTTAAGAAAGGTATGTTAGTTTTGGCATTACTGTCTACCTCTGTCTATCTGAGACATAGGGGCCAGACCTGGGTTAAATTTTTAATTTCCGATCTACTGGTCAAGGGTATGCTTAAATAGGTTTAAGGATGGACTTTGTTTCACATGGATGGAGAAACTGTTCAAGAGCATGAGGATCCTCGGAGACATATCTGTTTAGCCAACATGTCTTGTTTATGTCACAAGCAAAATTTAAATCCTTGGATCAAGTGGTTTTTATGCTGCTCATTTTTCAGAAGTGCAAAAGGTCCATCAGAGCTAGGTAAGAAGATGCCTTGTATGCCAGATACATACCTGGTGAATCTGGGCATACTGCGGCAATGCAACAATTGCCTCATGTACACAGACAACCCTCTCCTCCTACCACCCAACACTACAACCTGTGAGAGATGCACCTACATAGCCAAAATGGAAGCAAAGCTCTCTCCACCCAAGATTGTGCTAGACAGTCAAGAGGAGAAGGTTAACACCCACACTACACCTCAAGCAACACATAGCCCTTCTAAACCCACGCCACCAATACCCACATATAGCAACACTAAATCCACATATGCAGAGGCCCTTAACTGTAACCTGCCCAAGCAACAAGGACCTCTGAAGCTGAAACGCAAACAAACATCAATCACAACCAAAGTGTCACATAGTTCACAACACCAGTGTGCCTCCCAGCAACAGCCCCTAAGTCAAGACAATGTACCTAACACTTTAGTCATAGGTGACTCTATAGTCCGGCACACTGATGTCCCTCTCACCAGGTTGAATAAGGAGAAAATTACAGTCAGCTGCCTGTCTGGTGCCAGGATCCGCCACATAACGCATGCACTCAAGTCACTCCACAACAAGTACAAATATGACTCTGTCATTGTCCATGCTGGAATGAATGACTTGAGATGTACCTCCCTGGACTACATGAAGAGAGACATGGAAGAGCTCTTGGATCATGTGGCCCAGGCAGGCATGACCCTAGCCCTGAGTAGCATCCTGCCTTCGCCCAGAATGATACCACAATATAAGGACAAAATGATTGACTTCAACAATTGGCTAAGCTTCTGGTGTCATTCAAAGGGGATCCAGTATCTGTATGCCTGGGACGACATGATTGACAGACCACGATGCTTTGCCAGAGATGGTCTGCACCTGTCACCCCTGGGATTCAGGTTACTGGCTAAGGCTCTTGTCACCCCTATAGTGCCTTTTTTAGGCAAAGTTCAAAGGACAAAACCACAATTGTAACAGGTACAAGCATGCAAAATATGAAGGTAATGCTACTCAATGCTAGAAGTCTAAACCTTAAAATGCACTCTCTCGAGGCACTCCTAAAAATGGAGAACATCGATATCTGTGCAGTAACTGAGTCCTGGTTCAAGGCTTCAGAGAGCACCCCTGCAATACCAGGCTACAACTCTTACCAAACTTTTCGGCCACCAAACCAGGACTGAAACACTAAAGGTGGAGGAGTGTCAATATTCACCAAGGATATTCACACCACCAGGCTAGGTGCCCAACACAATGCATCTGAAATTCTACAGGTACAACTAACATTAGGTAAGACTGCAATCCAAATTGTAGCTTGCTACAGATCCCCCACCATACCCCAAGATTCTCACGACACCTTTCTAAACATACTGGAAAATATTAAGATAGAACCAAACACCCTAATACTAGGTGATTTTAACTACCCTGCCATTAACTGGGAAAACTACTCATGTACCAACACCTTTGCCCAACGGTTCTTGGAATTCATAAATTCCAATGCCCTGGATCAACTAATCCATAATCCCACCAGGGGCTCCAATATCCTAGACCTGGTCATTACCAACATGGGAAATCGATGCTCCACACCTATGGTCACCCCCTCATTAGTCAGGTCTGACCATAAGCTAATCACCCTTCAAACTAATCATCCACATTCCACCCCCACCCCCCAGTAAGGAAACCTCCATAAAAACTTCACCAAAGCCAACTTCATGCTACTCAAGTCAGAAGTGACAAACTTCATGACACCCATGCAGACGGGAACTGAAAGTTCAACTGCTGAATCCTACACTAAGGCATTGTACGAGCACATCCACTCATGCATGAGTCATGCCATCCCAAATAGAACCAAGATGCTCTCATCCAAAAAAAGGAAGCCAATCTGGTGGTCCCCTGCCATAAACAAACTTTACAACAAAAGGAAGAAACTGTTGCAGAAAAAAGGAAAATCCCAGGATGCAAAAAACTCCTTTACCAGCCTCAGTAAGAAACTGAGATCCCTCATGAAATCCTCCAAAGCTAGTTACGAAAATAAAATTGCCAAAGATTCCAAAGACAACCACGAGGCATTCTATAACTATGCCAGGAATCTAAATGGCAATGCTCAGATCTGCTCTGAGCTAAAACAGAATGGCATTAAACATACTGATCCCAAGGATATTGCCGATATCCTGGCAGATCAATTCAGTGCCAACTTCACCCCCCTCTCACCCCCTAAATGGCCCATCTCTATACCGGAAGATTGCCAAATTCCGGTAATAATGGCCACACAGGTAAAAAACGTACTCTCCAAAGCTAAGAATACAGCATCCATGGGACCAGATGACATCCCAGGCTGTGTACTACATGAACTACAATATGTACTGGCACCTCACTTAAGTGTCATGTTTAATCATAGCCTCATCTCAGGTTTTGTGCCCACTGAGTGGCACAGAGCTACAGTTATCCCACTTCACAAAGGAGGATCCACCTTGGATCCAGGAAACTACCGTCCCATCACTCTGACAAGCCTTATCTGCAAGGCCATGGAGCGTATTATCATGGGACTTATAAAAAAAGATATTGGCAACGTTCAAACACTGGACCCCACCCAGTTTGGGTTCGTGAAGTGCCGATCTTGTCTCCTGAACCTGATTGACTTCTTCGAATCAGTCTGCAGAGCCATGGACAAGGGTAAGGTGGTCCACACAGCCTATCTAGACCTTGTCAAGGCCTCTGATACCATTCCCCACTCTTGAGTCATAGATAAACTTACTAAGCTGGGCATTAATCCCCACGTCACCCAATGGGTTGCTAACTGGCTTACTGATAGAACCCACACTGTAAAAGTAGCTGACGCCAAATCCAGCTCCAGACAAGTGACAAGTGGAGTACCTCAGTGTTCAGTCCTGGGACCGCTCTTGTTTGGCATCTACTTCTCTGAAGTACAGGCCAACACTAAGGGACTCTGGCTAACAAAGTTCGCAGATGACTGCAAACTGGGAGCCATTATTGAATCCCCACATGATGTGGATACTCTACAAAAGGGCCTTACAGAAACAGATGCTTGGTGCCAGAGCCATGGGCTCAAGCTCAATGCCAAGAAATGTACATTTATCCCCTTTGGGAAAAAACATGTATCCGTGAATTACCATATAGGTGGCAGTACACTAAACACCGAAAGTGTGATAAGAGACTTAGGGACACAGGTGGATAGCGGTCTCACCTTCGATAACCACATCGCCACAACAGTCAGGAAATCCTTCTATGTGGCACACCTCATCACTAAGGGCTTTTCATCCAGAAAAAAGGAGGTCATTGTCCCACTGTACTATCACTCATTAGACCCATTATAGAATACAACGCCCCATTTGGTATGTACCTCTCAAGACATCTGCAACAACTGGAAAGGCCGCAGAAATACCTCACTAAAAGAATCACAGGCCTAAAGCAGATGCCCTACGCTGACCACCTTAAAAAACTCCAGCTATACTCTGTCACATATCGTCTACTCAGAGGTGATCTCTGCTTAACATACAAGGCCATGTCAAACCCAGAGCTGTTGGACATGCTGCACTTAAAGAAATCCCAATCCCTCAGAGCCACACACTCCAGGGATCTAAACCTTGTCATCACAATAAATAAAACATGCTGGAGGGATAGGTTCCTGACCCAGAGACTCCCCAGACTCTGGAATAGATTGCCCATACATGTCAAGCAGAGTGCCTCTTTGGCCCTCTTCAAAAGGAACCTTGACGATTGGATGGGAGAAAGGAAATTCACCCCGGGGATCATGTCAGTCGCCCTGCTAGACAGGGGTCCAGGGAAGTAAATAGTGTGGGAAGAAATAGCCAGAGAATTGTTATGGCTAGGCTTGTATAGGCCCTAGGGCTGATAGCCTAGTACCAACCTATGAACCTATATTGCATCACAGTAACCTTTGGGAGATTGAGTACAGAGATAGGGCTTTAGGGCAATCCATATAGGAGAATGTGTTTATACCCTGGAATCTCCTGGTAAGAAACTTTGTGGGCATTCCAACTCTTGTAAATGTTTGGTCAGGTATTTGCCAAACGGGGCATTATAATCAATAAAGGGTCTAATAATGGCCAAATAAAATGGCACTATGACTTCCTTGGACCTGGATGCTCTGCCTGCCATAAAACAGATATGTTGTATAGAAATTGTCTACAGAAACCATTCGACAGTTTCTCCAAAACAATTCCCAGTGTAGATTTAATCACTGATGCTGCTCATTGGCACACACTGATACCATACCCAGTAATTAAAGCATCCCCACAAACGGAAATGAATGAATTATCCATAATGTACAGATCCTTTTCATTAGATTAAATGTCAGTATCTCAAATGGTAAGATGCTTTCCTTTGACACCAGAAAGATGAAAAGATTGTAATCTGGTCCCTACACAAGTGCTTGATGGAAGGGGGGGGGGTGCACACTCAATGCTCTATAGTTGAGTAAATTATTAATCAGTACTATATCTACAGAGTTGCAAGCAGGTCAACTGGATTTTCTTTAATTTCTCTTCCTTTATTTATTTATCATTTGTGAACTGAATAAGTAATTGGTGAGAAGACAAAAAACTTAAATCAGTGAGTTACATTAGGAGAAAAAGTTTTTCTCTCCACCTTTAAAAAAATCTTAAATATTAAAAAAAAATAGATAGATTACTATGTCTGAAAAAATGTAATATAATGGACAAACTCTTCCTACAAAATTCCAAGCTTTCTTATGGACTCCGAGTTTAACTCCACCTCCAGCTTATAAAGAGTGTCCTTAAGAGAAGAAATCCCCTGGTGGAGAAGCACAGGTTATGGTACTCTTAGTAGCAGACTCAAACTGAGAGAGATAGGAAATGTCCCGCACAGACCAACTCATCTGCCTGAGAAACTGGGGAATCCAAATACTCTACCTGAGATTCTATCCTTTGCTTAAAAGAATTCCTTGACATTTCTGATATTTCCAAGGCTGGTCACTTGGACTTAAGGAAACTCAAAGTCCTCAGCCAGCTGAAAAAGTTGTTGGGTAGAAAACTGGGAGGGGACTGGGACCCTACATGACCTATGCTGAGGCAAGCCAATGAATACAGTTTTTGCCTTTAGTGCTTTCTGCCTTGGTTTATCTGGAGACACCACCTGGAAGTTTCCAGCCATGAGGAGGCAGCCTTTACCTCCATTCAATTTCTGGGAACCTATTGATGCACAAAAATTCAATGGGACACCATCCTCACAAATCAGAATATGCATGTCAGGCACCAGTGTCTGAGAGGACATGGCAGAAGGCAGCAGTATGGTGGTCTGCAGGGTGGTCACCCCAGAAGTCTCAGCTGAAACGGACATGAATAATGGTGGCTGCGAAAGCATAGGTCCATGTTTGGCACTGATGAACCTGGAAGCATATGTTGACTTGTCTTCAGTGTCCCAGAGACCTTGGCTGATGTCTTCGCCATATGAAGCCAGCCACATGCTTTCTTTTGATCCATGAACTTCCAGAAATACTTGGTCTTATCTCTAATTATTCCTAAAATGAAGGAGGTACAGTGCAGATGGGAGACCATGTTCTGCTATGGCCCAAGGCAGAAAAGGCAAATATTAGCAGCCCCTATGGGGAATTTGTTTCCCAAACTAAATACAATTACTAACTTAACAGAACACTCTACTTCACATTCACCACTAGACACGAAGCAGCCTGTAGTCAATCAAACAGTAAAAGAATCCTTCTGTGGCATAGTTATTTGTACTCCGGAATCAGATCACCCAATGAAATGATGAAAATGAAACACCAACAGAGTGAATCTGACTGCATGGCAATAAAATATGAAGATGGCGTTGGCTGATGTCTCTCTTATACCCCAAACAAGCTTACATTACAGTGTGAGGGAGACAGCCAAAGCCCCTGGGGAATGGTAGAGCTGAGTGCAAGCAACCTGCAGGAGGGATATCCTATAAAATCAGTGGATAGCATGAACAGCATCTAATGTTATGGTAAGTGCATAACTTTCATATCTTATATGATCCAATCCATTCACTTCAAACAGTAGAAAAGAGTGGCATCATGGGAAAACATCATGAAAAATGGTGGTCCTAAAAGAAAACCTAGGTCTAGAGTTCACATCCAGTTTAGTTTCTTGCAAAAGTTTGCAGTGAAACCCATATCACTGCAGCACAAATACCATCCACTAAGACATTTCTACAAAGAGGTTACAGACATACTCATAGATCTTATGGAATGAGTCCTCACTTTATGTGGAACTGTATTTTTACCTTAAACAGAAAGCAAGCAATGCACTCTAATAGACACATGGACAAGTTAACTTTAAAAATCTTTTGGCCCAGTTTATTTTCACCAATTATATGAAAAGCTGATCATTATTGCTATGATTTTTTTATTTTATGCAATTAGAATCACAGTACCTAGATAGTGTAGCCTACATGCACCTTTTTAAAAACTCCAGGGACAAATGGTAAATAAGTGGGACTGACTGGTGGTAACATAGGAAAGTAGTAAGCTAGACTGGTTCTCAATGTAATCCTGTTCTTATGAAAGGTTAAATAAGCAGGTCAGCAAGACAGGGCGTGTAATTGCGAGACCAACCTAGGTGACATTACTGCTACTAGCAAAAAGAACTTTCATGACAGACATTACAGGTCTGCTGTGCTTACTGGTATAAAGCACAAGTGTGTCAGCTCTAACCAAATCTGTGATACCACAGATGAACAGCTAACTTAAAGGATAGTCTCAGCAAGAAGCCATCCTTTAAAAGTTTGTGCAAACTTTCCAAGAAGCTAAGGATTTGGAATTAAACCCTTGATGAAAATTTGAAATAACTGCTAAATGCACTCTGTGTGGGAAAGCTGGATCCCTTGTCAACTAAGTTAGTCAAAAACTGAATAGCCATGATGAGTGCAGTGTACTGGTCTGCTTCTTGCAGTGTCACTTACAAAGAAAATTACATCAATTTCCCTTTGTATGTCTTTCTAGTACAAGTTCTTTGGGTTGTCATTAAGATTTTGACAAACACTACAATGGTAAGATGGGTTCCGGGTCATCACATGAATTGGAGAAACCGCATAGTTAGCTTGAGGGACAAAAAGTCAGGGTAAACCAAACTTTCAAAGTCATAACAGGTCTTCCACATTTTAGTTTAGTGTAGAAAATTCATAATTACAAATGTCAGAGGTAGAGACAGAGAGTCAGAGGTGGGGAGAAACGGACCACAATCCCACAGGAAACTGGTTGACACAAGCATCCAGGGCTGTAGGACTCTGGGAAGGGATGAGGAAAAGTGCAGTTGTGTACACTTACCATAAATGTAGATGTTCGAGTGTATTCACTGTTGCAGTCATTACATTTGGGTAATCTGCTGGCAGGTTGCCCTCAGTCGGCCAGATTAAAGTCTTGGGTCCTGTGTCGGTTG
Organism: Protopterus annectens; assembly: GCF_019279795.1. Classification (NCBI taxonomy): domain Eukaryota; kingdom Metazoa; phylum Chordata; order Ceratodontiformes; family Protopteridae; genus Protopterus; species Protopterus annectens. The sequence goes on from NC_056736.1 coordinate 321,639,441, forward strand.
CTGTCCCTCCTTCCATGACGTCAGGTTGTCAGGGGTATAAAACATGCAGCCGACACCATTACATCAGTTTTTCTTGCCCCAGATGTCAGGAGCCCCCCCAAATGGGGAGCAAATAAAAGTAGAAACATAAAAAATATACCTCCAATACCAAAAGCAAATACACCAAAAGGGCTTTTAAGCATAGTGAAAGAAAGTAGAGATACAGCCAAAGAAAAATAGGGGGCTGGAGGGAGGGTAACCAGGACTGCAACAGTGAATACACTTCAACATCTACATTTATGGCAAGTGCACACAACTGTACTATGTTCTTCGTGTTTCACTGTTGCAGTCATTACATTTGGGTAGATTCCCAAAGCAATGGATGGTTGGAGGGAATTATACAGCATTAGGACCAGCTATAAGGTCCTGCATGACAGCAGTGGCAAGGCCAGCTCTGGATTTAGAGAAAAGTGGTAAATGGTAATGTTTGGTGAACGTATGAACTGAGCTCCAGGTAGCAGCTTCTAGAATGTCCCTGGTAGGAACACCTCTGAGAAAGGCTGCCGAAGTTGATGCAGCCCTGGTGGAATGGGATCTGATCCCCTGGGGGATAGTCTTTCCATGGTGCATATAACAACAATGAATACAATGACTTATCCATTTGGAAATGGTTTGCTTTGAAATAGCCTTTCCCTCTGCCCCTGCAGCAAATGCCACCAGCAGTTATTCAGATTTTCTTTGAGATTTTGTTCTGCTTAAGTAAAATCTAAGTTGTCTGTGTACATCCAATGAATGCAGAATCTGCTCCCCCTTGTTTTGTGGATTGGGAAAAAAGTTGGTAAATGAATTGTCTGATTAAGAGCCACACTGGATACCACCTTAGGCATGAAGGATGGATTGGTCCTGAGAGATACCCTGTCTGCATAGAAAATGATGAAAGGCTCCACTGCCATAAGAGCCTATAATTCTGAAATCCTTCTAGCTGAAGTGACTGCTAAAAGGAAAGCTGTTTTCCAGGAGAGAAATTTTAAGTCTGCAGTAGTAGCTGGCTCGAAAGGAGGGAGAGTGAGCTTTTCCAATACAAAATTGAGGTCCCAGGCAGGGGTTGGAGCTCTCCTGGCCGTCTTATGTTTTTGGCCCCTCTGAGATACTGTTTTAGCAGGGGATGACAGAAGAGGGGAGGTTCTGTGTTGTAATGAGCTAAAATGGCTGAGGCATGGATTTTTATGGAAGAGAAAGACAGGCCCTTGTGAAGCATCTCAGTTAAGTATTGTAAAATCTGAGGAATGTTGGGCACTGCTGTGCTTATCCCTTGGAATTGATTCCATGCACAGAATCTTTTCAATTTGTCAGCATAAGATTTTCTAGTACTAGGCCTTCTCACCTCCAAAATGACATCCATCACAGGTTTGCTGTGGGATGCTAAGGGTGAATTTAGGTGAGTAGCCACGCTGCAAGATTCAAAGTTTGGAGCTGAGTGTGCAAAATTTGGTTGTTCTGCTGAGACAGTAAGCAAGGTGTCTGAGGCAGGTGCCACAGAGTAAGGTGTGACACATTGCCCAGGAGTGGGTACCAGTGTTAGCGAGGCCAGTCTGGAGCAATCAAAATCATTTTTGGTTTGTCCTGTTTGACTTTTAGTAGAACTTTGGAGATCAGAGGCAGAGGGGGAAAGGCATAGACTGATAGGTTTTTCCATCTGAAGGATAGAGCATCCACGTTCCAGGCTTTTTTGTGATGAGTTCTTGTGCAAAATTTTTCCAACTGATAGTTCTGAGGTGAGGCAAAACAATCTATGTCTGGGCTCCCCCCATTTGCGTGTCACCATGTTGAAAATCTGTGGTTCCAGTTTCCATTCGTGTGGGTCCATGAGATTTCTGCTTAGTTCGTCTGCCAGAGTATTCAGCTTTCATGGCAGGAATTGTGCTTGTAGTTGTACTTGATAGGTCAAGGCCATGTTCCACAATGCCATGGCTAGTCTGCAAAGGGGGTAGGAGTGTGTACCCCCACTGCTTGTTTATGTACCACATAACCGTGATGTTGTCCGTCTTTATCATTAATTCTCCTGGAAGAAGGTAGTCCTTGAAGGCTGTCAGTGCATTCTGTACAGATAGCATTTCTTTTTGATTGATATGAAGGTGCATTTGATTTGGGCTCCATTTGCCCTGAATGCACTTCCTGCCAGATGTGCCCCCAAGCATAGTCTGATGCGTCTGTAGTTAGGGTTTGGGTGGCATGGGGTGATATGAATGTCAGTCCCTTGTTTTGGTGGCAGGCCTCTGCCCACCATAACAACTCTAGTTGCAGGCAAGGTATGATACGAATTATTGTTTCCAGGCTGTGACAATGCTGATTCCATAGACTTTTTAAGTACTACTGCAGTTTTCTCATATGCAGTCTTGCATATGGAATTAGAAGAATGCAGGAGGCCATGAACCCCAAGGCTTGCAGAATTTGCCTTGCAGAAAGCATGTTTTTTGTGGCCACCTGTTTGAAGTAAGTCACCAAATGAATTTGTTTGTCTGGCATAAGGAAAGCCATCTGGGCAGTTGTATTCATGCTTGCACCCAGGAATGTAATTTTTTTTTAGAGGGTACCAGTTGTGGATTCTTTTCGTTTATAGTGTACCCTAGACAAGTTAGAACCCTTTTTACAAATGCTAGATGGTTTAGAAGCGTGTCCTTGTTTTCTGCCTGAATTAGACAATCATCCAAGTATGGATATATTTGAATATTTCTTTGCCTGCAAAATGCAATTACTGGAACCAAGCACTCTATAAAGACCCTGGGCGCAGTAGATAAGCCAAAGGGCAAAGTAGAGAACTGGTAATGCAATTAGCCTGCTCTGAAGCGGAGGTATCTTCTGCAAGATTCCCTGACTGGGATATGCAGGTAAGCCTCTTTTAAATCTAGAGTTGCCAACCAGGCATCTTTGCCTAGCACATGAAGTAACTGGTGAATTTTGGAATGTCCAGAAAGGTGTTTAGAGTAGATAAGTCCAGGACTGGACACCATGATTTGTCTTTTCTGGGTACCAGGAAAAGTCTTGAATAGAAACCTTGTCCATTTTCCTCTTCTGGTACCGGTTGAATAGCCCCTATGATCATGAGGTAAAGTACTTGTTTCTGGGCCTCTGCCCACTGATTTGGGGGCAGGTCTGGCCATCCGTTTGGAATTGGCAACGTGTGGAAATGAAATCTGTATCCCTGGGATATTATATTTAAAACCCATTTGTCCTGGGTTATAAGTTGCCAGTTTCTTGCATGAAGAGCCAGTTTTCCCCCCAAAGGGGCGGCTAAAAGGTAAGTGCTCGGTAAGTGTAAAGGGAAGTCATTGAGACTGCTTACCATAGGGAGGTGTCTTGTTGTTTCCAGATTTGGAGGAGGAGGAGGCACCCCATTGTTTTGTTCTGAAAGTCCCTTGTGACTGAAACCTGGAACCTTTGGAATGTCTGGGTTTGACTTGAGTGGCTCTCAAAGGAACTGGAAAGGACCAGTTCTTAGTAGGTCAGTGCCTACTAAATCTTGGAGGTTGCACTTGTAAGAAATCCTTCACAGTTTGCATAGATTTAGCTTTATCTTCCATCTTTTTTAAAACTTCTTCAGTCTTATTACCAAAGAGACGGTCCTGTTGTAAAGGAGAATCCAACAATTTTGCTTTAACATGATCAGGCAGATTTTGCTCTTTGAGCCAAGCATGCCTTCTTAGCACATACCCAGTTACAGCAGCCCTGCAATAGGCCTCCAAAGAATCAAAACCACATTGCAAAGTATGTTTTCCAACTTGTTCAGCTGAATGCAATAAATCCTGTAAATCTTTGATTTCCACACAGACAGAAATTAACATAATTTTCTGTTTAAGCAGTCCCATGATATGCTGTTGATATTTTAGCATATGAAATTGACAGTTTAAAGCACTGATTGCCAAGGTTGCAGAAGTGTAAACCTTCTTACCCCGTCTATCCAGTGCCCTGGAATCTCTATCAGAAGGGGTAGGATTTTTAGCTGTAGAAGCCTTAATGCCCTTGGGACCCTGAAAAATGGTTTCAGGATCTGCAACAGGATTTTTGAAAAGGAATTTGTGGGAGTCAGGGACCTTGTAGTATCTGTCTGGCTTTCAAGAAGCCAGAGGCAGAGAATCAGGAGCCATACTAGATTCTGAAAAAACATCATCAACAATGTCTAGAACAGGAGGTACATCCAAAGGCCTACGCTGAGGAAGAAGAAGAAAATCCCTAAGTCTCTTTTTAGATTCAGAGAAATCCTGACTTTGCCAGTGGAAATGTTCCCTTAAGGTATGTAAAGTTTCCCCAAAAGAAAAATCCTCAGGGGGAGAAGCAGAAGGAATTGAATCTGCTGCATCAGAATTCTCATAAGTAGGTATAGACAATTCCTGTTCATGAGAAGAGTCAGAAGAAATAGAATCCTGTTCAGAAGATTCATAATCAATGGCTTGCCTGGGCCTAGAAGGGGTGGGGGGGGTGGGGGAGTTGGCTACCCCTGATCAAAGTAATTAAATCTTCAGACATTTTGATAATTGTTTTTTTAGGCATAGGGGACTGCACATGTGGCCCAGCATCGGTATTTTATGCATAGGTTGAGATTTTGGCCTTAGTTTTGAAGATGGAGTCGGTCTAATATACAAATCTGTAGGCCTGTAAACACCCTCTGAAGCCGGTGCCTGCACAGCGGCTCCGGATCCATCCGAGGTAGACATCCGCGGGTTTCATAATTGAAGCATCTTGTGGCATACCGGACCCCGAATAGGTCTCAGTACAGGCCTGAGAATCAGAAGTAGTGGGTATCAGGGGCTGCGAAAGCGCCTCACTGAGTACCGGCGAACTGGCGACTGGCTTAGCAGAAGTGTCGTCAGCAGTTTTGGACCTCAACAGCCTGACTCTGTCTTTTTCTTTGCGTTTTTTAGGTATTCCGGTAGTTGGACTGCTAACCAACGACATTTCTGGATAATTAAAGCGTGAGCCAAAATATTTAGAAGCAAAAATGTACCGATGTTTGATAGTGCGTTTATTAAATAAAGCACAAAACCGACAGCAAGGTACATTATGGTCAGGGCCTAGGCAAGGAATACAGCACAAATGAAAATCCTTATGGAGTATTTGCTTCCAACAAGTGATGCAATTATTAACTTTTACTGACATCGGTAAAGAGCAAGAAAACGTTTCCCCAACAGGATACTTACTTAGCTTTTTAGTTGAAGACTTCGGATCTGAAAATGAAAACTTCAGGAGTCGGCTGACCGGCACATGCGAACTGCTTCTGCTTCGGGCACCGCGCGGCAAGAAAGACTGATGTAATAGCATCGGCTGCATGTTTTATACCCCTGACAGCCTGAAGTACTTTATCCCCTTTGCAGAAACAAACCTTATGTTTTTAGCGTTTTAAAAAGGAAGATGGGAATAAATTCCCTCTCTCTCCAACCTAAGGACAACTCAAACCAAGCAAATAGCATAGGGTACAGTATTAGTCAGGCCTATTTTTAATAGTAACTTTAAGAGTAATGGTGAGTGTGGAAGAGAGGTGAGGAAGAGAGTACAGGCAGGGTGGAATGGGTGGAGAAGAGTGTCAGGTGTGATTTGCGACAGGCGGGTACCAGTAAGAGTGAAAGGGAAGGTCTACAAGAGAGTAGTGAGACCAGCTATGTTATATGGGTTGGAGACGGTGGCATTGATGAAAAGGCAGGAGTCAAAGCTGGATGTGGCAGAGTTAAAGATGTTAAGATTTGCACTGGGTGTGACTAGGATGGACAGGATTAGGAATCAGTATATTAGGGGTCAGTTCAGGTTGGACAGTTTGGAGACAGAGCAAGAGAGGCGAGATTGCGTTGGTTTGGACATGTGCGTCGGTTGCTGTCGCCTCTTCCCTGACGTCAGTGCATCAGGGGTATAAAAGATGCAGCCAACGCCATTTTCTTCAGTTTTTCTTGCCCCAGATGTCAGGTGCCCCCAAAAGGGTAGGCTAAAATATGTCTATAAAGCATGCATGCACCAAGTAAGAAGCTTCCTTCATCTACAAGCAAATACACCACATAGGCTGTATAGAATAGAGAAGTACAGATAATTTCCAGCAAAGATAAGGGGGATGGTGGGTGGGTAACCTGGACTGCAACAGTGAATACACTCGAACATCTACATTTATGGTAGGTACAAAACTGTACTATGTTCATCGTGTTTCACTGTTGCAGTCATTACAATTGGGTTGAATCCCAAAGCTAAGGTTGGGAGGCTGGAACTAAATAGAATTAGGAGCAGCTACGAGGCCCTGCAGGACTGCAGTGGCAAAGCCTGCCCTGGATTTGGAGTAGAGTAGTAAGTGGTAGTGCTTTGTAAAAGTGTGCACTGATCTCCAGGATGCAGCCTCTAAAATGTCTTTGGTTGGCACTCCTCTGAGGAAGGCTGCTGAAGTGGCTGCTGCTCTGGTTGAATGTGGCCTAATGCCCTTAGGCACTAATTTGCCATGTTGAGAATAGCATAAACAAATGCAGTGACCTATCCACTTTGAAACAGTCTGCTTTGAGATAGCCTTTCATTTGTGATCCTGCAGCATATGCTACCAGTAATTGCTCAGTCTTTCTGAAAGCTTTGGTTCTGTCCAAGTAGAAGCGCAGTTGTCTGTGTATGTCCAAAGAATGCAGAAGTTTCTCACCCTTATTCTGTGGGTTTGGATAAAAGGTATGTAAATGAATAGTTTGGTTGAGGGCCACACTGGACACTACCTTAGGCATAAATGTGGGGTTTGTCCTTAGAGAAACCCTATCTGGATGGAAAATGATAAAAGGTTCCACAGCCATGAGTGCCTGAAGCGCTGAGACTCGTCTTGCAGAGGTTATTGCTAGGAGCAGAGCTATTTTCCATGATAAAAATGTTATATCAGCTGTAGCGGCTGGCTCAAAAGGAGGCAGGGTGAGATTTTCCAAGACATAATTGAGGTCCCATGCAGGTATTAGTGATCTCCTTGGAGGCCGTACGTTTTTGGCTCCTCTGAGGTACTGCCTTAATAAAGGATGAGAAAAAATAGGTGGCTCTGTATTGTAATGAACTGAAATGGCAGAGGCATGAATCTTAATTGATGAAAAGAATAGGCCTTTGTCCAGCATCTCAGTTAAGTATTGCAAAATCTGAGGGATATTTGGAACAATCATGTCGTCAATTCCTTGTACCTGGTTCCAAGCACAGAATCTCTTCCATTTTTCTGCATAAGATTTTCTGGTACTGGGCCTCCTGGCCTCTAAGATAACATCCATCACCACTTTAGGGAGAGGTGTGTTTTGAAAAGCTACATTATCTGCCATGCTGCCAGATTTAAGGTCCTGAGTTGGCTGTGCAGGATCTGATTGTTTTGTTGGGTCAGTAAGTAAGGAATTTGAGGTAATGTCCATGCTGGGCATTGCGTCAAGTTCCTTAGGATTGGGTACCAGTGCTGGTGGGGCCAGTCTGTGGCAATCAGTATATTTTTTGGCTTCTCTTGTCTGACCTTTAGGAGTACCTTGGGGAGGAGAGGCAGTGGGGGAAAGGCATATACTGTTAAGTTTTTCCAGCTAAAAGATAGAGCATCCACTTTCCATGCTTGCTTGTGATAAGTCCTTGTGCAGAATCTCTGTAGTTGGCAGTTGTGAGGGGAGGCAAATAGATCTATGTCCGGGCATCCTCAATCCCTTGTTATCATGTTGAAGACTTGTGGATCCAATTTCCATTCGTGGGGATCCATGAGGTTTCTGCTTAGTTCGTCTGCCAGAGTATTTATCTTTCCTGGCAGGAATTGTGCTTGCAGATATACTTGGTAAGTCAATGCTGTATCCCAAAAAGTCATGGCTAGGGGGTAGGAATGTGTGCCTTCCTGCTTGTTTATGTACCACATGACTGTAATATTGTCTGTCTTTATCAGTAGTTGTCCTGGATGAAGTAGATCCTTGAAGGCTGTCAGGGCATTTTGAACAGCTAGCATCTCTTTTTGATTGATATGTATATGCATTTGGATTGCGGACCATAAGCCTTGAATACATCTTCCTGCCATGTGGGCCCCCCAGGCATAATCTGATGCATCTGTTGTCAATGTCTGCCTGGCTGGGGGTATGGTGAATGGCTGCCCCTTGTTGTGGTGACAGGCCTTTGCCTACAATCAAAACTCCTGTTGCAGGCAGGGAATGAGTGTAATTATTGTTTCCAGGCTGGCAATGTTGAGTCCAAACACTTTTTAGATACCATTGTAGTTTCCTCACATGCAGTCTTGCATATGGAATTAGCAGAATGCAGGATGCCATGAAGCGCAAAGCCTGCAGAATTTTTCTTGCAGTTAACTGGGTGTTTGTTGCCAACTTTTTGAAATAAGTAGTCAGTTGCCTTTGTTTGTCTGGCGTGAGATAAGCCATCTGGGCAGTTGTATTTAAGCTTGTATCCAGGAATATTATCTCTTGAGAGGGTACAAGTTTTGATTTCTTTTCGATAACTGTGTACCCTAGGCATGTTAATAATCTTTTTACAAACACCAGATGCTGTAGTAGACTGTCCTTGTTCTCTGCTTGAATAAGGCAGTCGTCCAAGTAAGGATATATTTGTATTCCTCTTTGTCTGCAAAATGCAATTACTGGTGCCAGGCATTTTGTGAAGACCCTGGGAGCAGTAGATAAGCCAAAGGGCAATGCAGAGAATTGGTAGTGCATTGAGCCAGCTATGAATCTGAGGTATCTTCTGCATGATTGTCTGATTGGGACATGCAGGCATGCCTCTTTTAGGTCTAAAGTTACAAGCCAAGCCTTCTTGCCCAGCATGGGTAGAAGCTGCTGCAGAGTACATTTTGAATTTTGGAATATCCAGGTATGTGTTTAGAATAGATAGGTCCAGTATTGGCCTCCAGGCTTTGTCCTTTCTGGGCACCAAGAAAGGTCTTGAGTAAAATCCTTGTCCCTGCTCTTGCTGTGGTACTTGCTGAATGGCCCTCATGTCCATGAGGGATGAAACTTGCTTTTGTGCCTCTGCCCATTGATTTTTTGGCAGGTCTGGCATACAGTTTGCCCTTGGCAGGGTGTGAAAGTGGAACCTGTAACCTTGTGACACTATGTTCAAGACCCATTTGTCCTGGGTGATTAGGTGCCAGTTTTGAGAAAAAAGTGCTAGTTTTCCCCCTAAAGGAGCTGCCAGAAGATAAGTGCTTGGCGCTGGCAGGGGGAAATCATTGGGACTGCTTTCTGTATGACTGTGATTTGTCTTCTCTGCTTTTGGAGGTAGAAGCACCACATTATTTAGACCTACTTGAGCCTTGGGGCTGGGATCTGCCTCTAGGGCATCTGTATCTGCCTCTTTGTGGCCTGACACTGGAAAGGACCAATTCTTTGTAGACCAGTGTCTGCTAAATCTTGGAGGCTGTACCTGTAAGAAATCCTTGACTGTTTGCATAGATTTGGCTTTGTCCTCCATTTTCTTCAACACCTCTTCTGCTTTAACACCAAACAAGGTATCATGCTGTAATGGAGCATCTAATAATTTTACTTTAACATGATCAGGCAGATTCTGTTCCTTTAACCAAGCATGCCTCCTAATGACAGAAACCGTAACAGCGGCTCTCTGCAGGAGGCCTCCAAAGAATCAAAACCACATTGTAAAGTATGCTTTCCAACTTGTTCAGCTGCATGCAATAAATCCTGCATTTCTTTATTTTCTGCACATTCAGAATTTGTCAACATTTTCTGTTTAAGCAGTGACAATGTATTGCTGATATTTAAGCATATGAAACTGACAATTTAAAGCCCTTATAGCCAAGGTAGCAGAAGTTTAAATCTTTTTTCCCCATCTGTCCAGTGCCCTGGAATCTCTGTCAGGGGGGTAGGGTTTTTTGCAGTGGAAGCCTTGACCCCCTTGGGACCCTGAGAGATAGTTTCTGGGTCAGCAGCAGGGTTTTTAAAAATAAATTTGTGGGAGTCTGGAACCCTGTGGTATCTGTCTGGCTTAACAAGAGCTGGAGGTAAGAAGTCAGGAGTCAGACTGGACTCTAAAAATACATCACCTACAATGTCTAGCACAGGTGGAATAGCCAGGGGCCTGTGCTGAGGCAGTAAAAGAAAGACTCTGAGCCTTTTCTTAGATTCTGAATAATCTTGGCTCTCCCATTGGAAATGCTCCCTCATGGTATGCAGTGTTTCCCCAAAAGAATAATCCTCAGGAGGAGAAGCTGAGGGGATAGATTCTTCAGCATCAGAATCCTCATAAGGAGGAAGAGAGCATTCCTGATCAGAAGAGGAATCAGATGAAATGGAAACCTGATGTGAAGATTCATATTCTACCTCTTGCCTAGGCCTCTTGTAAGGAGGGGGATGAGAACCCCTGATGAAAGTAATCAGGTCTTTGGCCATTTTGAGCATCTGTTTTTTAGGCATGGAGGCCTGTCCATGGGGCTGTTGTACTTGTTTCTTTGTCTTTAAAGCTGCTTTAGTCTTTGCCTTTGAAGCTGAAGTCGTTTTAACATATAATTGTGTAGGCCTGAAAACGCCCTCAGAAGCCGATGCCTGCTCAGTGGCTCCGGACCCATCTGAGGGAATGGTTTCTGAAGGTCCAATACCTTGAGTTTCTGTAGGCCTGGTTGACTCCACGTGGGAGTCGGTATCGGCCTGTGGCTCTAAAGTAGCGTTCGTCAGAGGCTGTGAAAGCACCTCACTGAGAACCGGTGACTGGCCTAGAAGAAGCCTCGTCGTCGGTTTTGGACCTCGGATGCCTACCCCTTTTCTTTTTCTTTGCGTTTTTTGTAAACTCCAGTAGTCGGCTGTTCTGACGGCATTATATAATTAAATCTTCTGCTAAAGTATTGAAATGCAAAATTGTACCAACGCTTAATAGTGCGTTGGTTAAATCTAGCACAAAACAGACAACTTGCAACGCCGTGGTCAGGGCCTAGGCAATGAATGCAGTAAGAATGAAAATCCTTATGAGGTATTTTCTTCCCACAAGAAATACAGTTATTAACTTTTTCTGACATCGGTCTGGAGCAAGAAAAAAGTTTCCCCAATGGGGTACTTAGCTTTTAATGAAGACTTCGGATCTGAAATTCGAACTTGAAAATCTCAGGAGTCGGCCGACCGGCACTTGCGAACTGCTTTTGCTTCAGGCACCACGCGGCAAGAAAGAATGAAGAAAATGGCGTCGGCTGCATCTTTTATACCCCTGGTGCACTGATGCCAGGGAGGAGGCGACAGCAACTGACGCCGGACCTAGACTTTGGAATTCAAGCCGACTGCGGGTAGCCTGCCAGCAGGATAACCCAAATGTAATGACTGCAACAGTGAAACACGATGAACATCAGATGATCCGCTGTGGTGACCCCTAACGGGAACAGCCAAAAGAAGAAGAAGACAGAAGATCTTTTAATAGTAACTCTCAATCAATCAGAAACTACAGTTACCCGGCATCTAACAATTCCTATGGGTGCCGGTTAACAGAGTTTACTGTAATTTACTTAGGGGGGAGGCTTGGTAACAAAGCTACAGCTTTTGAAAACTGTTACTTCTATTTTCCCCCATAACTTCAGCAATACAACAATATGGCACCCGAAAATGCAGACAAAGCAAACTCTGGGAGAAAACAGTCTCATCTAGTAAAAGAGTTTAGCAATATAGGACAATGCTATAGCTCTACCAAAAGTCCCCAACAAGGGAGGGGGGACAAGAATCTTGCTTTCCTAAATGCAAGACCTGATCGGAAAACTTCTTCCAAAAAACGTAGCAGACTGCCCTGTGCTGAATATAATCTGAATCATAACCGAGGACAACATGATTTTACAACAAGCTCTGAAATGTAACAACAGTAGCCTAGGGACATTCTGTAAGCGACCAGCTTCAATTGATGGCTGTAAAGATCTGGGCAAGGGTCCTTAGACACCAAGAATTACAGGCAATATCATTCCATGGCTAGTGCGGATCTTAGTTTTGTTAACATTTATTAGTTTAAATTTGTTATTTCGCAAAAACAGTTTTAGTATGCCTGATCAAAACAGTACTTTATTGGTAAACACTCAAAGCATAAAACTGATAATTTCCTTTAAAAGCTCAAACATATACTTTATAGTTATCAGAGGAAAATGTTTAATAGTCACAATAAAACAAAATACATAGTCTAAATAATCTAAGATGGATTTAACTTTATTATCTTTAAATACCAATGACTTAAACTATCCTGGCAAGAGATCAAATCTATTGAAATATTTAAAACTGAACAAAGCACAAATTGTCTTCCTTCAAGAAACTAATTTCAAAACAAATGACAATTACAAATGGAATCCAAAGGAATATATGATATTGGCGCAATTCACTTATAAGACAAAGACAAAAGGGGTAACAATTTTATGAAAAACAAATGTGATTAACCCAAACATCATTTATAAGTATGAAGATAAAGAAGGCCTTATGGCATTAGTAATAGTTAAACATAACAACAGAATATGGACCCTAGCCAATCTATACTGGTTCCCAGGTATTGGATCAGGAACTGTTAAAAAACACTTGGATTTAATTTCCAATAATTATAAAGGCAATTTAATATTAGGAGGAGATTTTAACTGTACATTTGATATTTATGAAACTACAAATAAAAGACCACTGAATACATCTTCTGTATCAAAAGCTTTAAACAAGTGGGTAGAATCATTTCATCTTGTAGATACTTTCAAACTTAAAGAAGATAAATATTTGTAGTTTTTCCAACAAGATCACAGATTTGGTACCCAAACTAGAACAGATCAAATATTTGCTGCCCATGCCTTACACTCTAAAATCATTAATTTCTCAATCATTCAACTGTGGTCCCACTCCACAAAGGCGGTGCTTTTCTCTCCTGAAAATTACCGCCCATAAGCTTGAGCCTTGTCTGCAAAGCTATGGAGAGGATCATAATGGAACTCATAAATAAAGACATTGGGGACCTACAGACACTGGATCCTACCCAATTTGGCTTTGTCAAGGGCAGATCCTGCCTCTTGAACTTGGGCGACTTTTGAAACAGTCACTAAGGCAATTGATGAGGTAAGGCAGTTCACACAGCCTACCTTGACCTAGCAAAGCGTTGACACAATACCCCACTGGGCATCATAGAAAAGCTCACCAGCTTAGATGTAAACCCATATGTCACAAGATGGGTTGCAAACTGGCTCAAGGACAGAACCCACAGGGTTAGAGTTGCTGGTGCCATGTCAGACTCTAAGCGGTCATGAGCGGTGTCCCACAGGGCTCAGTCCTGGGCCCCCTCTTGTTCGGCATTTATTTTTCTGAAGTGCAGGCAAACATAGGGGGATTGTGGCTGACAAAATATGCAGATGACTGCAAACTGGGCACCATAATTGACACTCCATCAGACACAGACATCCTCCAGAGAGGTCTCATAGAAATGGATAACTGGTGCCAGAGTCATGGCTTTAAGCTAAATGCCAAAAAATGTATAGCCATACCCTTTGGGAAAAACAAGGTAACCCCTAATTACCACATAGGTGGTAATCCATTAAACACGGAAGACATTATCAGGGACCTGGGGACCCAAGTTGACAGTAACCTCTCTTTTGACACTCACATTGTCAAAGTGGTTAGGAAGACCTTCTACATTGCCCACCTGATCATGAAGGGATTCACATCCAGATCAGGAGAGGTCATTGTACCCCTGTACTCTTCACTTATCAGACCAATGATTGAGTACAACCCCATTGAATGTACCTTACCCGACACCTGCAGCAGTTGGAAAGACCCCAAAAGTTCCTCACCAAAAGGATAAAGGCTCAAACATATGTCATGCTGCCCGACTGAAGAAACTCCAGCTCTATTCAGTCGCATACCGTCTGCTCAGAGGTGATCTGTGCCTGACATACAAGGCCATGTCCAACCCGGAATTAATGGACATGCTCCACCTCAAAAAATCCAAATCCACCAGAGCCACGAGAGCAAGAGACTTAAACCTCAACACGGATATAAATAGGACGTGCTGGAGGGACAGATTCATCACCCAGAGACTCCCTACACTATGGAACAGAATCCCAGTCCATGTGAGGCAGAGCCCCTCACTGATTCTGTTCAACAGAAATCTTGACGAGTGGATGGGAGATCGTAGATTTACCCCAGGAATCATCTCTGTGTCACTGCTGGACAGAGGCACAGCAAACTAATGGGTATAGTATTCTCATCCTAAGGGGTGGTAAAAGCCACACACACTCTGGCTAGGCTTATAAATGCCCTAGGGCAGATAGCCTAGTATGAACCTATGAACCTATTCCCTGCACCTTTTCAGACCACAATTCATTGATATTAAAATGTCAAAATGGGTACAAACCATTAATCTTTAACTCCAGAATTCTAGCATATATAACTAAAATTAGAGACTTCAAACCCTGGTTATCTGAATTACAGTTCTTCTTAGATATTAATTACACCACAGAGATAAATAAAATAATGATATGGGACTCATTAAAAGCTTACATATATGGTAAAACCCTAACTTGGTATAAAAAAAAAAATCAGAGAATAGGATTCTGAATAATTAGATCTACAATCCAAACTTTTGTCAGTAAAAGCTGAAAAAATCAAAATCATTTGTAGATGAAAAAGAAAGCAGAAGTTTTAAACAATAAATACAATGAAATTCTAACACATAAAACTAGTTTTGCTTTAGAAAACATAAAAATTAATACCTTGGCCACTTCTCCCAAATATCTACATAATTTATCCACAAGAATCAAAATACAATCAAAAGCTAGTAACATTAAAAGTATCTTCCATGAAAAGAAAGGAAAAAAATGTCTCTGATATAGGTAACATTCTTGGTGCCTATATAAATCACTATATGGAACATTTCCAAAAAGAAAATACACATATTGATGAATTAAATCTAGATAAAACATGTTCTAATATAAAAAAATATGAGAAAAATTAAAACTAGATCGGCAAGCACCCATATCCTGCAAAAAAATTACAGATACAATAAAAGAGGGTAAAAATAATAAAGCTCCAGGTGTAGCTGGCATAATTCTGGAAATGTTTTCCTTCAAAGATACTATCCCTCTTCCATAAAACTCTAGTAGAAATTCAGTCAAAAGCTTTAATACCACCCTCTTGGAGATATTCCTTAATCACACCAACCCTAAAGGAAAACAAATCCCCAAACCTCTGTACCTCATATAGACCTATATTATTATTAAATAACGACAAAGATATTTATGACAATATTAACTAACAAAATGAAAATACCACTATCCAAAACAATAAATAATGATCAAACTGGATTTATATATCACAGACACACATGACAATATTAAAAGGATAATTTCACTCATAGATTATGTTAATAAAGAAAATAAAGAAACACTTATAACTGGCTTAGATATAGAGAAAGCCTTTGATTCCCTAAATTGGGACTATTTATTCAAATTTCTGGTTTTATTTGAATTTCCTCCTTCCTTTGTTCATCTGCTAAAGAATATATATATATATATATATATATATATATATATATATATATATATATACATATACATATACATACAATAATTTAGCATATGTTAAGCTAGGTCCTCACTGATTCTATTTGCTTTGGCTATTGAAATATTGGCAGATTAGCAATATGTAACAATACAAAAATCAAAGGAGTAGATGTTTATGAACAATACAATTCAAAAGTAATGCTCTTTGCTGATGACATATTATTAACATTATCCAATACAAAATGACATTAGAAGAATTAGATATTTTAATTGACACATTTTACAGGACTTCAGGACTCCATTTCAATAAATAAAAATCGACATTTTTATTTTTAAATAAAAAAAAGAATTGCAGACGAAGGGGAATCACATTATAGGGAAACAAGAATCTACCTTGAAATATCTAGGAATTGAGTTATGCAAGGATAATAATGAATTAGTCTCAAAAAACTACAATAATATCATCAATACAATTAAAATCTCTGTGGAAAAGTGGAACAAAATAATATTAACATTTGAAGATAGACTGCAGTTAATAAAAATGGTTTTACTACCCAAGATTCTAGATATAGTTTTGGCAATACAACTGTTACCAGAGAGGAATATACTCAAAGAAATAAATATCATGCCCAATAAAATATTTATTGTTTCCCAAAAGAAACAGAATAGCTTTAATACATCATATCAGAAACTGGAAACAGGGATTAATACATCATATCAGACCATGGAAACAGGGAGGATTAAACTTTCCTGATACAGAAACATATATAAAAGCATCAATATCTAAAACAATCTCAGACTGGATAAGGCCAAATTATTCTGCAAAGTGGAAAGACTTACTAACTGTAATATCAAAAAATGAATTTGATTTACAAAAAAAATTCAAACAGATAAAAACAATTTGCCATGGCACATATGTATTAGTATGCAATATAACATAACTAAGCCCACTAAACCTCATATGATTAATTATTACATTGACTCATTTAGAAAAATTATTAATGCAAATATAGATGTAAAAATCTGGTTTGATCTTTTAACACCATTCATAGTCACAAAGAGCTATCCACATAAAATATACAGAGAAATAATTAATTCCTGGGAACAGAAAGGATTTATTTGTTGGTTTCAATGTATCAAAGAACTAAAAGTTCTGGATATGGAAACAATAGAAACAACATACAAAATTCCACAACATGATTGGCTAACTATGCAAAACATTCTGACGTATTCACAAGATTTATGCAGAATAATTAGTAATTATTCATTTAAAGAAATACCTAAACTTACAAAATACCTATATGAAATCATATATAATGATTATGACATGGGAAATAGTATTTCGAAATTTTACAAGATTTTGATAAATTATAAAACACCCAAATCCTCATATTGGAATTATATAACAAAAGGACACTCATTACAGCTAACTGAAGAAATTAAATCAAATATTTTATTATCAATAAAACATACATCCTTTACACAATACTGGAAAATTTTTAATTGGAAATGCTTGTACAGAGCATTCTTAATGCCACATAGAATTACTAAAATTAATTCTTCCACAATGAGAATATGTTGGCGGTGTGAGCAAATACACAATGCAGATTGGAATCATATTTTTTTTGAGTGTTAAAATTAAGCCATTTTGGAATGCTATTAAAAACTTTTTACAAGCTTTATTTAATGAATCATTTAACTTATCTAAAGCTCTAGTATTATTAAATGTGTATGGAGATACTCATTTGAATGAGTCAAATATGTATCTAGTATGGACAATACTTGCAATCTCAAGGAAGTGTATAACAAGAAGATGGAATACAAACACAATACCAACTTTGGAAGACGTCCACGGCTTACTGAATACGACAGCATTGTTGGAAATTAAAATTAAAGAATTAAGGATTCATCCTAAGCCATTTATTAATAATCCATGGAGAAAAGTCTTATCATTGATTGACACTTTACAATAACTGAACAGATACACTCTTGTTATACCTATAAAGTAATTGTATATATTGAGCTCTGTTATAGTGTCAGGCTGATGTAAATAGTGTACATAGGTATTAAGATGTTATATACAAATACTATGAAATGTATTCAAACATATTTGAAAAATAAAAAAAATTTGAGGAAAAAAGAATTATGGGCAACAGTGAGGGTCCTAGTCCTAGATGTGACAGAGATGAAACTCCTAATGACACATTTGCAACTTCCTGTAAATCATCAGTATCACTTACAAAACTGATGTTTTAGTGAAATGAACTTCACACAGCACTCAGTACAAAGGCAGGCAAGAATTAAGCAAATATTCGTATCGTCAAGATAATAAGTGGAATATGAAAAAGAGAGAAACAGGAGTCTTGACTTTATACAACTATAAAGAAAACATCTTTGAAAAGACTCTATTTTTTTAATGCTACTTTTGTCCACAGTAGTACACTGAGCAGTCAAAATAGCAGTTTTATCATGGAAGCTCAACATAACCTATCTTTCTTGCTAGAAAAAATGAAATTACATTCAGACAACAAAGCTGACAAATTTACATAGGTATAACAAAAATGGAATAACCACTGAAGTCTACTACATGTGTGAAGACAGCCAGGTAGGTGATCCAGAATAATCCCATATTTCTAGTGCTCCCTTACAAAATAGTGGATGTGTATAAAAACACATGAAAATGCTAATCATATTTGGGTGTGAGGGGAGTGGAAGTCCACTTCAGGTTTTATTTATCTAGAGGCACTTATAAGAATACTGGATTCTAAGGAAGCCTCAACTCAGCTTTCATATGACAATATTTTCAGTTATGATTCCTTGTTAAGAAGTCTGTGAATAAAAATATTTTTTTTTGCCAATTCCTAACAGTTCAGTAAAAAGTGGTTAAAACCCTAACATTATTTCCAAGTCTTCTAGTTCTTTTTTTTAACATGGCAGCTTAAGTAGCAATTCCTTTTCACTGATCAGAAAGTTTAACTGACTATCATTATTTATTTTTCTGCCAAGGGCACATTAAACTTAACAGCTACACATAATAGTATTCTATTATAGGGACAGCAGGATGGGACAGCACATGTTAACAGCTAAAACTTTGCTACAGTAACAGCACAGTTATATCACACTGCCTATTACATGAGAAAGGATAAAAACTTTTTACATGCCCAGGTAGTATAACACTACTTGAACCACATGGTGCCTGTTAAATCAGACACTCGCACAAGGAAGTTATAAATGTGCTCTTTACAGTTGAGATGACAATGAAACTAACAAGAGGGAAAACAAACTAAGAAAGTATAAGCATGTGATGCAGGTTTATTTGAGCTGAACTCTATAAAAGTAACGCATTTGCTAATGTGCTAAGTAGTTACTTTGTATTGATAGGTGGCTTAACCAACCTTTCTACCTTTTCTCTTAAGTTAGATGTCAACTGAAAACATCTTAACACCAGAGCATTACACATTTTCTATTATATAGTGTTTCATGTTTTCTTTAGAAAAATTCTCTTTACAATGCTAAAATAAATATACTGCTTACATTAGCAGAGGTGTAGCTGGTTCATTTTGTGCCTGACTGCTTGGGTCTATATCACATCATCAAATCTCATTTCAGAGAATAGTTGTTCATCGAACAACTAATCATCAAAGCCACTAATAAGTGAACAAACTTTTCGCTGAAAAGTTCATTCGCTGATTAGTGGCGTTGATGATTAGTTGTTCAACGAACAGCCATTTGCTGAAGTGAGATTCATTGATGTGATGTAGACCCGACTGCTTACCTCAAAAGAGGCATAGCTGGCTCATTTAGTGGCCTGAGCCATTCCTTGATATGGTTTCTCTCAACATTACTGAGGGGAAAAAACACAGTCTGGTAGCTGCTGCTACTGAAATGCAGAAACCAACCAGCCAACCAGGTTCTGTTACAGTGTCCCATCTCTGCCCCTCCTCAGATAAGGAGCAATTTAAAAAAAGGTCTAGGTTCATGTATGTTGACTCCTGAAATGCAGGAACCAATCAGTTTATGTTTCTGCACCCTACTCCTGACCATCTTTCCTCAGTAATAAAAAAAAAAAAAAAAAAAAACAGAGCTCTGCTTTTTCTTTAAAATGTAGCAAACTGATTGCTACATTTGTTTATACCATACAACAGCATTTGGGTTATGATTTAAAAAATTTTTTTTTTGCCTTGTAAACTGTAGCAAACTGCTTTCAACAAATGTAGCAAGCAATTGTAACAGTTTATACAGTGCATGGGGCTACAGCACTTTGGTTATGGTTTAAAAACATTTTATATATATATATATATATATATATATATATATATATATATATATATATATATATATATATATATATATATATATATATATATATATATATACACACACACACACACACACACACACATATTTTTTTTTTGTTAATTACAGCAAACTTTTCAGACCAGACGCTACATGCTACAGTATTCAGGCTTGACTGCAAACGTAATAACTAGCATTTAAAAGCTGGTATGCACTGATTGGGATCAAACAGCCGATCACACCCAGGAATGTTGTCCCCTATTCTACACTCTCTATGCTACTGTACCTCAATAAAAAATAATCCTGAATTTATTATTTTATTTTCTTGCTTTTTTAACTTGTTTTGTAAATAAAGCTATAGCTAGAGCAACTGGCACTCTTGGGCATTTCCTCACCTGAAGTCAAAACCTCCAATGCTGTGGACCAACAAAGAGTCTTCCAGCTCTAGGAAAAGAGCTACTAAGTTTTTACATTCTAGCTCTTTGCTATTTTCCATACACAAACTGGGCTACATTTGTTAACAAGCAGACAGACAAACCACTGAAGCAGCCACAAGAGTAACTGTGGCTGCTTAAATGATTATCAGCACCCATAGACAATAACAGTGATTGAGTCACTGACTTATGAGGGACTGACTTTCACTTCTATAGTGCTAATGGTGCTCCATATGAGCTTGTGCTGTCTCCTTTGCTCTGTCCTGGCTAAGGCTTCCAGTTAAGGTTCCAGATGTCCATTACAAAACAAGATGAGATTTTATAAATACGTACGATGAATTCATTTTGGAATGTAAAGTTGCTTAATTTACATTACAAGAAATCACTGAAAAGAACTAAATAGTTGCGTTTGTTTTCAATGTTAGTTTTTCTGTCTTAACTTGTGTGCGTGTAAGCACAAACACACACAGACAATTACAGAGATGAGCTTGGCTTGGTCCTGAAATGCACAGCACAGTGCCAGTTATTGGCTAGACTGAATCAAGAAGCATAAATGCTTGCAGCAAAAACTGGTACATGCCCTACTTAAACAACCTCATAGTTAGCATTATCAGTGAAGACAAATGGTCTTCAGTTTGAGGTGATATGGCAGCATACAGAGCCATGGGAGACGGACTACAACACAGCCAAATGCTGTGTAGCATGGTCATACCATAGGCAAAAGCAGTGTCTCTATTCAACCAACTGTGGACCTTATAATGTTATACCTTCCTTAAACAAAAAATATTAACTCTTGCATTGAATAGGAGAATTTTCAGTGACTGCGCTTCATCTGAGAAACATTATACCAGGAGAATGAACAGCAGTCATCATGCATAACAAGAGGTAATGTCACCAATAGAAGCACAGGTCAACCTAGCTCAGAAAACTTTGAAATACATAAACAAGTCTGCATGGAACTCATGATAAAAGTGAATTTCCTGAAAGATTAAAATATACTTAGAGACATAATAATGGGAGTTCAGAATCCAAGAATGGAAAGGTTCACATGAAAAAGATGACTTGTCCAAATGTAGCAATACTTTACCCGTGGCTCACAAGTATCAAGCTATCAAACAATTAACCAACAGAGAAATATGTCAATTATAGTGCTTGTGTCAACTGTGCTGAGTGCTTTATAAGCTTGAGGGCCTTAAGCCTCACAGAAATGGGTACTTTGCACCAATACTGCATCTTTGCCATATTCTGCTGCTGGTTGAAATGCTATCATGTTAGGCAAGAATAGCATATTGCAAATGAAATACTCAGAAAAGTAAAGACACTCTCATTCTTCCAGGAACTTCATTTTATAGTAGTTATCAGCCACAGGAACACAAAGTGGAATACAAATATGAAGAATTTCTACAAATCAAACAATACAGTTAAATAATAAAAGTACTCAAGCCTATAACAAAAATGACAATGTTGTAAATTGTCTTCAGTGGTAATTCACTGTAGTAAAAACATCTCTGAGTGTCCAAGTGTTCAGTGTAGAAGACAGCATTCTTGTGTAAGATGGTAAAGTACTACAAGAAGGCCGAAATGATTGAATGATTATACCCCACTACTAAAGAAAGGTCTGTGGAGTCCAAGTTCCTGAACCAAAACATATGAATGTTTCCTACTGTCAGCAGCTTGCACTATATTATTTTCACAGCTCCTGCAAATAAGTTTATATATATATATATATATATATATATATATATATATATATATATATATATATATATTGCTATCACTATGGAAATCATTTTCCTAAAAACCCTTAAGGAAATCATACTACACACATACTAGAAAAATAAGTGCTTTTTTACTCAAAAGCAGTATGTAAATGACCAAAACTGATTATCTGCCTCTGCACTATTTGCAGTTCATCTCCAGGTAATTCAATGCTGTAAAATGAAAGACTGATTTAATATACACTGCTGTGCCTTAAAACTTAACATGATAAGACTGAAGTATTACTTACCACTTTCGATCACGCTGTAATAAACTTATAAATTTCGGAATAACCTAAAAAAATAATGAGATACAATTAAAATACTTGGCCATTTAAAAACAAACTAAACTTTTCAAAATTAATAACAATTAACAATACACTAGCATGACAGATGTATATATCAACTTTAAAAAAATCAACCCTTTCTGGCAATAAAAGTACTCAAAACGTGATGAAGAAATATCACACTAGTAACATTACTGTAAGACAACAGTTTTGGGGAAGAAAGGGAATAACAATCTTTACTGCAGTGCAAACCTTATTACACAAATGAACATTACACATTATTCTATTTATGTCCTTAAGGGGTTATTTGCATACATCTTCCATGGGCCTCCATTACAGGAGGTTTAAGGTATCACACATTGAATACTGCAGCTTGGCTAAATATTTCTTGCAGTTTTTACCAAATAATTTGTCTGTGTGACCTTTTTATCCTTTGGTTAGGGTGCTAGTTGTGAGATTTTACACGTATCTTAACCTTTATGGGCATCAGTTGCATTTAAAGACCTCGTGATTCTGATGTAAGGAAAACTATTCACTTAGGCTGTGCTGAGGAGGTCAATACAAAGGATGACACATGCATGCATGTTCACAGCTAGCAGAGTTTGGCTTTATTAGCCTGAATGTAACCATAAAGAGTTAAAAAGTAAAAAAGTCATGGACATTCAGAAGCCATGTAACTGAAACACTTGATGTCCCTAAGGGGGTCTTTTGCATACATCCCATGGGCCTCCATTACAAGAAGGTTAAGGTATCACACAGTGAAAACTCTAGCTTGGCTAATTTTTTTTTTTTTATGGAATAGTTTGCCTGTGTTACCTTTTCCCCCCATTTGGATTGGTTACTCTACGACTTGGCACGTTGCCCTTCTTACTAAGGTGACAAGAATCTCAATAAGAAAACCTAGACACAGTCTATTCAAAATCTCAAAAGAATGGCATGCTTTATGCTTTGACCAAAGTACTGCAGTTGTTTGAGTACCACATCATGAGCCATCACTATAATGATCTATCATTGTAATAGGTCCTCCATATCTTTAATATTTAAAATTATGGAAAATGTTCACAAGAATCATATTTTATGTTATTCTGCATTTGTACTTTCAGCTAAAGATTGATCTGAAACATCAATATCTGCTGACAGTTTTTCAACAATTGTATTTAGTACTCTATTTTACCAGAAACGACCACGAATATACCTCCAAAAGAATTAATTTTTTTCCATCGAATGCAAAAACCGCATAAAACTTTGAAAGCACAGGAATTAAATCTCTCTTAGCACCTCGGCTTGGAGCAGCCTAGTGCATTGTTATTATCTTTAATCTTTATTTTATAAATATGTTCATATACTCCTTTCCTAAGGGCTCTCTCTGTTTTGCCTATATAGAATGCGCTGCAGGCATAACATGTAGCAATATATACAACTTGTTTGGTGCTACAGTTTCCTGCTTTGCATTTAATATTAGTCTTATTGATATCTCCTAACTTAATATTGCCTACCTCATTTATGGCATGACACTGTTTGCAGGTACCGCATCGATTATTGATTTATTCATCTTATGGAAAGGTTCAAAAGATGAGACTAATTCTTTCATGGAATTTATTAATAGTACAACAATTTTTTAAAATTCATTCATAACATCAGTGAGAGTGGCATAGCATATTTGGACACATATATTAGCCATTCTGATAAGGGATTTATTTCACTAATTCATAGGAAGGAAACCTTTTCAAATGACTATATTGAATTTAATAGTTATCACCCTTCCCCATATATTCAAAAATGTCTACAAAGGACAATGTATTAGGGCAGCTCGTATGTCATCTACTAGAAAAATCATGAATATTAAAGTTGACCGAATAAGTAATATGTTTAGTAATCTAGGATACCCTCTCAGCCCTATTATCACAAGTTTCCAACTATGTGAAGAATGAATGGGGTAAAAAATTTCCACCTTTGTTGTGTAAGTCATTAGATTTTATGAAGATTCATAATAGAAACAAGGGATATGACGATGTAGGTATGTGTTGTAATAGAGTTTGCGTCTTGATGTATACTCCTTACACAAAGTATATTAGAGATATTTTAAGACAGCACTGGAACTTAACTGTAAATGATGATACAGCTTCCATTTTGGGCAATTATCCGAGCTTTGTATATAAAACAGCACCCAACATTAAAAAACTATTGGAGAAAGCTTCTAAACAAAAAACTGTACATAATACAAAGCTCTCGATGGGAACTAGAAAATGCGGTACCTGCAAACAATGTCATGCCATAAATGAGGTAGGCAATATTAAGTTAAGAGATATCAATAAGACTAATATTAAATGCAAAGCAGGAAACTGTAGCACCAAACAAGTTGTATATATTGCTACATGTTATGCCTGCAGCGCATTCTATATAGGCAAAACAGAGAGAGCCCTTAGGAAACGAGTATATGAACATATTTACAAGATAAAGATTAAAGACAATAACAATGCACTTTATAAAAACATATCCATGTATGGTGAATCACATGGTTTTAAATTTGCCATTATAGATCACGTAGAAGTATTTACTTATGGGGGAAATTGGAAAGCACTTTTAGCCATGAAAGAAAGTAAGTGGCAAATTTTGACAGATGCCATTAGGTCACCTGGCATAAATGAATATATAAGTATTAAACCATTTTTAATTATGGCATAGATATATCATGGATGTTGCCATTGTATTTTAATTCTTGTTGACTTGTTACAATTTATGAGCACTAGTCATGCAAGTTTTACCATTTCACTATTATATATATTTGGAGTATGTTTCAAGATGAAGTTAGTATGTGCAGAGTGGATTTTATTTTATTTACCATTATTTTATTTACCATAATTATTTTTAATTATTTATATTGTCATTATATTTATATTGTCATTTTTTATATCAGCACACTGGATCTGTTGAAATGCTTAGCTGTTTTTAGCATAGTAGTATGTATATATTGAATTATTATGACTATGTCTCTTCAAGAGCTCCATTTCCTTTTGAATTTTTGGCGCCAAAAAGGTTATTTAAATGTGAACTGGAAGTACTCCATTTTGGTTCTGAGGAAGTCTAATTTTTAACAGATGAAAGAGCTAAACCTTATTTTCAATAAAAGATTTGTTTTTATCATTACGAGTGGATTAAGCCTGAATTTTGGTGGAACACTAGTGTTGGCTATACGTGTGTTATACTCCTTTCGAGCTGTGCAGAAGTTACTATATTTTACCAGCTAGCCTTCTTCCTTCTACAGTCGGTTTCTGATGTTGGCTGGTTCATCAAGGGAACTGGAGAAACTATGTAGTTTACTTTGAGGGTCTGGAGATTAGGCAGGTCCAACCCCACTGGGCAAGACATCAGATCTGGAACAGTATCCAACACCCAGGGAGGGTACCACAGAAATGGGAACCACACCTGATGGAGCCAAAAAGGAGTAATGAGGATCACAGTCAAGGAGAAGTAGTAGATGGGATCAGGCTTAGTTGCAGCTGATCTTGCAGGAAGGACTGCATCAACTGCTCCAACTCAGCAGGTCTAATACTCCCAACTGATTGGACCAACCAAGATGAAGAAGCTACTACTTGGAGGCCCACCTACCAGTAAAAGGCTCCAAGCAGGACTGCCACATCTTTGGAACAGGCTACCAATTCATGTGAAACAGAGCACCTCTATGGCACTGTTCAAGAGGAACCTGGATGGGACCTTGTAAATTCTTACCAGAGACAGCACCCACAACCTTCCTGGACATGGGCAGTCATCACTAAATGCAATCTTGGGTATTGACTATCATTTTCATGGTATTACACTGGGATGAAATGGCTATGCTTAAACAGACCTCCGGGTCGATAACCTAGTAATCTCCTATGATCCTAGGACTGAACCCAGACCAGAGAAGATCCCAAGGGAGCCTGTTTTGATAAGAAGGGGCTAGGGCCGCTAAGAGTTGGGGAAGGAACCTTTCTAGCAGAATGTCCTGTAGGAGATGAGCTGTCGGATCTGAAAACAGCATGGATGCAGCTGGTGGAGCCGGAGATCTTTGGCTCCGGCTGGTTAGAAGCAAGGGCAGCTGCTTGTTTGCAATCCCCTTTAGGTGGTTTGGAGTCTTTAGTACATGCCCTCTGACCTCAATCACTCTTATCTGATTTACTGGCTGGGGCAGAGAAGGAAGAAACATCTCTATCATGCAGAAAATCCTTGACAACTAACTTAGCCCTTTGCTCATGGACAGCCTTGGATCTTAAGCCATCACAAATGGGCAATCATTCTCCAAGTGAGCGGCCACGAGGCAGTAAATGCACTGATTGTGCAAGTCCCGTGAAGGAAGCTTGTGGCCACACACACTACATACTTTTTAAACCCCTTAACCATACCTACTAACTAAATGACTAACTGACTGACTAACACACACAAACACACACACTGAACTTACAAACTTATTATCATTTATTTGTTTTTTTAAGTAAACATAAAAATGGGGAGCAAAAGCACATGACAGTAGAAACAGTTATATCTTTACAACTACCTAAACTAACTTAATCAGAACCTAATCTATAAAAAGACAATCTATCATACAATAACAATAAGAGTAGATGAATAGGTGACAAAAACGAACTAAAGCATGAAAAAAGATACACCAAGCAAAACTTGCGATTTAGCTGCTGTCCTGGAAGGCGGCAATCAAGACCTGGGGTAATACTGTAAGTAGTATGGGTAGAGGAGGCAGAGCTTGGGGACCGAAGTCTTTTAAAATGGCCAGTGTTGGATCAGAGTCGCATCTGATAACCCACAGGCAGAATCTGGATAGAAAAGACAACATAGGATCCTCTATTATAAAAACAGACTTGAGAACCTTTCCATATACTCAGCTGGCTATAGGCTTAACAGTAGAGGTAAAAGCTGTTGTAACGTCAACATTTTGAACTTGGGAATGTCCAGATAAGTGTTGAGGATAGATAAATCCAAAATTGGTCTCCACGTGTTCCCCTTTTTTGGCACAAGGAACAGGCGAGAATAAAATCCTAGGCCCCTTTCTGGCATAGGAACCGGCTGTATGGCCCCTATTTGGAGTAACAGAGAAATTTGCTTGTGAGCCTCTATTCTTTGTTGAGGAGGAATGTCTGGCATGCCTTTGAAAGGAGGCAAGGTATGGAAATAAAACCTGTAACCGTGATGTATGATATCCAGTACCCATCTGTCTTGGGTAATCAAACTCCAATTTTCTTTGAAAAGTGCCAACCTTCCTCCCAAAGGTGCTGCCAGGCGAGAAGGTTCTGGCAGCTGAAAAGGTAGGTCATTGGGTCTGTTTACGAAAGGACTGACCCCTGCCCTCACCGAAGACTGTGCAGGAGAACTCCCTGTTCTAGGCCTGAAAGAGCCCTGACCTCTGCCCCTGCCACGTCTAGATCTACCCCTAGACTGGGAATCATAAGAAGGATCGTCCACCCTTTAGTAGGCCAATTTCTACTAAACTTTGGAGGCTGGACCTGCAAAAATCTTTAACAGTCTGCATAGACTTAGCCTTGTCTTCCATTTTCTTTAAAACTGCCTCAACAGGAGAACCAAACAAGACATCAGATTGCAAAGGGCATCCAAAATCCTAGTTTTAACATGGTCAGATAAATTTTGATCCCTCAGCCAGGCATGCCTGCGAAGAACTGACCCAGTGGCAGCCACCCTAGGAGGCCTGAACAGCATCAAAACCACATTGCAAAGAATGCTTACCCACCTGTTCAGAAACATGCACTAAATCTTGTAACTCTTTACAATCAATACCTTCCAGAGCATCAACCTTAGATTTCAACTGTGAAAGGAGATAATTTTGATATTTCAACATATGAAACTGGCAATTCAAAGCTCTCATGGCTAGAGTGGAAGAAGTATAAACTTTCTTTCCCCACCTATCCAAGGCCCTGGCCTCTTTATCTGCCGGAACTGGATTCTTGACAACAGAAGCCTTAACACCCTTAGGCCCCTGGCTAACAGTTTCTGGGTCTGCCCTAGGACTCTTAAAAAGATACTTATAAGTTTCAGGCACCCTGTAATACCTATCTGGTTTAACAGGAGCAGGAGGCAAAGAATCAGGATTAAGAGAAGCCTCTGCCAACACATTTTCCACCACATTCAGAACAGGAGGTATAGCTAAAGGCCTATGCTGGGGTAAAAACAAAAATTCCCTAAGCCTTTTCCTGGAATCAGAGAAATCCTGACCTTCCCATTTAAAATGCTCTCTCATGGAGTGAAGGGTCTCTGAAAAAGAAAAATCCTCAGGAGGAGAAGCAGAAGGAGTAGAATCATCCACATCAGAATCAGAATAATGAGAATACTCCTGCAAGTCGTCAGCCGAAGACTCAGACACATCCGAAGCCTGCTCATAATCCCCAACACAGGTTCCATCCTAGGCCTCTTATCAGGAGGGGGCATAGAGCCTCTAATCAAAGTAATTAAATCTTCTGCCATTTTAAGCATGTGCTTCTTGGGCACTGAACCTGAAGAACTAGGAGTGACACCCACAGAAGCAAAACTAGACCTGCCTCTAGGAGAAGCCTTGGAAGCAGAAAGAGAGGGCCTAGACACCTTAGGAAGGGAGGGGAGTACAGTTACCTGAGAAGCCCCTACAGCCTGACCTGCCTCCTGAGAGGCCACATCCTGTAAAAACACAGTTTCTCCCTGGGACTCCAGAGAGGCCTCCGTCGGAACCACCGGTTCCACTGACGCCTCTAAAGAACCGGCGTCCAGTTCGGACGACTCCTCTAACCTAGGTTTAACTGCCTTGTCCTTGTGCTTCTTTGAGGAAGCCGGCGTCGGAGCATCCGACAGCATATTGTAATTGCACCGCTTCCCAAAGACCAACCTGGCACAATCCAACCTACGCTTTATAGTGCGTTTATTGAACCTAGCACAAAAGCGACACCCAACAACGTCGTGCTCAGGTCCCAAACAAGGTATACACAAATTATGGTAATCCCTATGCGGTATCTGTTTCCCACAAGAAATACAGTTATTCACTTTTTCTGACATCCGGTAAACCACTGAGGCAAGAAAAAAACAAAATATTCTAGCGGGTACTTAACCAACTCTGACTTGGTCTGAAACTCCGAATTGAAAAATTTCAGAGCAACGGCACTTGCAACACTGCTTCTGCATCGGACCATGCGGCAAAAAAGACAGAGGATATGACGTCGGTCATGCGCATTTGTACCCTGACGTTCTGATGTCAGTCAAATGCACCTTGACCGACGTCAGCCTTATACTCTGATATTCGGGCCGACCGAGGGACAGCGGACTACCCAAGTGTTAGGACTGCAGCAATGTGAGATGAAGAACATCTTATTATCATTTATTTGTTTTTTTAAGTAAACATAAAAATGGGGAGCAAAAGCACATGACAGTAGAAACAGTTATATCTTTACAACTACCTAAACTAACTTAATCAGAACCTAATCTATAAAAAGACAATCTATCATACAATAACAATAAGGGTAGATGAATAGGTGACAAAAACGAACTAAAGCATGAAAAAAGATACACCAAGCAAAACTTGCGATTTAGCTGCTGTCCTGGAAGGCGGCAATCAAGACCTGGGGTAATACTGTAAGTAGTATGGGTAGAGGAGGCAAAGCTTGGGGACCGAAGTCTTTTAAAATGGCCAGTGTTGGATCAGAGTCGCATCTGATAACCCACAGGCAGAATCTGGATAGAAAAGACAACATAGGATCCTCTATTATAAAAACAGACTTGAGAACCTTTCCATACACTCAGCTGGCTATAGGCTTAACAGGTGACTTGATTCTTGTGTACAAATCACTAAGAAATGAGGCATAAACAGCCTCCCTTGTTATTACATTTTTAGGGGATAGTATCTACATGAAAGTGTGCCAGATGTTAAGAACAGGTACTGGCACCATAGATCAAGGATGTTATGGAACTCTCTTCCTAAATATATAAGGGAACTTGGTGGTGTTGAACTTTTCAAGTTCCTGATAGGTAAATGGTATAGAAATTTTGTATTCCTGGTCTAACTGTTTGAAAACTCTTAAATGGATCCTAGGAGCCCTGACTGTGAATTTCTTCAACATTGAACATTGATTATACGTGGATCTGACCACAGTGACCCCTTTTTAGCTGCAATCTAGTTACAGTATTCAATAAAATCTGAAAAAAATACAGCACAGTAAATCTACATTCTATCTACTCCCTATAACAATATGCCCCTTACTCAAACACATCTTATACAATACATGGCTCTGCAAACTCACTTTACCTAGTTTTATTTTCCAAATCAATAATCATACGCATCAATACTTTCCATGGGTTTTATGCCCTTTTTGGAGAGCAAACTGTGGATGTATCACAAATTTTGTTTTCCAGAGAACACTGGCATTATTACAGCTAAGCTATCACTCCCTTTCAAAACTGAAATGGATTATACAATTTGATTAATTTTTCTCCTTCAACATGTAGAAATATATTACACTACATATTCTCAAGCATCTTAGCTATTCAGCTCACAGTCAAGAATCAAACTTTTGGATACAAAATTTCAACTTTCAAGGAGCCACAAAGAGAGGGAAAGAGCTCCTGGGAGTTGCAACCAATATGTCTGATACTACTTTGCACTTGGGTTAAGTAACACAACGAAACAGAAGAAAAGATTTTCTCAGTATCTTCACTTTTTCTTGGAATCTCCCTGGAAAATGACCGACCTTTAGTAGGCATATTCTGTCAGATTCAGGTCCCCTATCCGGCTGAGTTACAATTAAACAGTCACTTAAGCAGTCATTAGAATCAACTTGTGAGTTAAAAATCATACTTACTGATAAACAAAAATGAGAAAAGAAAGAACAGTTACATAAGTAAGCTTACCATAACAGTAGATGTATGAATGATCACTGCTGCAGTACCCTTAATTATATGCGTTGTATCTTGCATAGGATTTAACAGCTGGACAGATTCCAAAGCTTTAGCCCCACTTTCAATGGCCCAAGACTGTTGACAACTCCAGCAAAGCTCTGGAGAATCAGCGGCCTGAGCACCAAGCTATTCAGCCCTTTTATACCAACTGAAAGAGGGTGGCTAGAGCTCTGAAAGAGGACAGTGCTAGGTAATAAAATTCAATCTCTAAATCCTGGAAACAAAAAAAACATACAGAAAATAAGGGGGGAGGGAAATTGAAGTGATGGTGCAGCAGCAGTGACCACCTGGAGAACAGTCCTTGCAAAGCCTGCTCTAGACCTGAAAAATGATTTTGGCTTGTAGACCATCCCTTTCTAGAACACCATTGATGAAGCTAAGGCTGTAGAAGAAAGTGCCTTGACCCTGCCTAGAATTTATTTGTTATGGTGGAATACCAAAAAAAGTGATAGCATGTGACAACCACTTGGAGATGGTCGACTTTGACATAGGTTGCTCTACTCTTCATGAGAAATTAGAATTTCTTAAGGGTTTAGTTCTGCAAAATAATGTGGACACACAGAGTGTGAAGAATCCTCTCTCCCTCATTTTCAAGGTTCAGGAAAGAAGACAGGGAAGATGGATAGCTTGGCTAAAAACACTTCAGGCATAAAAGATGGATTAGTTCTTAAAGAAACCCCAAACTTTTGTAAAAATGAAATATGGTTGATCCATTATGGCAGCTTTCAACTTTTTGCAGAAACAGAGCAATAAACAAAACTGTTTTCCACATTAAGAACCTCAAATCAGCCTGACGAGTTGATTCTAACGGAGTAAGAGTTAATTTTCCTCCCTGTTTTCTAGATGGATGGAAATGTGTGAAAGACGTTCTGCACACCCATCCACCTAGAAAACAGGTAGCTCCCTGATAAAGGATTAAGAAGGGCCAAAGAAAGTACAGTTGTGTACACTTACCATAAATGTAGATGTTCGAGTGTATTCACTGTTGCAGTCATTACATTTGGGTAATCTGCTTGCAGGTTGCCCTCAGCCGGCCTGATTAACAAAGTCTTGGGTCCTGCGTCGGTTGCTGTCCCTTCTTCCATGACGTCAGGTCATCAGGGGTATAAAACATGCAGCTGACGCCATTACATCAGTTTTTCTTGCCCCAGATGTCAGGTGCCCACCTAATGGGGATCAAATAAACATAAAAACACAAAGGTATACCTCCAACAAAAAGCAAATACACCAAAAAGGCTTTTAAGCATAGTAAAGTAGAGGTATAGCTAGAAGAAGTTAGGGGCTGGAGGGAGGGTAAGCAGGACTGCAACAGTAAATACACTCGAACATCTACATTTATGGTAAGTGTACACAACTGTACTATTTTTTTTGTGTTTCACTGTTGCAGTCGTTACATTTGGGTAGATTCCCAAAGCTATGGTTGGGAGGAGGAATTTATATAGCATTAGGGCCAGCTATAAGGCCCTGCAAGACAGCAGTGGCAAAGCCAGCTCTGGATTTAGAGAAAATTGACAAGTGATAATGCTTGGTGAAAGTATGTACAGAACTTCAGGTAGAAGCTTTTAGGATGTCCCTGGTAGGAACACCTCTGAGAAAGGCTGCAGAAGTAGATGCAGCCCTGGTGGAGTGAGATCTGATCCCTTGGGGGATAGGTTTTCCATGGTGCTTATAGCAGAAATGAATGCAATGGCTTATCCATTTAGAAATGTTTTTTTTTTTTAAATAGCCTTCCCCTCTGCCCCTGCAGCAAATGCTGCTAGCAGTTGTTCAGATTTTCTTCGAGGTTTAGTCCTGTCCACGTAGAATCTAAGTTGTCTGTGCACATCCAAGGAATGCTGAATCCGTTCCCCTTTGTTCTGTGGATTGGGAAAGAAGGTTGGCAAATGAATGGACTGATTAAGAGCCACACTGGATACCACCTTGGGCACGAAGGATGGATTGGTCCTAAGTGACACCCTGTCCACGTGAAAGATGATGAAAGGCTCCACTGCCATAAGGGCCTGTAATTCAGACATCCTTCTAGCTGAAGTGATTGCTAAAAGGAATGCTGTTTTTCAAGAAAGAAATTTTAAGTCTGTAGTAGCAGCTGGCTTGAAAGGAGGTAGAGTGAGTTTCTCCAATACAAAGTTAAGGTCCCAGGCAGGGGTTGGAGCTCCCCTGGGTGGTCTCAAATTTTTGGCCCCTCTGAGGTACTGCTTAAGCAGAGGATGAGAGAAGAGGGGAGGTTCTGTGTTATAATGAGCTGAAATGGCTGAGGCGTGCATTTTAATGGACGTAAAAGACAGGCCCTTGTGAAGCATCTCAGTAGTACTGCAAAATCTGAGGTAAATTGGGTGCTGCTGTACTCATCCCTTGAGATTGGGTCCAGACACAGAATCTTTTCCATTTTTCAGCATAAGATTTTCTAGTACTAGGCCTCCTTGCCTCTAAGATGACATCCATCACAGGTTTGCTGAGGGATGATAAGGGTGACTTTAAGAGATTAGTCAGGCTGCAAGGTTCAATGTTGGAAGCTGAGGGAGCAGAATTTGGTTCTCCTGCTGAGACAGCAGGGAAGGGGTCGGAGGCAGGTGCCATGGAGATAACTGCGACACACTGTGCAGGAGGGGGTACCAGTGTTGACGCGGCCAGTCTGGAGCAATCAAGATCATCCTTTGTTTGTCCTGTTTGACTTTTAGTAGAGCTTTGGAGAGCAGAGACAGCGGGGGGAAGGCATAGACTGACAGGTTTTTCCAGCTGAAGGACAGAGCATCCACTTTCCAGGCTTGTTTGTGGGGAGTCCTTGTGCAAAACATTTCCAACTGGCAGTTCTGGGGGGTGGCAAATAGATCTACGTCTGGGCTCCCCATTCGCTTGTCAACATGTTGAAAATAAAAAATACTGCCACGGCAAACTGTCAAAGATGTCCACAAATTTAATGGTAGACAAAACTGTTTGAAGCGCTTTTCATTTCCCTAACCAGCAAACTTCATCAGAAACAAGTTACAAAATTCAAAACTCCATTTTATAAAAACAGCTGGTTATAATTAACCAATTAAAATACATTTGTTTTGATTACTTAAAGGCACCACAATGTTAAAAGGCAACTACATATGAAAAGTGTTACAAACAAATAACTAAACTGAAATTGTAACACTACTCAATTTTTACCACTCTAGACATTTTATGAGTAGTGTTACAATTTCAGTATTTTAACTGGTTAATTATAACTCAAGCTCAAGGCTATGTTCCACAATGCCATGGCTAGTCTGCAGAGGGGGTAGGAATGTGTACCCACCCTGCTTGTTTATGTACCACATAACCGTGGTATTGTCCGTCTTTACCATTAGTTGTCCTGGAAGAATGTAGTCCTTGAAGGATGCCACAGTATTCTGTACAGCTAACATTTGATTGATATGTAGGTGCATTTGACTTGGGTTCCATTTGCCCTGAATTTGGGCAGCAGGGGGTAGTGTGAATGGTAGTCCCTTGTTTTGGTGGCAGGCCTCTGCCCACCAGAGGAACTCTAGGCATAGGCAAGGTATGATAGGAATAATTGTTTCTAGGCTGTGAGAATGTTGACTCCATTGGCTTTTTAAATACCACTGTAGTTTCCTCATATGCAGTCTTGCATATGGAATTAGAAGAATGCAGGAGGCCATGAACCCCAAGGCTTGCAGTATTTGTCTTGCAGATATAGCAGGGTTTTTGTGGCCACTTGTTTGAAATAGGTTACCAAATGAATTTGCTTTTCTGGCATGAGGTAAGCCATCTGGGAAGTTGTATTCAAGCTTGCTCCCAGGAATGTAATTTGCTGACAGGGTACCAGTTGTGATTTCTTTTCATTTATGGTGGATCCCAGACAAGTTAGGACACTTTTTACAAACACCAGATGATCCAAAAGTATGCCCTGGCTTTCTACGTGAATTAGACAATTGTCCAGGTATGGGTATATCTGAATACTTCTTTGCCTGCAAAATGCAATAACTGGAGCCAGGCACTTTGTGAATACCCTGAGCACAGTAGACAAGCCAAAGGGCAGTGCAGAGAACTGATAATGTGTGTGCTTTGAAGCGTAGGTATCTTCTGCAAGATTCCCTGATTGGGATGTGCAGGTATGCTTCTTTTAAATCTAGTGCTGCCAACCAGGCGTCTTTGCCTAGCATAGGAAGTAATTGGTGAAGAGTCGGCATTTTGAATTTTGGAATCTCCAGAAAGGTGTTTAGAGTAGACAGGTCCAGGATTGGAGGCCATGATTTGTCTTTTCTGGATACCAGAAAAAGTCTGGAGTAGAAACCTTGTCCCTTTTCCTCTTCTGGCACCAGCTGAATAGCCCCCATGACTAAGAGGGAAAGTACTTCTTTTTGAGCCTCTGCCCACTGATTTGGGGGCAGGTCTGGCCACCCATTTGATGTTGGCAACATGCGGAAATTTAATCTGTATCCCTGGGACACTATATTTAAAACCCATTTGTCCTGGGTTGCATGAAGAGCAATCTTTCCCCCCAAAGGGGCGGTCAAAAGATAAGTGATTGGGAATTTTAAAAGGAAGTCATTGAGACTGTTTACCATAAGGGGGAGTCTTGTTATTTCCAGATTTGGAAGTGGAGGCCCCCCCACTGCTCAGTTCAGAGCGTCCCCTGGGACTGAAACCTGGGGGTTTTGCTGTGTCTGGGTTTGGCTTGAGAAGACCTTGAACGGACTGGAAAGGACCAATTCTTAGTAGGCCAGTGCCTACTAAATCTAGGAGGTTGCACTTGCAAAAAATCTTTAACAGTTTCCATATTGTTATTTCATACTCAATGTAACTAGCAAACACTGACTTCATTATTTTTGATTTCCTAGACTTTATAAACCTTTTTATCCAACTGGTCCATACATATTACTGGTACAAACCCACAAAGCTAACAACTCAGCTGGTGAATCCCTGTTCAACAGCTTTGTTGGCAAAACCTGGAATGCTTTGCCAAACTATATAACCCTACAGTCTTCCAAAAGTCTCTTCGAAAAAAAACTCAAACTGTATCTCAAACTGAACTGGCTATGCTCATGTACCAACCCAGATTAAGTTATAAAACAATAACATACTCAGTAATTATCATAGCATAATCAGTAATTATCATAACATCTAACTACATCACCACTATGTATCCAATCTTACTTGTAATTGCATCTGTCCGTGAGAACTGAGAGTCCCTACTAGGGACTAACTGTGAGTTACAATCTTACTTGTAATTGTCTCTGTCCACGAGAACTGTGAGTCCCTACTAGGGAACATTATTAAACAAACATAATATAATAATATATATTTGTTTTATATATTCTAATTGTTTTCTAACTTCTTGTGTAACCTTTGTATGTCTGTCCATGAGAACTGTGAGTCCCTACTAGGGAACACTTCTAAACCAATGTACATAAGGTATATTACCACTTTTTTATATATTCTAATTGTTTTCTAACTTCTTGTGTAACCTTTTGTATGTTTGACTATGTGGTGCTGTCCTCCCCAGGCCCCCGCTGAAAATGGACATGTATCCAGTCGGACTATCCCGGTAAACAAATGTAAAATAAAATAAATAAATAAAATAATACAACCTGTAGTTCTATAACTATCATTAACCAATTGGTTGACATGCTTAGAAAAACTCATAGCTGAATCTACCCATATACCCAGGTCCATAAATGAGTCTGCAGTTTCAATCACTGTGTGCTATATTAAATATTCACCTTTCAATGTATGCCTACCAAATCTCATATGCTTAGTTTTTGATGAAATTATCAGCATATTATTCTCCTGTGCCCAAATGGTCAATTTAGTCAAGTTATTTTGCAGACATGACTTATCTGTAACACATGTAATCAGTTTACCCAATTTCATGAGAAATCACAGATTCCAAGAATCACAGTATCCCAAATGGTCAATTTAGTCAAGTTATTTTGCAGACATGACTTATCTGTAACACATGTAATCAGTTTACCCAATTTCATGAGAAATCACAGATTCCAAGAATCACAGTATCCCAAGAACTTTCTTTGTCTTGAAGTTATGGACTGGATGGAAAAACTCAAGATTACATCTGGATACAAATCTACTTTTTTTTCCTGTGGAAGAAAAGGTCTTTGAAATGAGGTACCTAGGAGACACCTGAGGAAAACAATTTTGTGTAAAGTGGTCAAACAAGACTTTTGAATGTTTTCCTAGAAATCCAGTCTATGAAGGAAAAGTCTCACCCAAGTTAAAAGATTACAAACACTGAAAAATACAATGCCAAGATAAGCAAGTCATCAAAATATGGAAAAATATGAATACTTTACAGTCCGAAATAGGATGTCACTGGAGATAGGCACTTTATGAATACCCTTGGAAGAGTGAACACACCCACAGGGTGCTGCTGGGAATTGATAGTGTAATCCAGACATAGAAAACCTTAAACATGTTTGAAATCTGAGGCTACACGAATACAGTGATAAGCATCCTTTAAATGTAGTGTTACCAAGAAAATGAAAGCAGGATACATGGTAACAGTTTGCCAAGGGATAGAATTTTGAACTTTGAGATTTTCACAAATTGACTGAGAAAAGAAAGAGCTAGGAATGGTCTCCATGATGCTTCTTTCTTTGGTACCAGAAACATTTGAGTAAAACCCTGTTCTTGTCAGAGAAATGGGAACAGGCTATATGACCCTCTCAGTCAGCTGATGCTGAATTACAGGAGAGGAAAGGGGGAGTTTAATCTAGTGGATGATGAGGAATCTCATGAAAAAGGACAGAGACATCTATTGTCAAATGTACCCCAAATGAGTAACCTTTGCCGTCTGTACCCCCAAACAGATGACCTTCAGAAACTATTTGACTGACACTAACTGTTGCCAAACAGAGAAATGGAGAGCCAGATTTGGGGGGAGGTTTAAAGACTTACCAGGGTGAGAAGAGTGGTAGGTTGACATTTGAAAATAGTCATTCTAATGCGTTGGAGTATTCTGGTTTCTGGGAGGGCGTTTTCTTTTCCACTGTTTTATGAACATCTATGTGCAAGAAATTTGCAAAATCTGCTTATTTTACTTTTGATAAGATCCTGAGTTAGGTATGGAACATTTAACAAACCTGGAGAAGGAGGCTGAAAACTCTTGAGTCGCCCACTGAGTGTCCATCTCTCATCACACTTTTGTCAAGACCTCAAGGGCAGATGATCCAAAAGCAACCTCCCTATCAAGGAAATAATTCAAAATTTCAGCTTTAACATTTTCATGTAAATTTTACGAACATAACCATGCAAACCTTCTCATAACAGCTCCAGCAGCTACTGCTCTGGAAGAGGCACCACCTGAATAACAACCACACTTCAGAGAATATATGGTACTAGAGAGGCAGAAGCAATCAGCATATTCAGAGCATATTTTTTCCTCATAAAAAGGAAAAGTGGCTATAATGTTACTCATATTTGCAAATGAAACCAGCAAAAACCTTTTACATATGAGCTTGTCAATAAGGAATCCTTAAAATAAGAATGGCAGAAGAATATACTTTTTTTCCAAAATCTATCAAAGTCTTTCCTGACCTTAGAGGGGAAAAATTAGCACTTACAAATGTCTATCTGCAGCTAGATCTGCCAAGGAAATCACTACAGGGTCAGATCTAAGATTAGAAAATAAAAACTAGTAAGAGTGAGGAACTTTGCACTATGCCTTCTTAGGGGCTGCAGGCTGGCTGTCAGGCATGTTATAGGCTGTAATAAAAACATCCTCAAAAGCTGTTAAAATAGAAGTAAGAGGAGTGGGTTGAGGAAATTCCAGTTGCAATAAATCATATTTTTTCAAAGGTACTGGAATGTTACGTACCCACTGAAATAAATGGTTCATCCTGGATATGGTTTCAGAAAAAGAAAATTCTTCCAAAAGGCACTCACTACTCCTCTGAAGAATCAGAATCAGTTACCCAAGGAGAAAAAAACTGAAGCTGTTGTCTCAAAATTCTTTCACTATTCATTACATTGGGAATCTTTAGAAAATGAATTTATTTTTATTTTACCAGAGAATCCAGAATGAGAAGAGTCAAAAGCCTCAACTAAGCTGAGTATCCCAGTAAATCATTCTTATTTAAAGTAACAGAGAAATTAAGATAAATGTTTAACCTTCTATTTCTTTTTGACCGAGATCTTGACAGAAGCAGAGTCCTGTCAGGGACATCACCCTGTGGAAGATGCCTCCCAGTTCAGCGAGGCAGAGAAGCATTTCTCACTTCTTTCCTTATGTATTTCTCCCCTCCCAACATCTACTACCAGTGTCAAGCACAGCATATCAAGTCTCCTCTTCTATACTGAATGCTTATAGACTACTATCATACTGCTTCTGCTAGCCTTTACACCTTAAGTTTAACATACTTGTCTCTATCTTGTTTAGATATGTAACTCTGCAACAACATTGCACCATTCATTCTGCAGCATAATCGCACCCTTCTATAAGGCTGTCTTATTCAACTAAGTGCATACATCCTTAACCAGCAGATGGCCCCTAAATAAAACTCCCTGTCACAACGTTGTATGTATTTGCTTTAAGTTTTATGTAAATAACAAGTACTGCTCTAATATTTGCAAGCAATATAGTTTATAACAGCGAGCACACCAAGCGGGGACCCTACCCACAGAGTGTCCCCCTCCTCTGTACCATTCATCTCTATCCCTTGTAATGCCTTCCTGCATGTACCATCAGTAAGCATGGTAGAACAGCAGGGATTAGGCATTAGAAAGTAGACCTTATTTCAAATCTAAGAGAAGGATTGTAGTAAAACAATTAATTATGTTCACCAAATGTACTGAAGTTATAAAACATTATTGGCAAAATCCTTGTTACTGTAAATTAATGAACTGCTCCATTGGTCTTGATATGCAAAACTCACCCAATTGCTGATTGTTTCTGGTGGTTTCTCCTCAGAGGTCGGTACAACCTGCTTCATTTGCCCTCACTGCTCCCCTACCCTACCCACATTCATGTAACTTATACTCATAACACCACTCCCACTCCTCTCACAGACCAGTCACTATAAACATTCCAGTAACCACTTCAACTCCACTCCCACCTACATGCTACCCAATACCCAACTCAAACTCCTAGTCTATACAAATATCACAACTAACAAATTACTTTACCATATAAACAACATTCCCTTACACACTTACAAATCCACATATTTCTCCAAACACCTATTTTGTATTAAACCTACATCATGCTATCACTTCATATAATTATCACTATTCTCACTCTACTCACATCTCTTCCTATCACAACACCCCACCTACCTCTCTGCCTCACAACACCCCACCTACCTCTCTGCCTCACTATGCCATCTCTGTCCCACCTATAAACAACACCCCCTCAAACTCCCCATCCACCAAGCTATCCTTAATATTCCTACTCAACACCTCACAATATTACACATACCTCCATCTCATAACCCCACAGATAAATCTCTGCTTTATGATAAATACTTTACTAAACTAATAAAAATGCTCACAGTCATAGAATCTAGGCTGTCTCTCAAGTGGAGATATTCACCCCAACCCAGGTCCAAAACCAGGTATTCACACCCCAACTCAAAACAGAACCCCGACCCTAACCCACCTCTTCAGAAAAACAACAGAACTTCTAATTTTAAACATCAGTGCAAGAAGCATATCAAACAAAATCCAAAACTGTCATGCTAACCTTTCCCACTACTCACCAGACATAGTGATAGTAACAGAAACCTGGTTAAAACCAGATATCTCAAATATTGAAATAGCTCCACCAGGTTACAATATTCTATGCAGTGACAGAATTACTAGTAAGATAGGAGGGGGTAGCTGTGATATTTAAAAATCACTTAAAGCTTACATTACAAACTCAAACTCTGTTTTTTGATACAGCTGAAATCATATCAACTACCATTTCTATTAACCAGAAAAAAACAATCAACACAATTGGCTGCTACTTTCCACCTGATAACTTCCCCACTCTAAAAAACCTACTCCATTGGGCAACTAATTCGCTTCCACCAGGAAAGCATCATTCTAGAAGACTTCAATATAGACTGGGAAAACTGTAACTCAATCAGTCCCACTAGTCATATCAACCTACAAGGACTTACTCAACTAACTGAATCACCTACCCATACAGATAAATTAACCAACAGTCACTCCTAGACTGGATACTGACAAATAGCCTGGCCCAAATGAGTCACTCAGATTGCCTCCCTGACAGTCTGAGTGACCACCTACCTACATTCCTATTAAGACAATGTACATCTCTAATAAAATCTCCTACTTTCCACCAAATATGAAAAACTTTAATGCTACTAGCTTCATCTCAGCACCTAAAGGTTGTAACTGGAAATCTCTCAAATGTCTAAATTTTGACGAAGCCATTAACTACTTCAACACCACTTTCTTAAACATCCTAAACTTCTATACTCCGCCTAGAACTAACAGAATCAAGTCAAACTTTGCTCCGTGGATGAGCAAAGAAACTGGAACCTTGCTTAATGCAAGAGACAAAGCTTGGTCCAGTTGGCATAAAACAGGTTCCCATAACTCAAAGCAGGAATACCTAGAATTAAGAAACAAAGCAAAGAAACTGATAAAGACAGAGAAGCCTAAGTACTACCATACTAGTCAAACAAAATATCAGAATAATCCTAATTTTTTTTACTCTGCAATAACATCCTCCAACCAAGAAAAACATACATCATGCTATCACTACACCACAGATAACTGTGCAACCATACCTACTCAATTCAACCAATACTTTACTGAATCCATTTTAAAACTACAAATTTCCAAACCCCTCCATCCTCCACAATGCTGGCCCAGATATTCTGATAAATTATAATGGCTTCACCTTGCAACATTGTCTCTCTCAACATGATAAAAAGGCTACTGACTAAACTAAAATCCACCTCTCTAAC
Organism: Protopterus annectens; assembly: GCF_019279795.1. Classification (NCBI taxonomy): domain Eukaryota; kingdom Metazoa; phylum Chordata; order Ceratodontiformes; family Protopteridae; genus Protopterus; species Protopterus annectens. The sequence goes on from NC_056736.1 coordinate 321,681,486, forward strand.
TACCGACCAACTCCAAGAAGAATTTTGTAGAAACTGCCGCCGAAGTAATAGCATACCAGTAGCAATCCTCATTAAAAGATCTATTTCTGAAAAAGTGGTTCCCAGCATATGGAAATTTTCACAAATAATGCCACTACATAAAGGTGACAACTTTAGGGAGCTAATTACTGCCTTACTGCTATCCTGTCTTCCCTGTCCAAATTATTTGAAGGTATATACACACTCAAGTTATGGAATATCTTCAAACTCATAATCTACTCTCAAACACTTAACATGGATGTAGGCCTTTTCATAGCACAGGGATAAAGGTAATTTTGTTTCTGTCATCTTTCTAGATCTTTCCAAAGCTTTCAATATGGTGAACCACAACAAACTCATTACTGCTCTACCTGAACTGAATCTTAGTCAATCCACAATTGAATGGTTTCAGAGTAACCGGGGCGGCACAGTGGTGCAGTGGTTAACATTGTCACCTCACAGCAAGAGGTTCTCCGGTTTGATTCTTGGCTGGGGTGCCTTCTGTGTGGAGTTTGCATGTTCTCCCTGTGTTCGTGTGGGTTTCCTCCGGGTACTCCGGTTTCCTCCCACATTCCAAAGACATGCATCTGGAGCATTTCTCCCCGGGCCTCCGCTGAAAACAGGCTCTGTGGAACCTAGTCGGACTTTCCCGGTCAACAAATGATAAATAAATAAATAAAAAAATAAATAAATAGCACCACCACTCCCCTCATGTCCTTTACTCACACAGTTAATGAGCACAGGGATAAAGGTAATTTTGTTTCTGTCATCTTTCTAGATCTTTCCAAAGCTTTCAATATGGTGAACCACAACAAACTCATTACTGCTCTACCTGAACTGAATCTTAGTCAATCCACAATTGAATGGTTTCAGAGTAACCTAAAGTGGAGGCAGCAGGCAGTTAAATGGCATCAGGAACTGTCTTCTCTTCTCCCTGTGACCTTAGGAGTCCCATACATCTCTATTCTTGGACCAATACTATTCTCTATATTCACCAGCAACCTCCACACATCTACAATCCACTCAACAGTAATCCAATATGCAGATGATTCCATGCTAATCTGTTCATCTTCCCCCCAAGTATTATGACAGCATACTCAAGACTCCTTTTTCTCTGTAGAGAGGTGGCTCACCAACTCTCAACTTATACTAACCCTAATAAAACAAAACTACTTATTTTCCAACCCACTCAACACATATCTGCAAACACTACCTTCAACATCCTTTCCCACAAAAACATTATATCTCCTGTCACACATACCAAATTTCTAGGCAGAGAGATTGATCACAATATGACATTCAATGTCCATATCCCACATACAATAAAAAAGTGCATAAAAATTAAGAACACTTTACATAAATAAACAGTTCCTAACAGATACCACTAGAGCCACTATAGTAGGTACCCATCTAATTTCCTCACTCTTGTATGCCTCCCCATTCTTCACCAATCTTAGAAATTCTGATATAAACAAACTAGCGAGTTGCTATATTAAGATTACCAAATTCATTACCAATAGCCCATACAAAACACATCACTGCACTCCCCTTAAACAACTCAGCTGGCTCGAATTTTACACCTATCTACAATCAACTCCTACTAGCACATAAAATCCTTTACCTTCCTTCCAAAAAAAGTCCTTACAACACTTAACACCATACACTAGTCTGAGGAACCTATGCTCCAATATGTTTCTTCTCAGCGTAACCAAACCCAACAATGCTGCTGGTATTTCCCTATACTCTCATGCAATAGCTAAACAATGGAATAAATTGCCGCCATCTCATCCACTACTTCTATAAAAGACTTTAAAAATTCACTTAAAACACCTACCAAACACATGGTTCTGCAACTGTGACTGTCCAGGCTAGCACTATTCTACTCTCTCCATTCTTCAGATTCTGACTTCACTCTATCCATTTCTCCTTTCTCTATAAATCTAACACTCAATGTATATAGTGTTCATCACTGAATTATGCATGCATGCACTTTACATGATATATACTTATGTAGTAATTTGTCTGTCTCAGAACATTTTTGTAACTTTTTGTTTAGTGTCTTGTAATTAAGATCTGCCTGTATTTTATATTGTATATTGTTAGATGTTAATTGTGGAGCTTTTCTCCCAAGGCCTCCGCTGAAAAAGGACCAGTGTCCAGTTGGACTTTCCTGATAAACACATGTAAAATAAATAAATAAATAATTCTCTCTCTCACATCCACTAAGTGCACTCAAACAGCTGCATACAAAGTGTTGAAGCCCTGTTCAGTGATGGCTGAGGACTGCATCACAGGAAACCAGGGAAGATGAGGGGTCTGTGGAACCAGAAATGGCCACAGCAGTCATCCATCTATGGCTGAGGCAATTTAGTAGTTTGTTGAACAGGCAAAGGCTGTCTGGAAGTTTTCTTCTTTTTGTGGCTGGAGGAAGGAAGAACCGAGGAACCAGTAAGTTGCTCCATGGTAAATCAGAGAATAAAGCATGAAGTCTAGATACAACTGATAGTCAAAGTTTGTAAAGGTAAGTAGCAAAAAGATACCGTTTTTACCACAAAAACACTACCAATTACAACATACACTAAAATTTAAGCCAGAAACAAAGACTTCCAACTGTCTGAAAAGTTGCTTGACAGTCCAAGAAAAAATTAATTCCTAGCATAACACAAACACTTTCATTTTAAAAGTAATGTTTTAGTCATAAAATAAAGGGTGGAAGATTTATTTTCCAAGAAGGTTATGAAGGCTGCCAGCCCAGCTAGCTATAATTTTGTAAATAATCCTATGTCATTTGTAAATATTAATACGATACATAGGCCTGTCTTACAAATGTAAGTAAACTGTATGTTATGTGCCGAGCTTCAAAAATGTAACCACAGTGCACTCTGCTGGAGAAGAGCAGAAATGTATATGGACTATATGCCTGTGCAAATGTATGTTTTCATAGTGGAAGTTAGGACATACAGAGTTAACTTGCAACCTCTGAGAAAATAAGTAAAAAACTTTTACGAGTGTGTTTATCACAACTAGAAGACAGAATGTCTGCAGATAGAAATTCTTTCTATTGTCTGAAACAGAGATAATTATAGGTTTCAAGGGTAAACGTAATTAACAGTTTTACGATTTCTAGTTCCAGACAAGTTTCTAAGAGACAAGTGTCACCTTCTAAGAGATAAGTATTCTTGACACTGAGGTGTTGCATTTTGAGTTTCTGTTGGCCTGGAAACTAAAAGCAAAGTTGACAAGAATGATGTAATCTGAGATGATCCAGCAGAAATGTTTGATAGTAACTTAAGAATTATCTCAGGGAGAAAGTCTGTGCATGTATCTTGTCTTGGACCTGTAAACATTCATTCAGCACTTGTATCTGCCTGGCTCTTTAAGTAAGACTTAGATCATAATATCTCTCTTAGAGATAGATAGGAAAACAGTAAGATCAGTCTAGATGTTTTCTGTATTTATGTGAGACTGTCTTGCAATGTTGTTTTAAAGTATTTCCTGTGATTCTGAACTCTGCTGTCACTGTGTTGCATTAATGGGTATTGTCTTGTGCTTTTATTATTTACTATTAAATATATTTAAAACTTTTAATTGTGGCTGGTTTTGTTTAGAGATATTTAAGCTGTTAGAGTACTTGCATGTATATGGTAACACTGTACAGGCCACTCTTAAATAGTCTTGGCTTTGGACACACTTACCATTTGGATAATAGTAACATTACACAGTAAAATTGGTCACCCTTCGCAAGGACCTTTAGCAGCCGATAAGGGTGGTTGGTGGCAGGTGGTACTACCATATAGTCTGGGCAGAAGAAGGCATAGCTAGTGAACCTGTGGCAGCCTTCCCCAGTAGTGTCTGTGTGTTTGTATATAAATCAAATCTCAAAGTGTGTGTGCGTGCATCAACTACTTGGGCAGGAACACGAAGCACTGGATGGAAGAGAGGGTGTTGGAGATTTTGGCTTGCCCACCTGGCTGAGATCTGAATCCTATAGCTGTGCTAGTGGGGAATCTTACTGGGGATCTGGAGAGAGAGAGAGAGAAAACCAACCCCAGACTGACTGTGATCTCTGTGTGTTCTTAAGAGAAATTGTACTTCACTGTGTGTGTGTTATTTGTCATCCTCCCAATGTGCACGTCCCTCACTGGTGTTAGTGGTGAGGACTGAGGCTCCTTGATTACTGGGCCAGGGCAGGGGCATCACAAAGGTATCTTATCTGCTCAGCAGTGGAGCAATACTAGTAGACTGAAGATCCTCAAAACCTGGCAAGAGGCACATTCTTTGGCAGCAGAATAACTCTGATGGGCTCCATGCCTAGACCACTGATTTTTTATAGTTCTGCTCCAAGTGTCAACAGTCTGGGTGCATGGAAGGTGTTCTGAAGCTTTGGAAGCCAGTTGACTGTTGCATCCTATGCAGGACATACATAGCTCATATAGCTAAGGCTACTGCAGCAGTGATCAAATGATGAACATATACTGTTCTTATTAAATATGTTACTACGCTGTCTAACCTAAATAAATTCACCTTTCAGGAAGACTTTTTCCCCAGTAAAAAAAAACTTTTATATATGGATGCAGTATTCCTTTCTAAATATGGCTGGCAGACTAGATGGCAAAATTAAAATGGCTACAGAAAGAAACTCCCCAATACAACTCCTCACTGGCACAGCTATAGAGTTGAGATCTCAGCTGAGTGGCCAAGCCAAGACCTCCAGCACCCTCTTTGTTCAACTGGTGCTTCATGTTCCCGTCCAAATAGCTGACACACACACACATACTTAGAGGTTTGATTTATACACACACACGTGAGAAAGGTTGGCACAGGTTTGCTAGCTATGCCCCCTTCTGCCCAGACTATAAGGTAGTTATTACTGCCACCAGCCAACTTTTTATCAGCTACTTTAAGGCCCTTAACAAAGGGTGTGCAATCTTACTGTGTAATGTTACTATCAATACAAATGGTAGTTTGACCAATAGCAAAGCTATTAGGAATGGCCCACAGTGTCACCAAATAAATATGCAAGTACTCTCAGAACTTAAATATGTCTCTCAAATATCAGCCACAATGAAAGGTTTAAATATATTTAATAATAAAAATAAAAAAACAAGGAAATACTCAGTATATAATCACAGTAATATATGTCAGAGTTCAAAATCACAGGAAATATTAAAAACATTGCAGGACAGTCTCAAATAAAGAAAAAAACATCTAAATTAAGCTCTCCTATATTCCTGACTGTATCAATGGGAATTACTGTACCCTAGTAACTTACTTACAGAGCAAGCAAGGCAGATGTGGTTAGTGGGTCTTCCAGCTGATGTTGTCAGGTCAAAGAAAAATACAGAATACTTGGTCTCTCTCAGAGAGTTATTAAATTAATCTCTCAAATATTACTTCTGAGATAGCTTGCAGGATGACATCACTTCTTGTCATCTGACTCTATCCCAGGTAAAACCCCCACTGATACAGCTCATAGCATTCAGCAACTACTTGTGAAAATACATAGACAAGGCTTTTCTTAGATCTACGGCAGATCCTGGACATCATGAAATAAAAACGCTTCCAAGACAACACAGTGAACCTCTAGTTCTAGACATTGCGTCTGTTACTGCACTGAAACTGAAAGATAACACCCTTTTACTAGGTAGCTATAAAGTAAGTTAATTTCAGCTATTTTTTCTGAAGTTAACCTCTGGTGTTACAGTTTCCATTGTTAAAATACATACATCTAAACAGTTACAACAGTGCAGGTACATTTCTGTTCTAATCCAGTAGGGCACACTGTGGTTACATCCTTAAACTCAGTACTTGTAAAATACCTTTTCAACACAAGCTTCTGTACCAGCAGTTTGATATACACATAAAGAGTAGTTGTGTAAGAACTTACCATAACCATAGATGCCCTTCTCTTCCATGTTGCAGTATTCCTTAAGATCTTCTTGATATACTTCATAAGTAGCATCAATACCCCCAATATAATTCACTTCTCCATGTTACCAGCTTTCATCCTCCACATATATGCAGAAACATCCCAAAATCACAATTTTTGCGAATGAAACGTATATGCTCAAATGATGCTACTTATGAGTTATATCAAGAAGATCTTACTACCCGATACAGGAACAGAGGATACAAAACAGGAAATATCTTTCAGGCCAGCCATTGGGTGGCTAATCGTAATAGGCAAAAATCTCTTAACATATAGGGATAAGACTAAGAACAAGAATTCAACCATTAGACTAGTCACTACATATGGTAGAAATACTGATGTTCTACTCAACAGTGTCCGCAGACATTGGAATATACTTTTGTCAGACAACAAATTGTGTGAGTTTCTGGATGATAGATGTCAATTTTCCTTCAGAAGAGGAAGGAATTTGGGTTCATTCTTAAATCATTACAAACACGGCTGGAGAAGGAAAGGTGACCCTATACAAACCACTTTGGCGGGGGACCAAGTCAAGGGTTCTTTTCCCTGTGGTCACTGCACTCACTGCAGAAGGGTGATGAAGACATGCCAGTTCAGCAGCAAAATCGCCGGGCAAGTATTTGACATTTTCTTTTTTGCTGTCAGACTGACTGGGTGATATATTTGGCTACCTGCAGCTGCTCTGCATTTTATACGGGACAAACATCCAGGCCTATAAAATTCAGACTATCTGAACATCTGAGTGACATCAGGCACAAGAAGCTTAAAAATGCCCTATATAAACATACTGTGGTACATAAAAAAGAAGTTATGTCTTACCATAACGTTCCATCCGAGTTGCTGATCTTCCAGTCATCACTGATGGGTTCGGTTCCGAGCAGTCAGAACTGAGTCGGCCTTATACCAAGCTTGCAAGCACCAAAAAACTCTCAAGCTAAGCTGCTACCCACAATGCCCTTTACTCAGTTACCTCAGATCGAGTTTGCATGCAACATATAGAAAAAACAACAAGTCAGAGGCCATCTCTGAGCAGTAACCCTAAAACACCACAAAGACCCAGAAGATCCGCCAAGAACCTTTGGAGGGGGTCGTGGGAGGGTGTGATGACTGGAAGAAGATCAACAACTCAGATGGAATGTTATGGTAAGACATAACTTCTTTATAAGAAGTTGTTAATCTACTTCTTATTCATCACTGATGGGACAGAATCTCCAGCTACTTGGAGAACCTGGGTGGCCCTTATGGAAGAACATTCCTGAGAACCATTGAACCAAAGGCTCTCTTCCCCTGGAAATCAGATCCAATTTGTAATGCTTGATAAAGGTATGGGGCTTAGCCCAAATGGCAGCTGCACAAATGTCATCCATGGAGGCCCTAGAGTGGAAGGCAACCAATGCTGCAATAACTCTAGTCGAGTAAGCTTTGATTTGGCCAGGCTTAGATTCATTCGTAAGCGAATATGAGAAGGCAATGTAATCCCCGAGCCATTTAGACAAAGTAACGTTCGATACTGTATCTCCCATTCTAAGACCCGCAAAGGAAATGAAAAGCTGGTCCAACTTGTGAAAAGATTTAGTTCTGTCCACGTAGAAACATGAAAATCCAAGGAATGTAGGCAGTATTCTCCCTTGTTTGAATAGTTTGGGAAGAATACAGGGAGCTCAATGGACTGGTTAATTGAAAAGTCAGAAACCACCTTGGGAAGAAAGGATAGGTTAGTACGAAGTGATACTCTGTCCTTATGAAAGATCAGATAAGGGCTCTTGATATATAATGCTTGCAATTCAGAAATATGTCCAGCTGAGTTGACAGCCACCAGAAATAAGGATTGCCATGACAGGAATTTTAGATCACATCACAGCAGGCTCAAAAGGGGGCAGAGAAAGAGACTGCAGAACCCAGGAGAGATTCCATGCCTCCATTGGCTGCCTGATGGGAGGCCTGCTGTGGAAAATACCCTCAAGGAAAGTGTTGCAAAGGCGAGAGGAAATAAGCGGGACTCCATCTGAACCATTATGGAAGTTGGAAACAGCTGCTAGATGGACTCGAATGGTGAAAGCTGACGCCCCATTGTCGAACAGTTTAGCCAGGTAATGAAGAATAGTGGCTACAGGGGCTGAGAACGGATCTAGCTTCCGATTATGTGACCACATAGAGAAGCTTTTCCATTCGTCCCTGTAACGTTTCCTGATGAATGGTTTATTAGAGGCCAAGATAATAATATCACAGACGGATGAAGAGAGGGTTTCCTGCCTGGCAATTAACGGAAGTGGAGAAACCAAGCCGTTAGCTTGAGGGTGGACAGATTCGGGGAAGTCCGCCTTTGTGGATGAGATATGAGGTCCTGATAAGTGTCTAGGCTCCAAGGAGGTTGTAGCAGATGAGGTCGGAGGAAGAGAAACCATACTTGACAAGGCCAGAACGGGGCAATGAGGATCACTTTGCTTCTCAACCAAATAGCTTTCCTTAGAACAAGGGGGATCAGAGGAATCAGAGGATAAGCATAAAGGAGACCATTGGGACAATTGTGAATCAAAGCGTCTCTCGGTGACTCCCCGTGAGGGAGAAAGAGGGCAAAGTAGCTGCTGCATTTTGTATTTGAGGGGGAGGCAAAAAGGTTGCAGCATGGCTGGCCCTAACGGCTGAAAATTACTTCCGCCACACTCATATTGAGAGACCACTCGTGAGGACAGAGGATGCATCTGCTTAGCCTGTCCGCAATCACATTGGAGCTCCCCGGGATATGCGTTGCGATCAGAAAGTGGTTGGAAGCCATCACCCACTGCCAGATTCTCATGCCTTCGTGACATAGGGGGTGGGATTTGGTCCCTCCCTGTTTGTTTATGTACCAGACCACGGACATGTTGTCAAACTGGGTAGCAATTGTCCAGACGGAAGGAGTGGATGGAAAGCTTGCAATGCCAATAGCACCGCTCTTAACTCCAGGACACTGATATGCAAGTTGACCTCTACGTTGGACTACGTGCCTTGGACTGACTTTCCCTGGAAGTGGCCCCCCACCCCATCAGGGAAGCATCCGTGGTCACCGTGGCACTGGGCTGGGGAGCCTGGAAGGGGAAACACCAAAGATTTTCATCTGTAGTCATCCACAAGAGGAGATCTTGTTTGCAAGTGTTGGTGATGAGAATCTGTGAGCTCAGGGGCTGAAGACTGGATATCCACTGGGCCTGAAGGTGCCATTGTAGTAATCTCATGTGCAATCTGGCTAGGGGGACAATAGGGATGGCTGCAGCCATAGACCCCAGAGCCTGGAGAACTTTCCTTGCAGACACCTTTGGGATGGCTGCAGCCATAGACCCCAGAGCCTGGAGAACTTCCCTTGCAGACACCTTTCTTCGACAGAGTATTACTTGAACTTGTGCCCTTAATTTCTGAAGCCTGTGAAGAGGAAGAGAGATCAGACTTGACTGGGTGTTGAATATTGCCCCTATGAATTCCAACTGTTGTGAGGGCTGAAGGTTAGATTTCTTCCAGTGTACGGTGATGCCCAGCGACTCCGCTAGAACTAGGGTGTAGCGGAGTGCCCTGACCAGTAGGTGCTTGGTGGGGCCGGAGAGGAGCCAATCGTCTAGGTACGGAAACACCTGGAATCCCTGAAGTCTCAGATGAGCTGTTACCACTGCTAGGCATTTCGTGAACACTCTGGGGACTGTCAAGAGACCGAAATGCAGGGCTCTGAATTGGTAGTGATTGGCTCCCAACTGGAAGCAAAGGAGGCTCCTGGAGCGCTTGTCCATCTTGCTATGGTAATATGCATCCCGGAGATCTAATGAGCACATCCACACACCCCCCCGCAGAAAGGGAAGGATAGATTGAATCATGACCATACAGAACTTGGTCTGAACTACTGATTTGTTTTGTTGGCTGAGATCCAGAATGGGCCTCCAGTCCCATCTTCTTTGGCACCAAAAAGAATCTCGAGTAGAAACCTGATCCACACTGGTCTGGGGGGACCTGCTGGATGACTCGTTTTTGACATAGCTTTTGTATTTCGGAAGCTGCCTCCTCCCTTTGACTGGGTGGAACATCAGGAAGGGATTGATTTTGGAGGTCTTGGATAAGATAATAGGGGACTATGGTAGCCTCTGGTAATGATTCTCTGTACCCACTGATCATTTGTAATAGACCGCCAGGCAGCTTGGTGCAGAGAAAAACGTGCCCCGACTGCTTCCAGAGGAAAGCAATCGGGCAACACTTCAGGAGCACTGATATGATCTACCTGAGAAGGAATCTCTGGAGCCCTAATTCCAGGGACCCCCTCTGCCCCAAAAGGGGCGTGTTCCATTACTGGAACCCCCTCTACCTCTGGGGGAGTCCTCACCAGATGAGTCGCAGAAAGGACCTAGAGTCTTCTTGTGCCACATCTTCCCACTCCTCTGGTTCCTGGAGAAGGAACGTGGAGGTTTGAAAAAATGCAGGGCCATGGCAGACAAGGTCTTCCCATCCTGCTCGCACCTGGTGAATGTATCCTTGACCTTAGCACCTAACAGAGCTGATGGTTCAACAAAGGCATTTAAAAAGAAAGACTTGAAGGAGTCCGCAAAGTCACAAATGCACATCCAGGCATGACATCTCATGACTACGCCTGCACCTGCAGCTCTAGCCACTCCTTCGGTTGCGTGGGACAGCAACCTCATGGACGAATTGGATATTGACTCTAGGGTGGCAAGTTGGGAAGCAAATTTATCACATGCTCCATCCAAAACTTGGCCTGCAAGGGTCCCGAAGAGTTCGGAGATGAGATCTCTCTGGAGCCTCGTAAAATGTGCCAAAACATTCAGAAAGTTGACTGCAAAGGTCGCTGACACAAACTCGCTTCCCTAACCTGTCCACCGCCTGGGACTCTCTGTTGGGCGGGTGGACACAGGACTCTCTTCCTCAAGGTCCTTTTTCGTGGCTGCCACCACCACCACCATAGCGTCTACTGGCAAACCTCTAGACCAATGGGGTTGATCCTCTGGAGGGGAGAGTACCTTGTCTGATCTCCTGGGGATGGCCTCAACGGTGTCCGGGTTCTTCCATGCCCACTGCACACGATGAGCTTAACCAACTCATCGGTGGGGGGGGGGGGGATCATCCAAGAAGTAAAGGGCCGAAAGCGAAAGGCGTGCAGGAATATGGATTCCTCAGAGAAAGGATTGGAGGGCTTCCAGTCACCCCTCTATTTCAAGATTTCCAGGATGTCTCCAAAGGAGACATCGTCAGGGGGTGACCGTGGGGATCCTTCCCCATCATCGTAGTCCGTATCTTCCATGAGGGACTCCTCTGGGAAGTCCATGTGTTTCCTCTTACAAGCCCATTTCTGAGGGGGTTCTTCGGTGGGAGCATCCAAAGAAGACTCAGAAAGGGAAATACCCTGGACAGGGGTTTCCTGGGCCTTGTGCTCTCGGAGTCCTGTGGGGTGGCCTTTGACAGCTGCGACTCAGAAGAAACTGGAGGGATGACTGATGTAGGAGGATTGCTAGAAGCAAGCACCCTCTCCATCACCCGGAAAGCAGGTCCGCCCAAAGAGGAGTGGGAGCCCAGAATCGAAGAAGACAATATTGGAAACGGAGTCACACCTCACTCCACATGGTCCACCCCCGGGGATCGGAGCCTCAAGCAAACTTGGAGCAGGTAGTCACCCTCGGACCAGAAGATGGAACCGACAACAGTCAGAACCGCGACCGGAACTGGAGGTTCCATCCCCCAAGCATGGGGTTGAGGAAAGTACAGTTTTGTACCTACCATAAATATAGATGTTCGAGTGTATTCACTGCTGCAGTCATTACACTTGGGTTATCCTGCTGTCAGGCGGTCCCGCAGTCGGGCAGAGTTCCAAAGTCTTGATCCGGCGTCGGTTGCTGTCGCTTCTTCCGTGACGTCAGTGTGCCAGGGGTATATAAGATGCAGCCGACACCATTTTCTTCAGTTTTTCTTGCCCCAGATGTCAGGTACCCCCAAATAGGTAGGCAATACATATTGCAAATAAAACATACATAAAAAATAAAAACAATACCTTCAGTTACAAGCAACTACACCACATAGGTTGTATAGGTTAGAAAGGTATAGATAGGTCCCAGCTAAGAAAGTGAGGATGGAGGGAGGGTAACCTGGACTGCAGGAGTGAATACACTCGAACATCTACATTTATGGTAGGTACAAAACTGTACTATGTTCATTGTGTTTCACTGCTGCAGTCATTACATTTGGGTTGAATCCCAAAGCTGAGGTTGGGTGGCTGGGGTCTATAAAGGATTTGGGGTGGCTATGAGGCCCTGCAGCACTGCAGTGGCAAAACCAGCTCTGGATTTAGAGTAAAGAGGCAAGTGGTAATGCTTGGTAAAGGTGTGCACTGAACTCCAAGTTGCAGCTTCCAAAATATCCTTGGTAGGTACTCTTCTAAGGTAGGCTGCTGAAGTGGCTGTTGCCCTGGTAGAATGTGGCCTAAAGTTGTTAGGTACAGTTTTTCCATGCTGTGTGTAGCAGAAACGGATACAGTGTCCTATCCATTTTGAAATGGTCTGCTTTGAAATAGCCTTTCCCTGTGATCCTGCAGCATATGCCACAAACAGTTGCTCAGTTTTCCTGAAAGCTTTTGTTTTGTCCAAGTAGAAGAGTAACTGCCTGTGTATGTCCAATGAGTGCAGAAGTCTCTCCCCTTTATTCTGGGGATTTGGATAAAATGTTGGCAAGTGAATAGTTTGGTTAAGAGCAACACTGGATACCATATTTGGCATAAATGTAGGGTTTGTTCTTAAAGAAACCCTGTCTTGATGAAAAATGATGAAAGGTTCCACTGCCATTAGTGCCTGTAACTCTGAGACTCTTCGTGCTGAGGTTATTGCCAGAAGCAGAGCAGTTTTCCATGACAAAAATTTTAATTCTGCTGAATTGGCTGGCTCAAAACGTGGCAAAGTAAGTTTTTCCAAGACAAAGCTGAGGTCCCAAGTTGGTGTTGGTGCTCTCCGGGGCGGTCTTATGTTTTTAGCCCCTCTGAGGTATTGTCTTAGTAATGGATGAGAGTAAATAGGAGGATCCGTGTTGTAATGAGCTGAAATGGCAGAGGCGTGGATCTTAATAGATGAAAAGGATAGGCCTTTGTCCAGCATCTCAGTTAAGTATTGTAATATCTGAGGAATATTTGGAACAAGTGGGTCAAGGCCTTGAGCCTGGTTCCAGGTGCAGAATCTCTTCCATTTTTCTGAATAAGATTTCCTGGTGCTGGGCCTCCTGGCCTCCAAAATGACATCCATAACAGCTTTAGAGAGAGGTGTTGACTGCTTGGCTAAGTAATCTGCCATGCAGCCAGATTTAAGGTTTTGAGCTGGCTGTGCAGGATCTGATTGTTTTGCTGAGTCAGAAGATGAGGAATTTGAGGTAAAATCCATGCTGAGCCTTGAGCCAGGTTCTTTAAGATTGGGTACCAGTGCTGGCGTGGCCAGTCCGGGGCAATCAGGATCATTTTTGGCATCTCTAGTCTGGCTTTTAGGAGTACCTTTGAAAGGAGAGGCAGTGGTGGGAAGGCATAAACTTTTAGTGTTTTCCAGCTGAATGAAAGAGCGTCCACTTTCCATGCTTGTGTGTGGTAAGTCCTTGTGCAGAATTTCTGCAGTTGGCAGTTCAGAGGGGAGGCAAAGAGATCTATGTCTGGGCACCCCCATTTCTGAGTTATCATGCTGAATACTTGTGGGTTTAATTTCCACTCGTGAGGATCCATGATGTTTCTGCTTAAGTCGTCTGCCAGAGTATTTTTCTTTCCTGGCAGGAATTGTGCTTGCAGATGAACTTGATAAGTCAGTGCTGTATTCCACAAAGTCATGGCTTGTCTGCAGAGGGGGTAGGAGTGTGTGCCCCCTTGCTTGTTTATGTACCACATAACTGTGGTATTGTCCGTCTTTAGTAAAAGTTGTCCTGGATGCAGAAGGTCCTTGAAAGCTGTCAGGGCATTTTGTACAGCTAGCATCTCTTTTTGATTGATGTGAAGATGCATTTGGTCTGCGGCCCACTTGCCCCGAATACATTTTCCTTCCATATGTGCTCCCCAGGCGTAATCCAATGCATCTGTTGTTAGTGTCTGCCTGGCTGTGGGTAAAGTGAAAGGCTGTCCCTTGTTGTGGTGACATGTCTGTGCCCACCATCGAAACTCCTGTTGTAGGCAGGGAATAAGTGGTATTAATTGCTTCTAAACTGTGACAGTGTTGAGTCCAAACACTTTTTAGATACCATTGTAACTTCCTCATATGAAGTCTGGCATATGGTATTAGTAGTATGCAGGATGCCATGATCCCCAAGGCCTGCAGAATTTTTCTTGCAGGGAGTTGGGTTTTTGTTGCCATAAATTGAAAGTACTGAGTCAGTTGTCTTTGCTTGTCTGGCGTGAGATAAGCCATCTGGGCAGTTGTATATAAGCTTGCACCCAGGAATAGTATCTCTTGTGAGGGCACTAGTTTTTACTTCTTTTCATTTATAGTGTATCCTAGGCCCATTAGTAATCTTTTTCAAATGCCAGATGAGTTAGTAGAATGTCCTTGCTCTCTGCTTGAATAAGGCAGTCATCCAAGTAGGGATATATTTGAATTCCTTTTTGTCTGCAAAATGCAATTACTGGTGCGAGGCATTTTGTGAAGACCTTGGGCGCAGTAGATAAGCCAAAGGGTAGTGCAGAGAATTGGTAATGCATTGTGCCAGCTATGAATCTGAGGTGTCTTCTGCAATTTTGTCTGATTGGGACATGCAGGTATGCCTCTTTGAGGTACAAAGTAACAAGGCAAGCCTTCTTGCCCAACATGGGAAGAAGTTGCTGTAGAGTCAACATTTTGAATTTCGGAACATCCAGGTAAGTATTTAGAATAGATAGGTCCAGTATGGGTCTCCAGGCTTTGTCCTTTCTGTGGACCAAGAAAAGTCTTGAGTAAAATCCTTGTCCTTCTTCCTGTTGTGGCACTTTTTGAATAGCTCTCATGACCATGAGGGCTGTAATTTGTTTTTGTGCCTCTGCCCATTGATTTTGTGGCAGGTCTGGCATTCCTTTTGGCCTTGGTAGAGTGTGAAAGTGGAACCTGTAACCTTGAGACACAATATTCAGTACCCATTTGTCTTGGGTGATTATATGCCAATTTTGAGAAAAAAAGTGCTAGTGTTCCCCCCTAAGGGAGCTTCCAAAAGGTAAGTGCTTGGCATTTGGAAGGGGAAGTCATTGGGACTGTTTCCTATAAGGTTGTGACTTGTCTTCTCCTCCTTTTGGGGTTGAAGCACCCCACTGTCGTGGTCTGTAAGAGCCTTGGGGCTGAGATCTGCCTCTTGGGCATCTGTATCTGCCTCTCTGTGGTCTGTCTGACACTGGAAAGGACCAATTTTTTGAGGGCCAATTTCTGCTAAATCTAGGTGGCTGTACCTGTAAGAAATCCTTCACTGTTTGCATAGATTTTGCTTTATCCTCCATTTTCTTTAACACCTCTTCTGCCTTAATACCAAACAAGATATCATGCTGTAAAGGAGCATCCAATAATTTTGCCTTAACATGGTCAGGTAAACTTTGTTCTTTTAACCAAGCATGCCTTCGAATCACAGATCCTGTAACTGCGGCTCTACAAGACGCCTCTAATGAATCAAAACCACATTGCAGAGTATGTTTTCCCACTTGTTCAGCTGCATGCAATAAATCCTGCATTTCCTTATAATCAGGACCTTCTAAGTTTGTAAGCATTTTCTGTTTTAATAGAGACATTAAATATTGTTGGTATGTAAGCATGTGGAACTGGCAATTTAAAGCCCTTACTGCTAAAGTTGAAGAAGTGTAAACTTTCTTCCCCCATCTATCCAATGCTCTAGAATCCCTGTCAGAGGGGACTGGATTTTTAGTAGTGGAAGCCTTTACTCCTTTGGGACCCTGGGAAATAGTTTCTGGGTCAGCAGCAGGGTTTTTATACAGAAATTTGTGAGAGTCAGAGACTCTGTAGTACCTGTCTGGCTTGTCCTCAGGAGGAGAGGCTGAAGGAATGGATTCTTCAGCAGCAGAGTCCTCATAGGGGGTATAGAATATCCCTGGTCTGAAGAGGAGTCAGAGGAAATGGAAACCTGATTAGAACAGTCATAGTCTGTATCCTGCCTAGGCCTTTTATCAGGAGGGGGAATGGGAACCCCTGATCAGAGTGATTAGGTCTTCAGCCATTTTGAGCATCTGTTTCTTAGGCATGGAGGCCTGTCCAGGAGAATGCTGTACTTGTTTCTTTGTCTTTAATGGTGTTTTAGACTTGGTTGTTGATTTGAAGGTAAGCTGTGAAGGTATGAAAACAACCTCAGAAGCCGGTGCCTGCTCAGCGGCTCCGGACCCATCAGAGGGATTAGTTTCCGTAGGCCCAATACCTTGAGTTTCCAGAGACCTAGTAGTCTCCACGTGGGAGTCGGAGGTGGCCTGTGGCTCTGAGGTAGCGGGTGTCAGGGGCTGCGAAAGCGCCTCACTGAGAACCGGCGACTGGCCTAGAAGAGGCTTTGTTGTCGGTTTTGCACCTCGGATGCCTGTCCTTATCCTTGTCTTTGCGTTTTTTGTGAATTCCGGTCATCGGTTGTTCCGACGGCATTGTATAATTGAACCTTCGGCCAAAATAATGCAAAGCAAAAATCAAACTGACGTTTAATAGTGCGTTTGTTAAATCTAGCACAAAACTGACAACTAGTGACATCGTAGTCAGGGCCTAGGCATGGAATACAGTAAGAATGAAAATCCTTATGAGGTGTTTGCTTCCCACAAGAAATACAATTATTAACTTTTACTGACATCGGTCTGAGGCAAGAAAAAGTTTCCCCAACAGGGTACTTAGCTTTATTGAAGACTTCGGTTCTGGAATTCGAAAATCTCAGGAGTCGGCCGACCGGCACTTGCGAACCGCTTTTGCTTCGGGCACCACGCGGCAAGAAAGACTGAAGAAAATGGCGTTGGCTGCATCTTATATACCCCTGGCGCACTGACGTCAGGGAAGAAGCAACAGCAACAACGCTGGACCAAGACTTTGGAACTCTGGCCAACTGCGGGACCGCCTGATGGCAGGATAACCCAAGTGTAATGACTGCAGCAGTGAAACATGATGAACATGGGTGGGTTCTGACAGAACCAACACCCAAAGGGGCCTCGGGGTCTCAGACACTGTCGTTGTCGGCACTGAGGAAGGGGGTCCTCTCAAAAAACGTCAGATATATGAGCCTTGGGACCAAGGGATCCAAGGAAAGAGTATGTAGGGGTCGCTGGTGTAATAGACACAAAGCCCGGAATGAGATGGGGTCTAGGAAAATTTTAAATTCCCCTGGCGGTCAGCAGCTGGTCAAAAAGGCGCACCATATCCAATTCTGAAAGGCTCCTGGTGGATCTTACCAATGCCTGAGGGAGAATCAGGCAAGTCCAAAAAGGGGCTGCAGGCTTGTCTGGCAAATGGGTCCACAGATGACGAGCACTGGGTCCATGGTGTATCACAGAACGACACCAATGATTCCAGCTTAGAAACCGGCAACAAAGGAATGGTTGGAGCAGAGAATGGGCTCGGAGCAGAGGTCACAACTGGGGTGGAGGTCAAGAACGGCTCCGAAGTTGTTGTCGGAACCGACATCAAAACAGAGATGTGAGACATTGACACCGAGATAGAGGCAGAGAAACTGGTCAGAACTGAGGTAGTAGCTGGTGCCATAGTCACCGGGGTGGGGGGTATGCGGTGACGAAGCGACCTCTGTATGCATCACTGGAGCCGAACTCGGAGCCGAGGTGGTCAGGACAGAGGAGGCAGTACAGTGCCCGGAGGAAGACTTATGGGCCTTGTGCTTATGGCTTTTACCCCTGTCACCAGCCGGTGAAGAGGGATTCAAGCAAGGATGTTTCTTGCCCACAGAAGGAGGGGATGAGACCTCCGTCGCAGAAACAGCCTCCGAAAAAGGCGAAGAAAACAGGCCCTTGAGGATCAATTTAATACATCGCTCATTCAGCGTCCGCTGACTGAAGCTGGCACAAATATCACATGAATGTTTCGCCTACAAATGCAGAACCCCCAAACAGTACACACAACTCTTCATGAAGGTCGCTATTCGGAAGTTTACCATTGCAAGAAGAGCAGTGTTTAAACCCTGTAGTTCCCTTCTTCTCAGACATAACAGTGAACACTCACACAAAAAAGGAAAGAGTGAAGAAAGTGAAGAAAAGAGGAAATGCCAACAATGGTATTGGGATACCACAAGGGTAGAAGGGCTAATACCAACAATGGTATGAAAGGGATACCTGTGGGTTGAGCTGAGTGTAGAAAGTTACCAAAGAACTAGTAACTAACAGGAAAAAATTTAAAAAAAAATTGTAAATTTAGAAAGATAAATCACTTAGCTGGAGAGCTCGGTGAAACGCTGCTATATGGCTGCGCGGCAAACGAGATCTGAGGTAATTGAGTGAAGGGCACTGTGGGTAGCAGCTTAGCTCGAGAGTTTTTTGGTTCACGCAAGCTTGGTATAAGGCCGACTCGGTTCCGAGGGCTTGGAACCGAACCCATCAGTGATGAACAGGAAGAAGATTAACAACTTCTGATAATGCAGCTTTCATTTTTACTGTGATCGACAGAATCATTGAACAGAGAACTAATAAATCATGTTGGCATCAAATATTAAATAACAAGGAGAAAAAATGGATTATCAAACTGGGGGCACTGTTTTCACCAGGTCTTAATATATTTAAGTGGTTTGTTTAATTGAATAATTAATTAATTAAGTTGTAAGCTTCATTCATTGGTAAACTATATAAGGGAGATTAAGTGAATATGTTTCTACTGCACTGAAGAAGGCTTTGAATTTTTACAGCTGAAACCGGTTTGTTTTGTCTCCTTTTCATGCTTTTGAGCTAATAAATATAATTTATGCTACAGTCTGCTGGCTCACAATTTCTTACGGCTATATGGTAGTTTGGGGCCGTGCAGTTGCCGTACCTGCAGGGGCTGAATTATCTATACTTGTCCAGATAATACCTCAGTTGTCTATGAACATTCCAGGGAATGCAAAGTCGTTTCTGAAGAGTTCTGAGGCTGAGGGAAAAAACAGGTAGATTAATGGTCTGAGTCAAGGAGAGCTCATTAACCACCTTAGGCATGAAGGAAGGATTGGTTCTGAGGGAGACCCTATCTCTGTGGAAGATAAGGTATGGAGGAGTGGACATAAGGGCTTGGATTTCGGAGACCCTCCTGGCAGAAGTAAGGGCAACCAGCAAAACTGTTTTCCAAGTACATAACTTAAAATATGCTGAATGGGGTGGTTCAATGGGAGGTAATGTGAGTTTTTACAGCACAAAATTAAGGTCCCAGGATGGAGGAACAGACTTACGAGGACGTCTGATATGGAGAATCCCTTTTAAAAAGAGTTTTACATCTAGCTTGGATGCCAATGGGGGGTACTAAAAGGAGACACACGGAGATGGCTGAGAAATGCACAAAGGAATATGTCAGTCCAGAATTTAGCAGCTCACACAAATAAGAAAGACCATAGGTACTGGAGCAAGTAATATTGTCCTGTTTGTTCTTGAGACACCACCTGGAGAATCTTTTCTATTTAGATAAGTAATTTCTCCTGGTACTAGGTTTTCTGGCCTCCTGCAGGACACAGAGTACATTCTCTGAATACAGGTATCTAAAGGGGATCAAAATTCTATCACCCATAAGATCAGTTTGAGGTTGAACACTTGTGGGTGTATGAGGGATCCCCTGTCTTGTGCGACTAGGTCGAATCGGTGAGGTAACCAGTAGTGATTGCACTTGGCTAACAGAAATAGTAGAAGAAACCAATGCTGTCTTGGCCAAAAGGAGGTCACCAGCAAGATTTGTGGCTTGTCCCTCTGAATCTTCAGAAGGACTTTTTGAACCAGTGTAAAGGGGGAAGGCATAAAGGAACATCCCCACCCATGAAAAAAGAGAAGGCGTCCACCTTCCAAGCTTGTGGATGTGAAGTTCTCATGCAAAAGAGAGGCATCCGTCTGTTTTGGAAGGAGGCAAACAGATCTGCTGTGGAATACCTCACCTGTGAATAAGATCCAAAAAACACCTCCCTGTGAAGCATCCATTCGTAAGAGGGTGCTAAGGTTCTGCTGAGGGTGTCTGCCACCAAATTCTCTGCTGAGGGAATGTATACAGCTTGCAGGTTTATGTGAAGGTTCACCGCTAGGGACCAAATCTGAATTGCCAAGGTGCAGAGTGGATAAGACCTTGTCCTTCCCTGCTTGCTGACATACCACAGAACAGTCATATTGTCTTTGATTACCTTCAAGGTGCCTGGCAGCAGAGTATCTTGGAAGGCCTGCAGTGCCAAAAGAAGGGCTCTCAGTTCCTTTATGTTGACATGGCCCCTTTTTCTCTGGGTGGACCACTCTTCCCTGAACTTTGTTCTTACTGCTGCTGTGCAGGAAGGCTCCCCAACCCAGATCTGATGCACCTGTGTAAAGCTGTTGTGTGGGAGGAGGGATATGCAGGGGTGCCCCTTGATTGAGGGTAATGCTGGAGATCCACCGTGACAGTTCCTTTTTCAGGCATAGGAGAAGAGGGACTTTAACATCTAGAGGATGTGTGTGTGTTGGCTCCACAAATTCCTCAAGACACACTGGATTTTCCTCTTATGCAGCCTGACCAAGTGAAGCATGGGAATCAATGAGGCCATGTAGCCTAGGACCCTCAGAAATTCCCTGGCTGAGATAGCTGGGAGAGGAAGGAGGCACTGGCAGTAGTAGGTGAGGGTTTTCACCTTCTGGCTGGGGATAAAGGCTGACATGTCCATCCTTATCCTGCACCCCAAGAAGACCAGGTCTTGACTTGGTGTCATTGGAATTTTTGTAGAGTCACTGTGAAACCTAGGTCCTCCAAGATCCTTTTCACCATGTCTAATTGATGACACAGGGAATGATGGTCCTGGTGCATGATTAGGAGGTGGTCTAGGTAGGGGTAAATTTGTATGCCCTGCATTCTGCAATGGGTGATAACCGGGGCTAGACACTTTAGAGAGCCCAAACAGCACTGCAGAAAACTGAATATGTGAAGAATCCACTGAGAAATGCAGGAATTTCCTGTAGCTGGCATAAATGGGGACATGAAGGTAATCATTCTTCAGATACAGGGATGCCATAAAGGCTTGGTGAGGGATAAGAGGTAAGAGATACTGTAAGCTGAGCATCTTGAAGGTCTGCACCTTGAGATATTGATTGAGTAGGGACAAGTTGAGAATTGGCTTCCAAGAACTATCTTTTCTTGGGACCAGAAACATTCTGGAATAAAAGCCCTTGGCTGTCTGATCCCGAGGGACATGCTCGATTGTGCCCTGAGATAGGAGCTGATCCAGAATTGCAGGAAAAAGATGAAGCTGAATTGATGGAGGTTGATGGTTCCCCTGGAAGGGTGGAACCACCCACCATGTTATGAAGTAACCGTTTTGTATGACAGAAGGGACCCAATTCTCTGAAGGGACTTTCTGCCAGGACGGTAGGGAAAGGGTTAGATGGAGGGACAGGAGGGGGGATCTGGTAAGGAATATATGAGTCACAGTGGATAAGCTCTGTCTGGGTCGGGCTGTCTCTGAAAGTAAGTAGGGGTTGAGGTGGTGGAGAGTCTAGGAGTAGTTTGCTTCCTAGGATGTCTCTGTCCCTTAGACTGGGTTGCAGAAGAGTGGGAGGACTGCCTCCTTACAAAACTGGTCTTTTGTGAGTAGTTCCTGTGATATCTAGGAATGGGCGAGATGAAATAATGTTTTGAATTTTGCAGATCTTTGCCCTTTTTGGAGGGATATAAAGAGCTCTGCTGAAGCAGTGCCAAAAAAGGGCTTTATTATCCAGAGGTGCATCAAGTAATTTGGCGTGTACATCCAAGGATAGCGGCTGGAGTCTCATAGGTTCTTTGGCTGGTACTAGGCTATCGACCCTAGGGCCTGTACAAGCCTAGCCATAACAATTGCCTGGCTATTTCTTCCCAGAATATTTACTTCCCTGGACCCCTGTCTAACAGGGCAACTGATGTGATCCCTGGGGTAAATTTCCTATCTCCTATCCAGTCGTCAAGGTTCCTTTTGAAGAGGGCCAAGGAGGCGCTCTGCTTAACATGTATGGGCAGTCTATTCCAGAGTATGGGGAGTCTCTGGGTCAGGAAACTATCCCTCCAGCACATTTTGTTCATTGTGATGACAAGATTTAGGTCCCTGGAGTATGTGGCTTTGATGGATTGGGATTTCTTTAAGTGTAGCATGTCCAACAGCTCTGGGTTTCACATGGCCATGTATGTTAAGCAGAGATCGCCTCTGAGTAGACGATATGTGACAGAGTATAGCTGGAGTTTTTTTAGGTGGTCAGCATAGGGCATCTGCTTTAGGCCTGTGCTTCTTTTAGTGAGGTATTTCTGTGGCTTTTCCAGTTGTTGCAGATGTCTTGTGAGGTACATACCAAATGAGGTGTAGTACTCTATGATGGGTCTAATGAGGGATGAGTACAGTGGGACAATGACCTCCTTTTTTCTGGATGAAAAGCCCTTAGTGATGAGGTGTGCCACATAGAAGGATTTCCTGACTGTTGTGATGATATGGTTATCGCAGGTGAGACCACTGTCCACCTGTGTTTCTAAGTCTCTTATCACACTTTCGGTGTTTAGTGTACTGCCACCTATGTGGTAATTCATGGATACATGTTTTTTCCCAAAGGGAATAACTATACACTTCTTGGCATTGAGCTCGAGTCCATGGCTCTTGCACCAAGCATTTGTTTCTGTAAGGCCCTTTTGTAGAATATCCACATCATTTGGGGATTCAATAAAGGCTCTCAGTTTGCAGTCATCTGTGAACTTTGCTAGCCAGAGTCCCTTAGTGTTGGCCTGTACTTCAGAGAAGTAGATGTCAAACAAGAACGGTCCCAGGACTAAACCCTGAGGTACTCCACTTGTCACTTGTCTGGAGCTGGATTTGGAGTCAGCTACTTTTACAGTGTGGGTTCTGTCAGTAAGCCAGTTGGCAACCCATCGAATGACATAGTAATTTATGCCCAGCTTAGTACGCTTATCTATGATTCCAGAGTGGGGGATGGTGTCGAAGGCCTTGGCAAGGTCCAGATAGGCTGTGTGGACCACCTTACCCTCGTCCACGTCTCTGGAGACTGATTCAAAGAAGTCAATCAGATTCAGGAGACATGATTGGCCCTTCACGAACTCAAACGGGGTGGGGTCCAGTGTTTGAAGGTTGCCAATGTCTTTGTTTACAAGTTCCATGATAATACGTTCCATGGCCTTGCAGATCAGGCTTGTCAGACTGATGGGACGGTAGTTCCCAGGATCCAAGGTGGATCCCCCCTTGTGGAGTGGGATAACTGTAGCTGTGCTCCACTCAGTTGTCATGAAACCTGAGGTGAGGCTATGATTAAACATGACACTTAGGTGAGGTGCCAGTTCATTTTGTAGTTCGTGTAGTACACAGCCCAGGATGTCGTCTGGTTCCGTGGATGCTGTATTCTTAGCTTTGGAGAGTGCGTTTTTTACATTTGTGGCTGTGATTACCGGAATTTGGCAATCTTTCGGTATTGAGATGGGCCCTTTAAGGGGTGGGGGGGTATAGTTGGCACTGAATCGATCTGCCAGGATATTAGCAGTGTCCGTGGGATCAGTATATTTAATGCCATTCTGTTGTAGCTCAGAGCAGATCTGAGCATTGCCATTTAGATTCTTGACATTTGTGGTTGTCTTTGGAATCTTTGGCAATTTTATTTTCGTAACTAGCTTTGGAGGATTTTATGAGGGATCTCAGCTTCTTACTGAGGCTGGTAAGGGAGTTTTTTTGCATCCTGGGATTTTCCTCTTTTCCTCAACAGTTTCTTCCTTCTGTTGGATAGTTTGTTTATGACAGGGGACCACCAGATTGTCTTCCTTTTTTTGGAGGAGAGCATCTTGGTTCTATTTGGGATGGCATGATTCATGCAGGAGTGGATGTGCTCATACAGTGCTTTAGTGTAGGATTTGCCAGTCGAACTTTCAGTTCCCATTTGCGTGGGTGTCATGAAGTTTGTCACTTCTGACTTGAGTAGCATGAAGTTGGCTTTGGAGAAGTTTTTTATGGAGGTTTCCTTACTGGGGGGTGGGATGTGGATGTTAAGGGTGATTAGCTTGTGGTCTGACCTGACCAACGAGGGGGTGACCACTGGTGTGGAGCATCGATTTCCCATGTTGGTGATGACTAGGCCCAGGATATTGGTGCCCCTGGTGGGACCATGGATTAGTTGATCCAGGGCATTGGAATTTATGAATTCCAAGAACCGTTGGGCAAAGGTGTTGGTACACGAGTAATTTTCCCAGTTAATGGGAGGGCAATTGAAATCACCCAGTATTAGGGTGTTTGGTTGTATCTTCATATTTTCCAGTATGTTTGGAAAGGTGTAGTGAGAACCTTGGGACATGTTGGGGATCTGTAGCAAGCTACAATTTGGACTGCAATCTTACCTAGTGTTAGTTGCACCTGGAGAATTTCAGATGCATTATGTTGGGCAACTAGCCTGGAGGTGTGAATATCCTTGGTGAATATGGACACTCCTCCACCTTTAGTGTTTCGGTCCTGGTTTGGTGGCCGAAAAGTGTGGTAAGAGTTGTAGCCTGGTATTACAGGAGTGCTCTCTGGAGCCTTGAACAAGGTCTCAGTTACTGCACAGATATCGATGTTCTCCATTTTTAGGAGTGTCTCGAAAAACTGCATTGTGAGGTTTAGACTTCTAGGACTGAGTAGCATTACCTTCAGATTTTGCATACTGGTACCCATTATGGTGGTGGCTTTGTCCTTTAAGCCTTGCCTAAAAGAGGCACTATAGGGGTGGCAAGAGCCTTAGCCAGTAACCTGAATCCCAGGGGCAACATGTGCAGACCATCTCTGGCAAAGCATCGTGGTTTGTCGATTATGTCATCCCAGGCAGACAGATACTGGATCCCCTTTGAATGACACCAGAAGCTTAGCCAATTGTTGAAGTCAATCATTTTGTCCTTATACTGTGGTATCATTCTGGGCAAAGGCAGGATGCTACTCAGGGCTATGGTCATATCTGCCTTGGTCACATGATCTGAGAGCTCTTCCATGTCTCTTTTCATGTAGTCCAGGGAGGTACATCTCAAGTCATTCACTCCAACATGGACAGTGACAGAGTCGTATTTGTACTTGTGGAGTGACTTGAGTGCATGCGTTATGTGGCGGATCCTGGCACTCGACAGGCAGCTGACTGCAACTTTCTCCTTGTTCAGCCTGGTGAGTGGGACATCAGTGTGCCTGACTACAGAGTCACCTGTGACTAAAGTGTTGGGTACGTTCTCTTGCCTTAGGAGCTATTGTTGGGTGGTACAGTGGTGTTGTGAGCTATGTGATACTTTGGTTGTGATTGGTGTTTGTTTGCGTTTCAGCTTCAGAGGTCCTTGTTGCTTGGGCACTTTAATGTTAAGGGCCTCTGCATATGTGTGTTTAGTGTTGCTATATGTGGGTGTTGGTGGTGAGGATTTTGAAGGGCTATGTGTTGCTTGAGGTGTAGTGTGGGTGTTAACCTTCTCCTCTTGATTGTCTAGCACAATCTTGGCTGGAGACCGCTTTGCTTCCAGTTTGGCTATGTAAGTGCATCTCTCGCAGGTTGTAGTGTTGGGTGGTAGGAGGAGAGGATTGTCTGTGTACATGAGGCAAATGCTGCATTGCCCCAGTATGCCCAGATTCACCAGGTGGACAGGAAAAAAATCACCGGAAGCTGACACTTGGACATGCCTGGTTAGGTGCGTTTTTTCCCCCCTTACTTTGACAAGGTACTTTGCAATTATAGGCTGTTTAGTGTCTATGATTAATTTCTCTTATTAACAAAGAGTTGAGTGCTTGTATCAGTTTAAGGCTTCCTATTGCTTTATAGCAGGTTTTAGAGCAAGTGCTAGTCACAGGGACTCTAACTACAAAGAGTGAGGAATCAATGCACTTTGATCCTACTCTCACCAGTATCAGAATATAAACACAGATTCCAAGCTGTCACCTATAAAGATGTGAAAGTGAGCAACTTAAGTTGTACCTGTCTAAAAAGTTAAGTTTTAGTAGATAGTCACTATTTTTTAAAACAGCAAGATAGATTGAAGGGGGTGGTCACTTTTGTATTCTGGTACTATGGAATACAGTAGGATGGCCAATAAATTTAAATAGTTGAAGGGAAGTGATTTCACAAAATGATAATTTGTGCTTACTCACACCAGCCTGTAAAAGTAGAGAGGAAATGAGATATCTGGTCAAATTAACATAAGGGGCAGGCATCTAAAAAGACAGTGTTTTTTAAGAACACAACAGTAACTGGGTGGGAAAATTATTTCTGCCTGACTCAAAAGAGACAGAGCTGTGGTCCCTTTTCAAGTTATAACATGCAGTTAAAAGCAGAATACAAGTAAAAAACAAGGTAAAGAAAACAAATCAGGAGTATTCAAAACAGAAAAAGGCAATAAAGTAATAGAAAATACAACAAATAAAAAGCAAATGAACCTTTCCTTTACAGTAAAGTGTAGCAGAATCTGGGTGAGCCTTTCTAGTAAAGCTCTGAAATGTTTTATTTTACTCTTTAAATAGAAGGTTTAGTTCCTAACGCCACCCTTTCAGTTCACAGATGATTAACCTTAAATGATCTGTTCTATCTTATGTGTCAGTCTTTAATTGACCTGTTCTAATTTCTGCCTGACTCACAAGAGACAGAGCGGTGGTCTCTTTTCCGCTTTTCAAGTTTTAGTATGCAGTTAAAAGCAGAATGCAAGTAAATCACAAGGTAAAGAAAACAAATCACAGTATTCAAAATAGAAAAAGGCAATAAAGTAATAGAAAGTACAAAAAATAAAAAGCAAACTAACCTTTCCCTCACAGCAAAGTGTAGCAGAGTCTGGGTGAGCCTTTCTAGTAAAGCCCTGAAATGTTTTACTTTACCCCTTAAATAGAATGTTTAGTTCCTAGCTCCACCCCCTCAGTTCACAGACGATTAACCTTAACCAAGCTCTTCTAGCTTATGTGTGAGTCTTTAACTGACCTGTTCTAATTTCTGCCTGACTCACAAGAGACAGAGCTGTGGTCTCTTTTCAAGTTTTAATATGCAGTTAAAAGCAGAATACAAGTACAACACAAGGTAAAGAAAACAAATCACAGTATTCAAAATAGAAAAAGACAATAAAGTAATAGAAAATACAACAAATAAAAAGTAAACTAACCTTTCCCTCACAGCAAAGTGCAGCAGAGTCTGGGTGAGACTAGAAAGCTCTGAAATGTTTTATTTTATCCCTTAAATAAAAGGTTTAGTTCCTAGCTCCACCCGCTCAGTTCACAGATGATTAACCTTAACTGACCTCTTCTATCTTATGTGTGAGTCTATAATTGACCTGTTCTAATTTCTGCCTGATTCAAGAGACAGAGCTGTGTTCTCTTTTCAAGTTTTAATATGCAGTTAAAAGCAGAATACAAGTAAAACACAAGGTAAAGAAAACAAATCACAGTATTCAAAATAGAAAAAGGCAATAAAGTAACAGAAAATAAAACAAATAAAAAGCAAACCAACCTTTTCCTCACAGCGAAGTGTAGCAGGGTCTGGGTGAGCCTTTCTAGTAAATCAACCAGGAATACCTTCTCCGGACAGAGCCAGATGTTGCAGACTTGGATGATGCTTCTACAGCATCATAGCTGCACTTGATTGAATGCCTGGTCACCTGAGAGACAGTAGACAGCAGGACAGTTAGCTGAGACTTGGTAGGAGAATCTGCTACATCAGACATTAGGCAGTAGCCTTAGACAATGAATCTAGGACAAACTTAGCCATGTGGGTTTGATAATTAATAGCTGTAATGGCCAGGTGGAAGAAGTGTACATTTCCTTCCACAGTCTGTTCAAGAACTTGCTATCATTATCTGTTGGGAATAAAGAAGTAGAGGGTAACTGTCTGGAGGATTTGTCTGCTGACACAATAACTGCAGGGTCTGCAGGAGGATTCTTGAAAAGGAATTGTGCCTGTTGGGGAACCTTGTAAAATCTATCAGGTCATTTAGAATCTGGAGGCTGAGAGTTTGGGTTCTGAGAGGCAGCCTAAAAAGCTGGAAGCAAAGGGGAACTGCAGACGGAGAAGGTTGTTCCATCTGCAGGAGTTCAAAATACCTCTTTTTTGTCTCAGAAACCTCCCATTTAAAATGCTGTCTTATTAAGGTAATAGTATCTCCAAAAGAAAATTCTCCCCCAGCAGAGTCAGGACTAAGCGAGTCTTCTTCAGGGGTAGCAAAGTCCTTGGGGGACTTAATTTGGGAACAATAAGTCAGGGATTTATCTGAGGAAGAGGTTTCTTCCTCCGAGTCTACCAGGGGCTGCACAGGGTGTTGAACTGGCTGGGGCACCTGAGAATGAAGGGCCTGGAAGGCTCTGAACAAGTTCTGTGAAAAGGCTTCACATTCTGGTGTAGATTCTGTATTTCTCTGCTTTTCTTTTTGTTTCTTTTTTAAAGAAACAGGAGAAGTAGTCAGTTTGGGAGCTGATGTCAGGGTGGATGCTAAGGCAGCAGGGCCCCTCCAACTCCATGAGCCATGGATCCCCCTCACCATCAGGGCCTGATGGTTGAATAACCTCAGTGGACATACTCTGGATTTCTGCTGAACCAGCTTCCACCACGGTTCCCTGTTCCAGTGGTAAAACTGACACCTGATGAGACCCTGGGCTATCATCCACCTCAAGAGTTTCACCAGACTCCTGAGGTACAGCATGGGTGTCAGGTCTAACTTTTTAGGTCTTCTTCTGTGGCAGCTCCTTGGAGGTACCTACCCTGTCCTCCACACCTGACGCCAAACATTGGAGTCTTTGATTTTCTAACTATAAACTTAAAGCAACCATATGACTTCTCAAAGTTTTGGGAACAAAGGACTGGCAGATGTCACAAGAATTGCAGTCGTGGCTTGCCCCTAAGCAAAATAAACACTTGTCATGCATGTCCTTGTGTAAAATCTGTCTTCCACAAGCACACTTTTCCTTCTTAGCTGACAAGTATGTCTGGAATACAAGAAAAAAAGGTATACTCAAAAATCCCAAAAGGGTACTTAGCTTGAATGTGGACAGCCAAAGGCAAATGAAGAACTGAATTCAACAAGGTGGTGATAGGACATCTGTAGATCACTACGGCAGAAAAGTTCTGAATTAGGTACTTGCAGACATCACATATATAGCCAATGTAGGTTTATAGCTGTGACATGCAAAGTCGCATGTACCCCTTATCCAAAGACTTTGGGATACTATCCAGATGTCCAGTGCTGCAGGCAGCAACCTACCCATTGTTATGAATACTGCAACATGAGAATAGAAGGCCATCATACAGTTCTAATACAGATATAACACAAGCATTTTACATGAAGCATGCTGACATTCACAAATGACACAACCATTTTCAAAATTCCAGACAACTGTGCTGGCAGTATCTCTCTTTGTCACACTTCTATATAAATCATGATGATATTTACAAATGACATAATTACTTACAAAATCCCAGATAGCTGGGCTGGCAATATCTCCTTTCAAGACCATATCTACTAGAAATTATTTTTGCGTCAGGGGCTATGAATATAAACTCCAAGTACAGATCATTTGAAACTCTAAAGACTTTTTATGTTTCATTTGTCCCCTTTCCCTCCATAGAGCCTTACTTTTAATCAGGTCAGTCAGGAGGCAAATACAACTGACAAATTTGAGAACACCTTTCTGATAATAACTAGCCAGGGCCCAAAACCTTTCATTTGCTTTTTAATGGTGGGTATAGGCCAGTTTTGCACTGCTTTCACTTTTTCAGCCTGTAGTTTCACAAGCCCCAGTAGTGGGCTTCTGACATCATTAACTTGCACTTAGCTGTATTAGCAGCGGTCAATCCAGTCTAACAGAGTTTAAAATGTATTGAACTTTAGAAAATGGTTCTTTCAATGTTCGAAGAATAATGCAATGTTGTCCAGGTAGGCTGCTGTATACCTGGTGTGGGGTTTAAGAACTTTCTTCTATCAGTCTCCAGAATATTATTTGCACTCTATGGAGACCAGCAGACAACAGCTTATAATGGAAAAGACTATGAGGTCTGAAAAATGCCAAATTTTCTTCACAATATTGGCAAACAGCATTTGGTCAAGTCTAAAGTACACAGAAACCTAGCCTTGCCCGTTTTTTTCATGAATTCATCCATCTAGAGTACAGAATACAAATAGGTTCATAGGTTCATAAGAGGTTACTAGGCTAGCTGCCCTAAAGCCTTTACAAGCCTAGCCATGTTAATACCAAGTATCCCCATTTGTTCTTTTTGGGTAGAACAAATTTATGAACACAGTAGGTCTATGAACACAGTAGGTCTGTGATCAACACCACCTACCCCTGTCCATGAGGGACATGGGTGCCACCCCAGGGACAAATTTGAGGTCTCACATCCAATTACCTACATTGCGTTTAAATAGAGTCAGTGAGGATCTCTGTTTTATGTGAATAGAAAGTCTATTCCAGAGAAACAGCACTCTCTGGAAGACATACCTGTCTCTCCATCACGTTCTGTTAATGTCACAGGCTAGGTTGAGATACCTAAAGAGGGTGACACTTATGCCATTTGACTTCTGGATGTGCAGCATTCCATTAGGACAGGGTTGGAGATTACCCTATAGGCCAGGCACAAGTTGCCTCTCAAATGCCTACAAGATACAGAGTAAAATAACAGAACTTTCAGCCTGTCCACATAGGTCATGGTTTTGAGCCCCTGTATTTTCTTAATGAGAAACATCTGAGGTCTCTCCAACTGCTGCAGGTGTATGGTGAGGTACATGGCAAAAGGGTGCCTTATGCTCTATGAATGGCATGATGAGGGTCGAATATCTCAAAGACGTCTACCAGGTTTAATAAGCATGATGCTATGACCTTTCTTATGAAGGGTGCTATGTAGAAGGCTTTCCTCACCACTGTGAAAACTTGATGATCGAAGTTTAGATTGCTATCAAGCCGTGCTCCCAAGACTCGTATCACTGAGTTGGAACTCAGAGGAGTGTTGTCATTAGTGTAATTTGTAGGGAATTCCATTTTGCCAAAGGGAATAATAATGTATTTTTTTCCATTTAGTTTTAGACCATGGCTTTGGCACCAATAATTTGTTTTGTTAGCCCTTCTTGTAATATGACATGATTGGGGGACTCAATGATTGCTCCCAGTTTGCAAATATCAGCGAACTTGGTGACCAAAGGCCATCGACTTTGGCCTGGACTTCTGAGAAATAGATGCCAAACAGTAAGAGGCTAAGCACAGACCCCTGCGGTACTCCATTGGTGAAGGGTCTACTGGTGGAAGTGTAGTCACCAATTTTGACAGCGTGTGTTCTGTCGTTGAGCCAGTTGGATACCCATCTATTAATGTAATGGTTAATCTCCAGCTTGAATAGTTTCTCAACGATGCCAGAGTGGGGGATTGTGTCGAAGGCCTTGGCAAAACTGAAATAGGCTGTGTGCACTGTCCTACCCTCATCCATGGTTTGGTGACATTCTCAAAGAAGTCTACCAGGTTTAATAAACATGACTTACCCTTAAAGCCAAACTGGGCTGGCTCCAGCTTTTGGAGGTTGCCCATGTACTTGTGGATAAGATCCATGGTAATTCTTTCCATGGCTTTGCAGGTGAGGCTGGGACTTATGGGTCTGTAGTTCCCAGGGTCAGTTGACAGCCCCCTTTTGTGCAGGGGTTAGTGTTGCTGTACTCCATTCTGCAGGAACATAGCCAGTTCTCAGGCTATGATTAAAAAGAATTCCATGTGGGTGCACCAGGTCTTGTTTTAGACTGTTTAGTAAACAGCCTGGGATATTATCTGGTCTCACTGAGGCCGTGTTTTTGGCCTTGGTGAGTGCACAGATGACCTGTTCTCTAAAGATAGTAGGCAGATGGCTGGTGTCAGGTATGCTTTGGTATATGGTAGGTAAGGATAGGGAGGAGAAATTTGCTCTGAATCTGTCAGTTAGCAGGTTGGCAATATCTTCCGGTGTAGTATGAGTGATCCCATCTACAACTAGTTTGGCACATAGCTGGGCATTCCCTTCTAGACTTTGGACATAGTTAAAGAATGCCCTATGATTACCCTCAGCTAGGGATGCAATTTTAGTTTCATAATTTGCTGTAGAAGACTTTAGAAGATTTCTTATTTTCTTGTTTACAGAACTCTTCCTCTGCAGAATGGTATCCCTCTTGCTTTTGGGCAACAGTTTCTTCCTCTTGTTATATAATCTGTTTATGCTTGAAGTCTACCACGGTGGCTTGTTTTTATGGAAAGACCTGGTTTTATTCCGGTGAGCTACAGCAGAGTTTATGCAATTTAAGTGTTTACACAGGGCATTTGTGCACACATTTGCATAGTGATCACTGATGCCTGCGATTGTGGGTGATATTAAGCTTTTTGTACCATCGCTTAGTAAGCTGTAGTTAGCTTTGATAAAAGTTTTTTATGATTTTTGTTCCTGTGAGGGTGTCATTTCCAGTAGTTACTTCAAGCGAGACTGATTTGTAGTCTGACCTAACCAGGGAGGGCATCACGCATGGGGAAGTACAGTGATCCCACACGTTGTGGAGTACCATGTCCAGAACATTAGAGCCCCTAGTGTTTGAGCATTTGTGCTAAATCCAGGAACCATTGGGTGACTTGTGTTTTCGCTTGTGTATGTCCCCAGTCTATGGAAGGATAGTTGAAATCTCCCATGGACTAAGATGCTGGGCAGTATGGTGAGGGATTCCAGTAAATTGAAGTGTGTGCTTATCCTGGTTCACGGTGGGGGATCTATAGCTAGCAATTATGTGGTATGATACTTTCCCAATAGACAATTGGGCATGGAGTAGTTTGGGAAAGTCATGCTGTTTGATCAGTCTCGAAGTGTATTTGGTTTTAATGAAGATGGACACACCTCGACCTTTGGTTCCCTCATGCTCATTTTGAGGTCTTAACATGTGTAAGGCATTGTAGCCTTGCATGGCTTTGAACCATGTCTCACTAACAACACAGACTGCAGCATCCTCCTAGGTGAAGAGTGCTTCCAGGGAGTGCAATTTTATGTTTAACTCCTAGCATTAAGTAACAAGAGTTTGTCTTGATTAGATTTTGTTATGTTGGAAAATGTGTTCTGACATTACCTAAAAAAGGCACTATGGGGAAGCAAGGGCCTTTGCCAGTATCCAAAAGTCTGGGGGGTACAGGTGCAGGCCATCTCTAACAAAGCAGCAAGGTCAGTCTACCATTTTCTCCCAGGCTGACAGATACTGGATCTCCCTGGATTAACCAGAAGCTAAGCCGATTGTTGAAATCAATCATTTTTTGTTTATATTGTGGCATTATCTTGGGTGAGGGAAGGATGCTACTAAGGGCTAGAGACATACCTGTCTGGACACATAAGAGAGTTCCATCATATCTCTCTATGTAGTCCAGAGAGGTACGTCTCAACTCATTCACTCCAATATGGACTATGACAAGAGTCATACAGTACTTGAGTGACTTGAGTGCATGCATGATTTGCTGGATCCTTGTACCTGATAGGCAGCTGACAGTGACCCTCTCCTTGTCCAGTCTGGTGAGAGGAACACCTGTGTGTCAAGGTGAGAATCAACTCTGTATCTTGTGTCTGGGGGTCAAGCATCTTAACTATTATACCAACCCTCAGTCAAATTTATATAAGCTGTTTAGCTTCCTGAAGTCACTGAAAACTCTTACAGACCTATCAGGCTTTGGTAACACTACAATGGGACTATTCCACTTACACTGGGACTCTTCTTTGTCTCCAAGTTTAAGCATCTTTCATATTGTCCCTTTATATCACTGTTGCAGTATTCATTAAAGGGATGTCCTGCCCCAGGCAGCCTGCCACTCGGTCAGTATAGATAAGCTTAAAAGAGATCTTGTTTATGCCATACATTACATTTATGCTCCCCACACAGAATGTTGGACATAAAAGGGACATATAGACACAACTACCTGGAACTTCTTTTGCTGCCAGTTTAAATGCCATTGTTGCCAGTTGGTCTGTGCACTTTGTTGCTTTACTGAATATTTAACACCACACAAGTGCCCTGTTGGAGTTATTTTTATTTTTAAGTTTACCTTCTTGGTCTTGTATTTTTTATCACTACCTAGAGTTCATGTCATCCAAGAGGAGAAAATGTCAGTGTGGGAGGCAGATTTCCCATAAGGATTGTCATGAACTGTGTCTTTTTTGTTTGGGCACTTCCCACAACCATACCTCTTTTAGTATCTGTAAGGCATCTGCATGTAAGACACTAAGAAACAGTTTGTCTTTCCTGGTCATTTATCTTGAAAACCAATGGTTTATACAGTTAGCCCTGGGTACCATGGCAGAATATTTTAACCCCAAGATACTCCTGCTAGGTAAGAAGTTCAAAAAGTCTCAGCTGGCACTCTAGAAGCAGTTAACTCTGTACGCTGTTCGGTGTATATAGTGGATATAAAAAGTATACACACCCCTGTTAAAATGCCAGGTTTTTGTGATATAAAAAATTATACCACAATAAATCATTTTAAAACTTTTTCCACCTTTAATGTGAACTATAACCTGTATAATTCAATTGAAAAACAAATCGGTTAGGGGGAAAAAATATAAAAAATAAGAAATGTACAATACACTGGTTGCATAAGTGTGCACACCCTTAAACTAATATTTTGTTGTGTGTGCACACCCTTAAACTAATACTCTGTTGAATTACCTTTTGATTTTATTACAACATTCAGTCTTCTTGGGTAGGAGTCTATCAGCATGGCACATCTTGACTTGGCAATATCGGCCCACTCTTCTTTCTAAAAGCGCTCCAAATCTGTCAGATTGAGAGGCCATCTCTTGTGCACAGGCCACTCCAAAACTTCAATTTTCTTCTGGTGAAGCCATTCTTTTGTTGATTTGGATGTACGCTTGGGGTCATTGTTGTGCTGAAAAGTGAAATTCCTCTTTATCTTCAGCTTTCTAGCAGATGCCTGAAGGTTTTGGGCCAAGAATGACTGGTATTTAGAACAGTTCATAATTCCCTCCACCTTGACTACAGCCCCAGTTCCAACTGAAGAAAAGCAATCCCAAAGCATGACACTGCCACCACCATGCTTCAACTTGGGGATGGTATTCTTTTGATGATGAGAAGTGTTGTTTTTGTGCCAAACATACCTTTTGGAATTGTGGCCAAAAAGTTCAGCCTTGGTCTCATCAGACCATAACAAATTTTTCCCACATGCTTTTGGGAGACCTGATATATAGTTTTGCAAATTTTATCTGGGCCTGGATGTTTTTCTGTGTAAGAAAAGGCTTTTGTCTTGCAACCCTACCCCACAGTCCAGACATATGGAGAACACAGGAGATGGTTGTCACGTAGTACACAACCAGTACTTGCCAGAAATTACTGCAGCTCCTTCAGTGTTGCTGTAGGTCTCTTGGCAGCCTCCCTGACCAGTTTTCATCTTGTCTTTTCAATTTTGGAGGGAAGTCCAGTTCTTTGCAACTCTGTTATCCCATATTTTCACAACTTTTTGATGACTGTCTTCACTGTGTTCCATAGTATATCCAATGCTTTGGAAATTTTTTTGTACTGTTCTCCTGACTGATACCTTTCATCAATGAGATGCCTTTGATGCTTTGTAAGCTCTCTGCGAGTGGTGGCTTTTGCTGTAACAGTTGACTGAGTAAATGTCAGGAAAATCCTACTAGGACAGCTGAACTTTATTTGTGGTTAATCAGTCTCTCTTTTATTGACGGCAGGTGTGAACCCAAGACTGAATGCTGTAATTAAATCAAAAGGTGCTTCAACAAAGTATTAGTTTAAGGGTGTGCACATTTATGCAACTAGCTTATTGTACTTTTTTTATTTATATTTTTCCCCTAACAGATCCGTTAGTTTTTCAATTGAACTGTACAGGTTATAGATCACATTAAAGGTGGGAAAAGTTCTGAAATGATTTATTTTTGTCCTCGTTTTTTTACATCACAAAAACCTGGCATTTTAACAGGGGTGTGTATACTTTTTATATCCACTGTATGTCGGATTCTACTGCCACGACCCCGCCAGAGGCCGACAAGGATCCATCTTTTTGCACTTCACCTGAGACTTTGCAGGTGTCTGTTCCAGATGTTGAGGAGGAACTGCTGTTAATTATCTTGGAGGGTCCTAGAGAGATTCCGCAGATATTGATTAGGAAGGAAGTTCCAGGTTCTCTTCTTGAATCTCTCCAAGGGTTGGAACCACTGGTATTTGTTAGTACTGATGAGTCTTCTGAGAAAAGACAAAAACTGAAGCATGGTTCAGTCTGTCCTATGGATCCTCAAAGGGAATGGCAGGAGTTTACTCAAGGCTTGTTCTCTGCCTTAATAGACCTAAAGCCTCCTTAAGGGGTTTCAGTACCCAATCCTCCTTGGACCTCTAACCCTTTTAAATGGATTAGGGAGCCAGATTCCTCAGATGAGGATTCATTGTCTGGTGACTGGTCTTGGTCCTATTCTTCACAGATGCCTTCACCTTTGGTGTATGGTTATGATGAAGAAGAGTCTGTTAATCCTGAGTCTCCTTTTGAGGAATTGTCTTTTGGGGGCACAACTGCTAAAATGGTGGAATGTTTTAAGTGAGATTCTTCTTAAGTGTCAGATATTCAGAGAAGATATCATAAGTTGCTTCTAGTGGATACGCCTAAACCATCTGCAGTTCTGCCTGTGTTGGCTTCCTTGTTATATACTTTCATTGCTGCTTCCAAGTCTCCTGATTCTCATCCTCGAGCTCTTAAGAAACCCGATAGGTTCTATAAGGTTCCTGAGGATTGCCTTTTTATTCAAATGTCCTTCTGCTGCTCCTGATATGGTGTCAGTCTTGTCTGACAAACCTTCTAAACGTATGCCCTCTTCTAAACTTTTGCCTTCTGATAAGGACAGCAGGGCAATGGAGATGATTGGCAAGAAAGTACACACTGCTTCTACTTTGGCCTTTAGTGCTTTATTTACCAGACCCAAATGACCAGGTATGATCTGGCCTTGATTGCTCAGGCTTGTCAGGTTATCTCTGCCCTCCCAGATTCTGATGGCAAATCCTCTGCCTTATCTTTTTTAGGTTTGGCTTATTAAGTGTAGCTATGATGCTGCTAATGCCTCTTCAAGGGCTGTGGCTTTTGGGTCTGTCATTAGGTGTTATTCTTGATCTTGTTTCCAGTCTCTTCCTGAGGACGTTAAAGGTGAAGCTAATGCTCCTTTGGATAATGCTCATCTTTTCTGGGATTGCTGCTGCTGCTGACTTGTTTAAATCTCTTCAAGAGAAAGGCAAAGCCTTGTAAGACCTTAAACATATTTTTGTTTCTCCCAGCCTTAAGTTCCAGAGGAATTATCCTTCTAGATCTGCGTTTGCTTGCAGGCAAGCCCGCCAGACCTCTAACAGCAGGAAGAGTGGGAGATAGGGCCCCCCTCTGCTAAGGCTTCTCAGATTTCTGTGGCCAAGAAGCCTCCTTTATCTGAAAAGCCTGCTTCTCTGACAATTCAACCCCCCTCCACCACCTTTAGACCAGGTTCCTTTGTCCCTTTGGCTCTGTCTTCCAAATTAGCGTCACATCACTTCAGACTCTTGGGTTATTTCTATCATCTGTCAGGGTTAATTCATGGCATGGAAATCTTTCCCTCCTTTTTCTGGGATTCCTCAACCTCCTCTAGAGCAACTTCCTTATTTCCCGGAGGTTCTAGGGCCCCTGCTGAATCAAGGGGCCATTCAACCTGTTCCCCCTTGCCAAGTGGGATGGGATTTTTATTCCAGGATATTCCTGCTGCCTCAAAAGGGTGGCACTTGGAGACCTATTTTGGATCTTGCCCGGTTCAACATCTTTCTTGAGATCTTCTTTTTGTATACTTACTCTTCAAACTC
Source organism: Protopterus annectens (assembly GCF_019279795.1). NCBI lineage: Eukaryota > Metazoa > Chordata > Ceratodontiformes > Protopteridae > Protopterus > Protopterus annectens. Next base: position 321,719,346 of record NC_056736.1, read on the forward strand.
GGTTTCCTCTTTTATTACCCCAGGCTTTTCTGGTGTTCTTAGATCTGAAAGAAGCTTACCTTTTATAGCCTTACCCTCTTTTCAGGAAGGTTGTTCATTTTTCTGTGCCTTCCTCTCATTTTCAGTTCCGTGCTTTGCCCTTTGGTCTCTCTACTGCCTCAAGGGTATTCACAAAATGCCTAGTTCCTGTAATTTCCTTCTACAGGCTCAAAGGCATTCAGATTTTTCCTTATCAAGACAACATGTTGCTTCAGGTGCCTTCTCCCAGTCAACTGTTGCAGGATCTCTTCTTCAAAGTCTGGGGTTTACTATCAACTTCCAAAAGTTCATCCTGACTCCCGCTCAGTATCATGTGTATCTGGGTTGTTGCAGGACTCAGACTGTGCCAGTGTTGGCTTCTCTTCTCCCTCCAAAGGTATTGTCATTGACAGCCTTCTTTTGGTCTCTTCTTCCCCTGACTGCCATGCCAGCCAAGAAGTTTCTTTGCGCTCTGGGATTAATGGCCTCTTCTATTCCGATGCTTGCTCTTTGCCAGACTGCATACACAGAAGCTTCAATGGTATCTCAAGTCGGTTTAGCTACAGCATCGTCACCCACTGAAGCTCAGTGTACCTTTCCTTCCCTGTCTCAAGAAGGAATTTGAGTGGTGGATTCGGCAGTGTGTTCTCAACCTAGGTTGGCCCTTTCAGCTTCCAGTCCCTTCTCAAGAGCTGCTCACCAATGCCTCAGACATTGGGTGGGGAGGCATCTCTTTGCCACCTGAAAGTTCAGGGTTTTTGGCCTCATCAGACCATATCAACATCAAAGAGATGAGGGCTCCAAATCTGGCTCTGCACTCCATGTTTATTTCGGGCCCCTAGAAGGTGTACACAGACAACACTACAGTGATGTGGTATGTTAACAAGCAGGGGAGCACAAAATCTTACTTCCTCTACTGGATGGTACTTCAGGCTTGAGATGCAGCTCTCAGTTATAAGTTAACTCTTCAGTCAGTATAAATTCCTTCAGAGCACAATCTTGTGGCAGACTCTCAGAGTAGGTCCAAAACACAGCCTCATGAATGGATGCTTCACAAAGACGTGTTTCTGGACAATGTCCATCTGTGGGGTATTCCTCAGGTAGATCTGTTTGCCTTCCCTCTGAACAGGCAGCTTCCTCTCGTCTGTTCCAGAATCCCATGCCATCTGGTCTGGAAGATGGACGCCCTTTTCTTTCCTTGGAAGAGGAGGTTTCTTTATGCTTTCCCTCCTCTTCCAAGAGTCCTGCAGAAGATTTAGCTGAACTTCCCAAAAATCTTGCTAATGACTCTCTTTTGGCGAAGATGGCACTGCTTCTCCATCTTAATGCATCTGGCCAGGGGCAATCATCACAAGTTACCTCACCGGTTGGATTTCGTCACACAGCACAAGAGGTCTGTCTTCCATCCCCACTTGTCCACTCTGCAACTGACATTGTGAGCAAGGGTTTTGATCTCTTTCAGACATCTCTTTTCTGAGGACATGCTCAGGGTTTTACAGGAGGCAAAAAAACCCTCCACCAGAAAATCTTACATACCCACATGGAAAAGATTTTCAGTCTGGTGCTATGCTCATAACCAGGACCCTTTTTCAATGAGGGTCCCTCTGGTCCTCTCTTACCTGTGTGAGTTGCTCCAGTCTGACTTGGCCTATTGTTCTGAGAAGGCCCATTTGTCAGCCACTTCTGCTTGTCTGCCTTCTCTCCTACTTTGACTTCTCATTTGGAGGTCAAAAAATGTCTTAAAGACGTCCTGCATATTAGGCCACCAAGAAAACCTATTCCTCCTCCTTGGGAACTTAATTTTGGTTTGGAAAAATTGACTCAGGCTCCTTTTGAGCCTGCAGATTCGGCTTCTTTGCAACACTGTAGCTAGAAGACAGTTTTGTCTCTGGCTCTTACTTCTGCTGGAAGGGTTTCTGAGCTCCAGGCCCTTGTGGCCATTTCTCCTTTCATGTTTTTTCACAAGAACAGGGTATCTCTTCGTATTAATTGTTCTTTTATGCCCAACGTGGTAAATGAGTTGTCCTTAAATCAGTCAGTACAACTCCCTTCCTTTTTCCATTCTCTTCATTCTGCTAGGGAGAGGGCCCTGCATACCTTGGATTTGCACTGACAGCTCAGGTACTATTTGGATAAAACCAGGATTATTTGTTAAGTCTGATCCATCTTTTTGTTTCCTTTCATCACAGGTTTTTTGGGTTGGCTGTTTCTAAGCAAATCATCTCCTCCTGGATATCTTAAGGCCATTTCTTTTTGTTATACTTTTCATGGCAAGTCTCTGTCTGCTTCTATTAGAGTTCATTCTACTAGGACTGTTGCCTCTTCTGAGGCCTTCCTTAAGGGGTTGGACACCAATTCCATCTTTGAAGCTGCTACCTGGTTTTCAGTGCATACCTTTACTAAGCATTACAAGTTGGATATGGTTTCTAGAGCAGGTTTTGCTAAAACTATTTTATGTGGGTTTGTTGAAGGCTCTTCTCAGCCTTCCACCTCCCATTCTATTTCTTGAGTTTTTTTTTTACTCCTCCTTCTTTAATGAATAACGCAACAGTGTTACAGAATGACATAGTAGAGTTGTGTAAAAACTTACCATAACAGTAGATGTCCTTCTCTTCTTTGTTGCAGTATTTTCTCCCTCCCCCCAACCCACTCGTTTATTCTTCATTTTTTACTTCTGAATGTGCATGGACTCCTTTATCCTACAGTGACTCTTCTCGGGCAATTCAGTTCTGGGTGATCTAGCCACAATTTCAAAATATGTAGCAAGTCTATTTGAACTGTTGTGGGTTTGCCCATACAAAACTCCATTTACGCAACTGATAAGTCTGCACTTAGGTGAACCCCAGTCTTTGCTAAAATTTCTTTAATGTTTGATAATTATACACATCAGAATCTTCTTAATTCATGAAAGTGGGATGACAACTGCCTGCGGCCATCTTTCCCTAGTTGCATACCTTTGAAAAACAAAGAGATGAGCCTCTCTGTTGTGTTCAGGTTCAAGCTTTTTCAGGGTTTTACTGGAACTTTAGGCACCCCAAAGGTGCACTGCAGATCAACCAGAAAAGAAATCTGATGCTAAAGTTGTAGCAGGTGTTGGTCTGTTCTTTCTTGGAGACTGACCAGATACTGCTCATTTCTTTCTTGAAGCTCTAAACAAGTGATGATCAGAGGCTGCCCACAAATTGTTCAGTTCAGTGCCACACTTCTCACCTGAACGACATCAGTAGATTTTAACTCCTTAACTGCGTTCTCCATTTTTTCAGTAGTACTTCATATCCACAGTCAATATGTGCAAGAACTGGTCTCTCACAAACAACCAGCTACACTCAGAGAAACTGATCAGCTCTTTAACACAGCACAGGCTTTTTCTGAATCTTTGTAGTCTGTGGTGTATTTCTGGTGGGTCATACAACTCAAAGACATAGCTTTAGAGAAAGTCCACAGTATAGTAAAAAAGTGTGGCTTTTGCCAGCTGAAACACTAATGTAGTATATAGGATTGTCTGTAACAAACAAGCAGTCACTGAAACCTGTAATGTGAATTATAAATAAAAAAAGTCAGTCGGCAGTCTATCCCAAACTGCTTCACTTTTCATGTGGCCTTTTTCAGCGTGCAGCAAAGTTTTAAACTTAGATGCACCAGATGCAGTGTCCCAACTCTGGCAGGACAGCTCTCAAAAACTAAGGCAGTACTTACATAGACCTCAACACAGAACAGTAGTTCTCCTCTCAGCTTCAGCAACAAGGATTTAAAAATTATACATTATAGAGTGCAGTTGGCTGTATGTGATACACCAATTATTCTCCTTCTACCCAGGCAGCAGTAATTTGCTCTGGATTCTTTTCTCAAGGGTCAGGTCTCTGGCTTCTTTTCTTCATTGGAATATTCCCTGAATTGTCTTCCTTCTGGCTTACTTAACTCCAACTAGAGACCTCCCATAGACCCTCCTCAGACCCACAGCTCAGGAATCTACTGTGCTCTAGGGCACTGTGCTTTAATACGCTGTGTGCAGCTGTCCCCAGTTACCTCCTTACCCATGTGTGTTTCTAGGTTAATCACCTTAAAGGGACTATCCAGCAGTATGCTATGTGTGACCCTTATAGGCTAGCACATTTAAAAGGACCAGCAAGCAGTACACTGAACTTCTCATGTCTTACACATATGCACTTTTTTCATTACAGAATTAAGAATCGCAGTTTAAGTTTGGAAGAGTACAACCCCACTGGATGACCTAAAGGATGAAGCATGAACTGAAGGACAGTCAAAACAAATCTTGTTTTACTCTAGAATGAACATCTTTAAATTGCACCAGCATCATATGGGTCTGCCATTGCCTTTTTTTTCAAATTCTTCTCTTCCTATCTTTCTTAAAACTGTTTCACTAGGAATGGGTCTTTGATGGGTTCGCTCCTTCAGGTTAAAATCCTTATAGATTTTTTCTATTTAAATCAAGGTTGCCAACTCTCTGCTTGCAATATCAATTACTGCAGGGTACTCTGGGGAATAGTCCCCTACTCCATGAATACTATATTAATCTTTGTCACACAGCAAAATCTTCTTCTCCAAATCCCCTTGAATGTCATACACACACACACACACACACATATATATATATATATATATATATATATATATATATATATATATATATATATTATATATAGACATATACATACATTTATACACACACATATATATATATATATATATATATATATATATGTATATATATATATATATATATATATATATATATATATATACACATATATATATATATATATATATATATATATATATATATATATATATCTATGTATACATAGCCCACAATCTTATCCAGCACACGAAAAAGATAAATCCAAGCCAAGCCAAGGTGTAAAGAAGTTTATTAGGCAAACCGCCCAACTAAAAACACAGACCGGTGGCCGGTTTCACTCACAGCGTCCTCAGTGTGTATCATTATACAGCAAGGACCCGGATTTAAAGACGTGAATAACTACGTCATGGCCAAATTTAAAGATACACTTACTTTTAAATTGTCAATAGATTTTACGTATCATTACTGTAAAAACCAACTGACAACACCCCATACTTTATAAATACAATTGCAAAATACATTTCTTAGTATAATCATACTATTCATATTGTATATAACAGTTGCAAAAACATTCCAAACTTTCTGTTATGTTTAAAAATTAAATAACCAAAAACACCAAACAAACAACCCCCCACTAATATGACTAAGAAACAGAAAAATTAATTACATGTGAATAAAATGGATTAAACAAAAATGCAAAATACTTTGTCCCCAAAAACCACCACCTAATCTCTTAACCTCTTGTATTGTCCAGTCCCCCTCAGAAACAATTTGTTACAAAAAGATCAAAAAACATTTCCTCACATATGATTAAATATGCACATATGTTATATATAAAAAAATATGCATATATAAATAAATGAGCATAGAAAGATTTTTTTAATAACTCTTCATATGTTTGTGACCCCAAAAGGCAGAGTGTATAAATACACCCTTCCACCCTACATCCATTTGCTGTTATTATTACTTATTGTTATTTACCAATGATCGTTTAAACCAGGTTTAAATAAAGCCCCCAAATTAACAATCCATCTTTTTTCCTTCTGAGTTAGTATTTGATGTCTGTAATTGTCATTAGTATTATGCATAACCACCATATCAAGACCTATAAATATAAAGTGCGCCGTATTGTGCACCATTTTATGTTTGTACAGAGCACTTCTGGTTCGCTGACATTTTATGTCACTAATGTGAAGGGCTATTCTCTGTTTAAATACACAAGAGGTCTGTCCTACATAGAACGCACCACATTGGCAAATTGCCATATAGACAACCCAGGAACTATTGCATGTAATAAGATATCTTATGTCAAACACCTTTTTGGTGTTGACAGAAGTAAATGATTTGGTTTTTGCCATAACCTTGCAATATTTACATGTTCCACAGAATGTACAGCCTACACAGCTAGTCTGAATAGATTTATATTTTGTACCTTTCTTGAAGGAAGACAAATGTTGTCCTATATTCTTGCCCCTTCTATATCCGAAATGACACTCTTGATCAACATAACTGGTAAAAAATGAATCTGAATGTAAGATGTGCCAGTGTTTAGCCAATATATTCTTGATATTAAATGTATTACTACCATATGTGGTAATAAACCTTATATACTGACTATCGACCCTTGGTTCCCGATCTACCAATAATGTTGATTTGTCCATTTGACTTGCTTTCCTATGTGCTTGCATAACATGGCTCTTTTTGTAACCTCTGCTAATAAACCTGTTCTGCAGGTCCAAAGCTTGTATTTCATACCTACTGGTTTGCGAACATACCTTCCTAACTCGTTGAAATTGAGATCCGGGTATGTTTTGGATAGTGTGGGGGATGACAACTGCTGGCATATAAAAATCCATTTTTAGAAAAAGGTTTCCTATGCAAATCTGTAAACAAGGACCCATCTACATACTTACCAACTTTAACATACAAGAATTCCACTATTTCTTGACTGATATCACCTATAAATTTAATCCCATAAGGATTTTGATTAAGATATTGTACAAATTTTCGACAGTCAGATGTCTGTCCCCCCCACACTACCCAACAATTATCCAGATACCTACGCCACATTACAAGCTGTGGTTTAAATTCAGTAGGCATAAAATATATATATTGGGCTTCCAAATACCCCATAAACAGATCAGCATATGTCGGGGCAAAAGTAGCCCCCATTGCTGTCCCTTTTACCTGTAAATACCATTGATTATTAATCCTAATACCAGCTTAAGCAGTTGAATCAAAAACTGTTGCTCTTGTGGGCTGTACATTCCAGATTGTTTCATCCAAAAATCCACAGCCATAATCCTTCCCTGATGTGGTATAGTAGTATACAAAGATTGTACATCAAGAGTACCCAAATATTCATCAACCGAAACATCTAAGTTTTCAATTAAAGATAAAAATTGTTGAGTATCACGGATCCGAGCTGTAATTAGGACCAACAATTTTTTTAGTTTATACTCTAAATATTCCGAAAGGGGTTCTGTCAAAGAACCCCTTCCTGCCGCAATAGGTCGACCTGGGGGATTAATCAATCTCTTATGAATTTTAGGAACCATGTAAAAATACTGTGAACTCAGATAATCAACTTGAAGTTGTGTTTTAAGTTGCAAAGTGATAACTTGTGTTTCATAAGCTTCATTTAAAAACCCATCAATCTTATGTTTATACTCTAAAGTAGGATCACTACTTAGGACTGAATAATATTCTGTATCAGACAGTTGTCTACATGCTTCTGCCATATATTGTGCTTTATCCCAAATAACCACGGCCCCTCCTTTATCAGCACCCACTATAATTATGTTAGGGTTATTCATAAGTCCTTTCAAAGCTTCCTTCTCCATAGTTGTTAAATTTTGAAAACCCGAACAAAAGACCTTAGATTGATTTAAATGCAGATCTTTTAATATTAATTGTTCAAATATTTTAATGGTGCTGTGGTAGGGGGGCACAAATTGTGATTTTCTAAATTGAAAACCTCCTGATTTAAACTCTGTAGAAACATATTCCTTTTGTGCAAAAAAGTATTTTAAATTTAATTTTCTGCAGAAACTTTTGACATCATTTATAACATCATACTGTGACACAAAAAATGAAGGAATAAATCCAAGGCCTTTATTCAACACACTGATTTCACTGGAAGAAAATGAATAAGTAGTTAGGTTAATAACTAAGTTGTTAATGTCATTGGCCAAATTAAACTCAGTATTTAAATCTGAGTCTACTATTGTAACAAATTGTCCTGGAATATCTTCCTTACAACCTCGTCCACGATGTTTGCGGCCTGCCCTTCTAAAGGGGCTTTGTATCTTTTTGAGGCTGATGAGGAACATCCTGCACATCTCCCATTTCTGGTTCAGTATCCGTAGTGGATAAACTGGATGAATACTCCGAAGCACTAGATGGTGTATCGTGTCTCCTGAAAATAGACTTGACCTGTTTTCTTTTGGGCCTGGGAATTTGTTTATCCTCCGTAAATCGCACACCCCTTTTTTGTTTTTTCCATGTATAAACTGTTGCCTTATTAAAGTCACTAACATTCCGTTGATATTTATGCATCTTTCTTTTGCATAGTTCCTTGTCATATTTCTCTGTATCTGTAACAAACTGTGTATACAGATTCTGGTAATCCGAAGAGTTGACAAACACTTGAGTGCGTTCAAAACACTGTTCAAGCTTGGCTATTAAGTCAGGCAATTGTTCGTAATGTTCCACAAGCATCTGTAAGAACATTCTGGAGGCTGTGGCCTGTATAGCCCTCCATTTTGACATAAATTGTTCATCATTATTTCCCAATCCTGGCTCAACATAAACTCTAAGTCCCCTTGGTATAATTTTTGCTGCCAAATAAGCTTTAAGAAGTTTACAGTGCTATACACAAGAACGCACCCGTTTTGATGCTTCTGTTAATTTCCGAAATGTTTCTACAACCTCATGTGGTTTAGAAACCGTATTATCATGTTGATTTTCACGTGCAATATAAGCACCAGTAAAACAAGCACTATCATCTTTATCGGCCATAATGTTATTTAAATAAGTCCGAAAGTCCATACCTGTAGCCATGTCCGTGCTGGTTAAAAATCTGCCACTTCTATCACCGCTTGACTACAATCTTCTATAAACGTATTATGCTTTATTTACAGTCAAAGAATCCCCAGGCCCTCAACAACTGCTTAGGTTTCCAAGGGAATGTTCCAGCACTTCAACACTAGCACACCAACACACGATAGGTGCACGGAACAAAATGGTGCACGGAATACAAATAGACATGTAGCCCACAATCTTATCCAGCACTACGTCATGGCCAAATTTAAAGATACACTTACTTTTAAATAGTGTATCTTTAAATTTGGCCATGACGTAGTTATTCAAGTCTTTAAATCCGGGTCCTTGCTGTATAATGATGCAAACTGAGGACGCTTTGAGCGAAACCGGCCACCGGTCTGTGTTTTTAGTTGGGCGGTTTGCCTAATAAACTTCTTTACACCTTGGCTTGGCTTAGATTTATCTTTTTCGTGTGCTGGATAAGATTGTGGGCTACGTGTCTATTTGTATTCCGTGCACCATTTTGTTCTGTGCACCTATCGTGTGTTGGTGTGCTATTGTTGGAGTGCTGGAACATTCCCTTGGGAACCTAAGCAGTTGTTGAGGGCCTGGGGATTCTTTGACTGTAAATAAAGCATAATATGTTTATAGAAGATTGTAGTCAAGCGGTGATAGAAGTGGCAGATTTTTAACCAGCTCGGACATGGCTACAGGTATGGACTTTCGGACTTATTTAAATAACATTATGGCCGATAAAGATGATAGTGCTTGTTTTACTGGTGCTTATATTGCACGTGAAAATCAACATGATAATACAGTTTCTAAACCAGATGAGGTTGTAGAAACATTTCGACAATTAACAGAAGCATCCAAACGGGTGCGTTCTTGTGTATGGCACTGTAAACTTCTTAAAGCTTATTTGGCAGCAAAAATTATACCAAGGGGACTTAGAGTTTATGTTGAGCCAGGATTGGGAAATAATGATGAACAATTTATGTCAAAATGGAGGGCTATACAGGCCACAGCCTCCAGAATGTTCTTACAGATGCTTGTGGAACATTACGAACAACAATTGCCTGACTTAACAGCCAAGCTTGAACAGTGTTTTGAACGCACTCAAGTGTTTGTCAACTCTTCGGATTACCAGAATCTGTATACACAGTTTGTTACAGATACAGAGAAATATGACAAGGAACTGTGCAAAAGAAAGATGCATAAATATCAACGGGATGTTAGTGACTTTAATAAGGCAACAGTTTATACATGGAAAAAATAAAAAAGGGGTGTGCGATTTAGGGAGGATAAACAAATCCCCAGGCCCAAAAGAAAACGGGTCAAGCCTATTTTAAGGAGACACGATACACCATCTAGTGCTTCGGAGTATTCATCCAGTTTATCCAATACGGACACTGAACCAGAAATGGGGGATTTGCAGGATGTTCCCTCATCAGCCTCAAAAAGATACAAAGCCCCTTTAGAAGGGCAGGCCGCAAACATCGTGGACGAGGTTGTAAGGAAGATATTCCAGGACAATTTGTTACAATAGTAGACTCAGATTTAAATACTGAGTTTAATTTGGCCAATGACATTAACAACTTAGTTATTAACCTAACTACTTATTCATTTTCTTCCAGTGAAATCAGTGTGTTGAATAAAGGCCTTGGTTTTATTCCTTCATTTTTTGTGTCATAGTATGATGTTATAAATTATGTCAAAAGTTTCTGCAGAAAATTAAATTTAAAATACTTTTTTGCACAAAAGGAATATGTTTCTACAGAGTTTAAATCAGGAGGTTTTCAATTTAGAAAATCACAATTTGTGCCCCCCTACCACAGCACCATTAAAATATTTGAACAATTAATATTAAAAGATCTGCATTTAAATCAATCTAAGGTCTTTTGTTTGGGTTTTCAAAATTTAACAACTATGAAGAAGGAAGCTTTGAAAGGACTTATGAATAACCCTAACATAATTATAGTGGGTGCTGATAAAGGAGGGGCCGTGGTTATTTGGGATAAAGCACAATATATGGCAGAAGCATGTAGACAACTGTCTGATACAGAATATTATTCAGTCCTAAGTAGTGATCCTACTTTAGAGTATAAACATAAGATTGATGGGTTTTTAAATGAAGCTTATGAAACACAAGTTATCACTTTGCAACTTAAAACACAACTTCAAGTTGATTATCCGAGTTCACAGTATTTTTACATGGTTCCTAAAATTCATAAGAGATTGATTAATCCCCCAGGTCTATTAGAGGAAGGGGTTCTTTGACAGAACCCCTTTCGGAATATTTAGAGTATAAACTAAAAAAATTGTTGGTCCTAATTACAGCTTGGATCTGTGATACTCAACAATTTTTATCTTTAATTGAAAACTTAGAAGTTTCGGTTGATGAATATTTTGGTACTCTTGATGTACAATATTTGTATACTACTATACCACCATCAGGGAGGGATTATGGCTGTGGATTTTTGGATGAAACAATCTGGAATGTACAGCCCACAAGAGCAACAGTTTTTGATTCAACTGCTTAAGCTGGTATTGGAACATAACGCTTTTACCTTTAATAATCGATGGTATTTACAGGTCAAAGGGACAGCAATGGGGGCTACTTTTTCCCCGACATATGCTGATCTGTTTATGGGGTATTTGGAAGCCCAATATATATATATGTTATGCCTATTGAATTTAAACCACAGCTTGTAATGTGGCATAGGTATCTGGATGATTGTTGGGTAGTGTGGGGGGGCAGACATCTGACTGTCGAAAATTTGTACAATATCTTAATCAAAATCCTTATGGGATTAAATTTATAGGCGATATCAGTCAAGAAATAGTGGAATTCTTGGATGTTAAAGTTGGTAAGTCTGTAGATGGGTCCTTGTTTACAGATTTACATAGGAAACCTTTTTCTAAAAATGGATTTTTATATGCCAGCAGTTGTCATCCCCCCACACTATCCAAAACATACCCGGATCTCAATTTCAACGAGTTAGGAAGGTATGCTCGCAAACCAGTAGGTATGAGATACAAGCTTTGGACCTGCAGAACAGGTTTATTAGCAGAGGTTACAAAAAGAGCCATGTTATGCAAGCACATAGGAAAGCAAGTCAAATGGACAGATCGACATTATTGGTAGATCGGGAACCAAGGGTGGATAGTCAGTATATAAGGTTTATTACCACATATGGTAGTAATACATTTAATATCAAGAATATATTGGCTAAACACTGGCACATCTTAAATTCAGATTCATTTTTTACCAATTATGTTGATCAAGAGTGTCATTTCGGATATAGAAGGGGCAAGAATATAGGACAACATTTGTCTTCCTTCAAGAAAGGTACAAAATATAAATCTATTCAGACTAGCTGTGTAGGCTGTACATTCTGTGGAACATGTAAATATTGCAAGGTTATGGCAAAAACCAAATCATTTACTTCTGTCAACACCAAAAAGGTGTTTGACATAAGATATCTTATTACATGCAATAGTTCCTGGGATGTCTATATGGCAATTTGCCAGTGTGGTGCGTTCTATGTAGGACAGACCTCTTGTGTATTTAAACAGAGAATAGCCCTTCACATTAGCAACATAAAATGTCAGCGAACCAGAAGTGCTCTGTACAAACATAAAATGGTACACAATACGGCGCACTTTATATTTATAGGGCTTGATATGGTGGTTATGCATAATACTAATGACAATTACAGACATCAAATACTAACTCAGAAGGAAAGAAGATGGATTGTTAATTTGGGGGCTTTATTTAAACCTGGTTTAAACGATCATTGGTAAATAACAACAAGTAATAATAACAGCAAATGGATGTAGGGTGGAAGGGTGTATTTATACACTCTGACTTTTGGGGTCACAAACATATGAAGAGTTACTAAAAAAATTCTTTCTATGCTCATTTATTTATATATGCATATTTTTTTTTTATGTATATAACATATGTGCATATTTAATCATATGTGAGGAAACGTTTTTTGATCTTTTTGTAACAAATTGTTTCTGAGGGGGACTGGACAATACAAGAGGTTAAGAGATTAGGTGGTGGTTTTTGGGGACAAAGTATTTTGCATTTTTGTTTAATCCATTTTATTCACATGTAATTAATTTTTCTGTTTCTTAGTCATATTAGTGGGGGGTTGTTTGTTTGGTGTTTTTGGTTATTTAATTTTTAAACATAACAGAAAGTTTGGAATGTTTTTGCAACTGTTATATACAATATGAATAGTATGATTATACTAAGAAATGTATTTTGCAATTGTATTTATAAAGTATGGGGTGTTGTCAGTTGGTTTTTACAGTAATGATACGTAAAATCTATTGACAATTTAAAAGTAAGTGTATCTTTAAATTTGGCCATGACGTAGTTATTCACGTCTTTAAATCCGGGTCCTTGCTGTATAATGATACACACTGAGGACGCTGTGAGCGAAACCGGCCACCGGTCTGTGTTTTTAGTTGGGCGGTTTGCCTAATAAACTTCGTTACACCTTGGCTTGGCTTTATCTTTTTCGTGTGCTTGATAAGATTGTGGGCTACGTGTCTATTTGTATTCCGTGCACCATTTTGTTCCATGCACCTATCGTGTGTTGTTATATATATATATATATATATATATATATATATGTGTGTGTGTATGTGTGTGTGTATATAGTTGCTCACTATTACTACTGTATGCGAATGCTATAGGTGTGAGTGTGCATATAAATGAAGTCAATGCATCCTTTTAGAATGTAAGAATCTTCACATTTTTTTCTGCTAAGATCCTCAGTGAAAATGGGTTCTGTCCAGTAAGCCCACCGTTACTGAACCCAAATAAATGAAAACATCATTATTTATCTACGCCATAGTACATTTTAGTTCTCTTTTTCTAAACATTGTACAGATCCCTAACAATAAATTATTACTTCTTAGTACTCATGCACTTCAGTAATTTTCAATACTTTCACAGTGCAATTCTTTGTACTTTGAAGATGCACCTTATGTTTCAAACATTCATACCACTTTCACTTATCATGGAATTCCTGATGTCACATGTTCATATTACTGCCTATTTCATTTACTCTACAAACTGTTTTTCAAATAACTTTACCTTTAAATAACCTTTCCAGCCTTTTCTCCCTTCAGCATCTCAGTGTAGGCAGCTATTATACTGTAATCCCAAATGACCCAACACTTACTTTCTAATATTTTTCACTACCACCTACCTTTATAGTATCAACAATACTATTAATGTTTTGACACTCTTTCTTATTAAATGTATTCCTTTATGCATTATTCTAATATTCCTTCTGTCAAAAAGAAGTTATATACTCACCATAATGTTCTGTGTTGCTAGTTTCATTTATCCTCGACAAATGGTTTCAGTTCCGAATGTCGGAACCAACTCGGCTGTTACTACAGCTTGTGAAAGCCAAAAACTCTCAAGCTTAACCCCTACCCACAATGCTCCTCTCCTAGTTACCTCAGATCGAGTTTACTGAAAGACATAATGAAAACCCCCAAAAGCACCATCTGGGAACATAGAACAATAACAATAACTGATATGTGTCAATTATCTGTTCCACCAAAAACTTCAAGGGGGGGGGGGGGAGTCACGGATAAACGAAAATGGATAACGCAGATGGAATGTTATGGTGAATACATAACTTCTTTATCTGATGTTGTCAATTTTCATTTTATACTCAACAAATGGGACAGAATCCATAGCTACCTTTGACCTTGGGAGGACTCAAGGAAGGATATTCCTGAGCACCACTGAACCAAATGACGCTCTTCCCTGGAGACCAGATCCATTTTGTAATGAGTAATTAAGCTATGAGAAGCCCAAGTTGCTGCTGCACAGAAATCATCCATAGAAGCTCTAGAAAGAAAAACTGCTGAAGTAGCTACAGCTCTTGTAGAATGTGCTTTTAAAGGCCTAGGCAATTTAATTTTCTTTTTATTATAGATAAAAGAAATACATTCTTTGAGACATCTGGCTAGAGTCACTTTGCTCACTGATCGGCCAAGTCTTGTAGATGAAAATATCAAATATTTTGGCACATTTTCTTAAATTCTTAGTTCTTTGTACAGTAAACTGTCAGTTACCTGGCACCTATGGGAAATGGCAGATGTCAGATAACTGTAGTTTCTGGTTGCTTGAGTTACTATTAAAAATAGTCCTGACTAATACTGTACCTTATACTATTTGTTTGGTTTGACTTGTTCTCGGATTGGGGAGAGCAAGAATTTATTTATATCTTCCCTTTTAAAACACAAACTCTAAAAATGTAAAGTATGTTTCTGTGGGGGAAAAGAGAAAGTACAACACATGAAAATTACTTCAATATTTTTTGTCGGTTGCTCGAGTTCCGGTTAACTGAGAATTTACTGTAGATACAAATGTAATTGCCTGTGAGCTACTAATAAATGTAAACATTATTCATCTTTGTTAGTTGTTGTGTCTTTCGGCTTTTCCCGGTTAGGGGTCGCCACAGTGGAACTCCGGTCCGCTAATGATTGGCAGTTGATTGATACGTACAGAGTTGCCAGCCCTGACGCACAACCTTCAACGAAGGAATGCCCATTCACGCATGTCTCTATGCAGAAGACGCTCTAGCTGAGAGTCGAACTGGACAGCGTCTTACTGTGAGGCGACAACGCAATTGGGAAAAAATACTGGTAAATTCATAGTCCGATTGATACTGGTATCGGACACCACCTTAGGCAAAAAGGAAGGCTTGGGTTCTCAGTTGCCTTTATGGAAAATCAGGTAAGGAGGTCTACATAAGGCTTGTTTTTCTAAAAATCCTTCTGGCAGAAGTTATTGCCACTAAAAATATTTTTCCCAGGATAAAAATTTCATATCACATTCAGCTGATGGTTCACGAGTAGGTTGAACAATGGCCTGCAGCACTAAGTTGAGATCCCAAGGTTTAGTATGATCTTTGTATGGGGCTTTTAACAAGAGTATTCCTTTTAAGAAGGGCTTGAAAAGTTTATGAATAGCCAAAGAGGATTCTTTAAAACCATTATGGAAATTAGAAATAGCAGATAATTGAATTTTATAGTTGACTGGGAAGCACCTGCTTTAAATAGTGAAGCTAAAAATTCTAGGACTTTATCAATGGGCACTGAAAAAGGGTCAATATTGTTATCACAAGCCCAAAGGGTAAACCTCCTCCATTTACTGAGGTAGATTTTACAGATAGCTGGCTTATGAGAAGCTAAGAGTATACGACATATTGGTGAGGAGAGAGAGGGATGCCTGGCTATTAAGGAAACTGGAAAAACCAAGCTGTCAGCTTAAGGTTTACAATGCTCAGGTGGATTAATCCTTCTGGATGAGATAGAAGGTCTGGAGCTGGGTCCAGAATTCAAGGTTGTTAAATCAGATAATGCCAAAGAAAGGGGAACCATATTTGTCGAGGCCAGTAGGGTGCAATGTGGAGTACTTTGCTCTTCAACCTGAATGCTGTCTGTAGGAATTTTGGGATTAAAAGAATTGGGGAAAAGGCAAACAGCAGTCTGGAGGGCCAAATGTGGAGAACAGCATCTCTTGATGACTCCTCCAGAGCGGAGAATTATGACAAAGTAGCTGCTACACTTGATGTCTGGGGAAGAGGCAAATAGGTTGCAGCAAGGCTGGCCCCATTGACAGAAAATCCTGTCACTTTTAGACTGATAGACCACTTGTGAGGCAGGAGAATACACCTGCTTAGTTTGTCTACTATCACACTGGAACTTCCCAAAATATGCACTGCTATCAGAAAGCAGTTAAAAGATAACCCCCACTGCCACATTCTGACAGCTTCTCGACAAAGAGGATAGGATTTGGTCCCTCCTTGTTTATGTACCAAACCACTGACATACTGTCCATTTGAATTGCAATTGTTCCTGAAGGAAGACCAGTCTGAAAGGCTTGCAGCACTAAAAGCACTGCCCTTAGCTTCAGTACACTGATATGCAAGTTGGCATCTGTGGGAGACCAGGTGCCTTGGATAGTCTTGCCCAGATAATGTCCCCCCCAACCCAACCCCATCTGGGAGGCATCCATAGTCACCATGACTGGGGGTTATGATGGGACAAAAGAAAGGCCTAGAAGAATGTATTTGGAATGCTTCCACCAAGCTAAATCTTTTCTGCAAAGATTGGTGATCAAAATCAGGTCCGACATGGGTTGGTGCAACATTGACCATTGAGATGCTAGCAACCACTGTAGTATTTTCATGTTGTATCTTGCTAAGGGAATTACAGTTATAGCTGCAGCCATATAGCCCAGTGCTTGAAGGACTAGACGAGCAGTTACTTTTCTGTTGCTGATTAGCTTCTGTACCTGAACTCTGATTTTCTATAATCTCATGGGGGAAGAGAAGCTATGTAAGTATTTTGAAGGGTTCCTATGAATTCTAAATTCTGAGTTGGGGTCAATTTCAATTTTTCGTAATTTATAGTTATTCCCAGATAAGAACAAACGTGGAGTACATGGTCTCTTGCTTTTATCAACTGATGTCTGGTTGGAGCGGTAATGAGCCAATCATCTAACTACAGAAACACTCCGAATCCCTGTAGTCTCAAGTGAGCTGCTACTACTGTCATATTTTTGGTGAACACCCTAGGGGCTGTGGTGAGACCAATGAAAGTGACTGGTTCATAGCCAGAACAGGAGCAATCTTCTGGATCATTTGTCCATCTTTCTATAGTAATATGCATCCTGAAGATCTACTGACAACACCCAATCGTCTTTTTCCAAAAATGGAAGAATGGACTGTACTGTGACCATCCAGAATTTGGTTTGACGAACTTATTTGTTCAATATGCTTAGATCCAAAATCAGTCTCCAATCCCGTCTTTTTTTTTTTTGGTACAAACAAAGAGTCAAGAGTAAATTCTGGACTCTCTCTGGTCTGGTGGGACACCTTGGAACGCTCTTTCTAGCAGTTTTTGGATTTCTAGAACTGCTCGTTTCTTCTGACTTGGTGGAACATCGGCGATTTTCTTGCATACTGGAAGAGAAAGAGAAAAGGGAATTGTGAAGCCTGTGGATGTAATCCTCTGCACCCAAGCATCCAATGTTATTTGTAGTCAGGCATTTTGGTGCAGGGATAAGTGTCCCCGACTGCCTCCAGAGGAAGACAACTGGGCCTCCTTTCAGGAGCACTAGTAGGATTTACCAGAGAAAGAATCCCTAAAACTCTGATTTTGCACATCACCTCTGACGCTCGAGTGGCATCTTCCATTAAAGTTCTCCCCTCTGCCCCTGGGGGAACTACCTCCAAGTGCATCCTGAAAAGGCCCTTGGGGCTTTTTGAACCACATTTTTCCACTGCTTCTCTGATTTCTAGAGGAAGGTCTTTGAGGAGTGGAATATCATACGTCCACTGCAGAAACAGTCTTTCCATCTTTCTCACACCTGAATAAAGTTTCTCTAACTTTTGGACCAAAGAGACATGATCCGTCAAAGGGTGCATTGAGGAATGAAGACTTAAATGGCTCTACAAAGTCACACAGGCACATCCAGGCATGTCTCCTAATGGCAACATCTGAACCCGCTGCTCTGGTGGTTCCTTTGGCTGCATGAGCATGAGTTTCATGGATGAATTGGACATAGACTCCAGGTTTGCCAAGTGGGAAGCCACCTTTTCTTGGAGGTCCTCAGAAACGGTTCCCACAAGGGTATCTGATTAACACCTTGACCAGATCCCTCTGAAGTCTAGTGAAGTGTGCCAAGAAATTCAATGACCTTAAGGCAAAGGGACCTGCTTCCCAAACCTATCCATCATCTGAGATTTTGTTGGGTGGATGGATAGAGGAACTCTCTTCAGCCAGTTCCTTCTTTGTGGCTGCCGCCATGACCATGGCATCAACTGCTAACCCTTTGGCCCAGAAGTGTTTGTCTTTAGGAGAGGACAGAATCTTGTCAGGTCTCCTGGGGATAGGTTCAATAGTATCAGGGACCTTCCACACTCACTGAGAGATCAACTGAATGAGCTAGTCAGTGGGAGGAGTCACCCAAGAGGTAGAGGGTCGAGTGCCAAAGGTCTGCAAGTACAGAGACTCCTCGAAGAGGGATTTTGGGACTTTCAGCCACCACTCTGTTTCAATATTTCCAGGATGTCTCCAAAGGAGACATTATCAGGTGGTGACCTTGGGGATCTCTCAACCTTCATCGAAGGTGGTGTCTTTAATCAATTCCTCTGGGGAATCCAAGTGCTTCCTCTTGCAATATTTCTTCTTTGGAACCTCCTCAGTGAGGTAATCTGGGCAGGTATCAGAAGAGGAGAGAACTGTCATCTGAGACTCCTGTAGTCTTGGCACTCACTAACCCAGTGGGAGTGAAGGTTGAATATCTGGTGTGTGAGGAGGAAAGGGGCACTGGCTCCAAAGTGGATGACTATCTCACTGTGGCAGTCAGAGCTCTCTCCATGGCCTCAAAAGCTGGAACCCCTCCAAGAGGTAAGAAACCCCGGAACTGAGAAAGACCGCCTCAGAAATGTGTTCACTCCCTGCTCCGAAGAGACAGTTCCTGAGACCGAAGCCAGTGCCGAGCTGATCTGTGCTGAAGCCACAAAATACCAAGATGGCTTCAAAAAAATAGGTGTCTACTCACACTCCCCAGAGCGGACAGGACAGACTCAGACCATAGAGGTTTCCAAATCCAAATGGACCAAAGGCCTCCAAGCAAGAATTGCTCTGAAGACAGGGATATCTCTGGAACCAATGTAGTCGGTGCCGGGCAGCTCGGAGCCGAGAACTCTAATGCTTTTGATGAGGGGTAAGGGAAGAATCTGCTCCCATACACAAGGGAACTGGGGCCGAAGAGGTACCCGACAACCCTCTTGCCCAGCGTATCTTATTCACCAGCCTCTCTACATCATCTGTAGTTAAGCTCTTGGTGAAATGGATAGACAGGGTGGAGGGAGATGTTAGCTTTTCCAGAAAAGCCTTCCTGCAAAGGGGTCAACAGAAGGTTCATATGATGTTTTCAGAAGATCCATAATGGATGGCTTGTCAATTTGCTTACTTGGTGTTGAAATAGTTGACAATAGAAGAAATGTCTGTGCCAAAGATTTTGGTGTGGAAAAATCCAGATGTTCCTGCACCAAAATGATAGGTGCAGATGACGTCTGCTTCAATAAACTCAGTTCCATAGGTCCCTTCAGGACTGAAGTTTTACTAGAGGAGTCGGTCAGTTCCAAGGGTTCTAAAGGAACCAAAGACTTTGCTCTTTTTGAGGACAATGTAGCCAGGGTGGAAAGCACTGATAGGGTTTCGCCAAAACTTTGGAAGATGAAGATGAGGAAGAAGGAGAAGACACATCGGTCTTGCTCTTGGCTTTGTCAGCACAGGATAAGGCCTCACTGATGGCTGATGGAAGTATACCCTTCAAAATAAGTTTATTACGTCATTCCACTAGTGCCCTGTGACTGAATCCTTGACATATAGAACAGTCTTCTTGAACGTGAACAGGGCCTAGGCAATAAACACATAGTGAATGCCCATCTGACATAGGAATTTTTTGCTCACATTTCTGGCAACTTTTAAATCCAGAAACGTTAGGTTAATCTGCCAAAATCAAAAAGTTTGTAAACAATTGACAACAACAAGTCATCTGTACAAATCACTCACACACACACACACACATACACACGCATGTAGAAAAGCTTCAGAAAAATGGCCCTCACTGAAGAAAGGAATTATTTATTTTTTTTAATAGGAGAAGAGCAGCAGTAAGAAAAATGATAGCCAAGAATACACTGAGGTGTATGGAAAGAGAGGAGAGGATACATATAACAGTGTTATAAAAGAAGTAGGTGACTAACGACTAAAAGTTAAGAGGAAAAGATGTAGAAACTCCCTCAAAATTTGAAATATATCAAAAAAGTTACACTTAGCTTGAGAGCAATGGCGAATGCATCTGTCATGAAAAGCAGCAAACAAGATCTGAGGTAACTAGGAGAGGAGCATTAGGAGTAAGGGTTAAGCTTGAGAGTTTTTGACTTTCATGAGCTGTTGTAATGGCAGAGTCAGTTCTGAGACTTGGAACCAAACCCATTAGTCGAGAATAAAATGAAAATTGACCACATCAGATCTTTATTTCTTCCATTTCCTTATCTTTTCATGCACCTCTCAACACATACTTTCTATGCAAACTATTTGTTTACTAAGTTTACATACTAAGATGCTATTCTTCCTTCCCTTAATGTCATTATTATGCAGGAATGGTTTAAGTTTCTTATTTATTTTAGAAGGCAAACATTAAACACATAGTCTCAATCATCTAAGTTCTCCATGGATCTATTACCACTAAAACAATTACAATAACCTTACTTTCCCCACATACAAAAAAGGACACTTCTGCACAATCTTCTTACATGGTCTATTTATCCCACCCATAGATAGGCAGTCAGACAAGAATACACACAATCACACTTACACAGGCATTTACACATCTTCATCTGCATCATAAGCATACCTCTCAGAGGTCCAGATTTTTGCAGAATGCCAAGATTTTTGAATCATACTTTTTGGTCTGTTCCGCATACAATTTGTGGTTGTCTGTTTTTTTTTTTTTTGCCAAATTATTGAAGATTGAATTCACTAAATAATGGCAGCCACTTGAGTTTCAGTCTTCATTTCCATCAGAAAATGCACAATATCAGCTGGAAAAGGAAGAAACATGCCTCAGTCAAGACTTTGATGGATAAGTGAAACAAACTCCAACAACTTAGTAGAAAAATAGCAGATCCCAAGTCCTCAGCTCGAACAGGGCAAAAAAACCACAATCCACTTCCAGTGCGCAATAAAGAAAGATTTCCACGTATCACAAAACACAGGTTTATTACCACAAGATATACACTCCAGTAAAAATCAGGTTGATGTCAGGTTTAGCGCTTTCATCTGACTAAATCAGACTTCTTCAGAAGCAAGGTTGCCAAATGAATCAGCCCTTATAAAGTTAATTAGGCGCCAAAATCTTTTTTAAAAATTAAGAGTTTTAAAAAGTTTTAAAGAGACATGAAAACTTTGTTAATAACAATAGTTAAAAAAGTACAGGTATCCAATAAACACTAGATGCTTAAAACAATATATATATATATATATATATAGTACAATAAGTACTAAGTAGATGCTTAAGAAACATAATAATTTTCTTAAAATTCCCTTAGGGAATAGTTGTATACATTCAGTGCTTATCATTAAAATGACAAGGCATGTGTAAGTATAATATTTGTAAATAATGTTCCCTAGTTAATAATAACCGTGGATGAAAGAAAGTCATTCCTGTGGTTACTAAAAACCAATTATATATATAAAAATTTATTTTAAAGTTTCTGACATTAAAATTATTATTAACTAGGGAACATTTTTTACAAATATTATACTTACACATGCCTTGTCATTTTAATGATAAGCACTGAACAAATGAGATCACTACTAGAATAGATACAGTTTAAGTAGTCTCTTGCCCACTGTTGGATCATAATGTGATAACATTCCAATATGAAAGACTTTAAGGAGTTATTAGAAATTCAAACTTTTATTCAAATGAATCATACAGGTAACACCTCAGAGATTTTTGTATGGGACTCTTTAAAAGCATACCTTTTTGGCAAAATTACAAGTTGGTATGCACAAAAAAGAAACAATGGGGAAAAGAATTGATAGATTTACAAGAGAAAATTGATACGGTAAAATTAAGACAATAGAAGATAATTAATCAACATAAACCAACAATGGATACACAACATCTAATTAAAACATTTATAGAAAATACACAATCATTATCACATACACTGAAAATAAAAGATCAAATGACAAGCCTATATCAATGGCTGAACTCAAAATTCAGATTAATAAATTAAAATGAATTAGAATGCTTTGAGTATTTTACTAGAGGTATCTTAAATAGTTAAAGGACTTACAAAGGTATCACCATCCTGGAAATATACCCTAATACCTCAATTTTAAAACCCGAAAATGACTCACCATATTGTTCTTCATATAGACCAATTTCATTCTTAAATGTAGATTATAAAATATTTATGGCAATCTTTGTCTCTAGAATAAAACAATTTTTTCCAGTGTTGATAAACAATGATCATATTGGGTTTATAATGAACAGGAACAACCATGATAATATCAAGAGAATACTATCAATAATTGATTATACTAATAATTCAAAAAAAAGAAATTTGGTTAGTTTGGATATCAAAAGTGCATCTGATTCCGTTAATTGGGATTACTTACTATTAGTACTGGAGGAATGTCAATTATTCAGACAATTTCTTACACTATGAAAACTTTCACTTAAAAAAACTTGCAAACAAACATATAGATCCAAATATCACTATGACCACAAAAATACTAACAAAAAAGTAAAAATGCCCCATTGCTTTTTCCTTTTCCCTTTTCCTCTAGTTATAGAAAATAATATATAAAATCAAATAAAAAAATACATACAATAACATATCCCCTCACTCCCCCTAAAAATATAAAAAAGAATAATTTTTGTTTTTTTGTTTTTTTATTTTTCCCTAATAGCCTAGATCCTTTTTAAACCATCACATTAGAGATTGGACATTGGGTAATACTGGTCTTCTAGATTTAGAATTGTATTCCTTATCCACAATTGTTAAGACAATAATTTATTGGTTAAATAATTATAATTCATAATAGAAAGATATTCTGTTACTAGAAACTATTAATTATTAATATTAATTATTATTATTATTATTATCATTATTATTACTAGAACATATTAAGGAGGACATGGAGACATGGTGGTGGAATGAGGAAGTACAGGAGAGTATACAGAGGAAGAGGCTGGCGAAGAAGTGGGATTGTCAAAGAGATGAAGAAAGTAGACACGAGTAATAAGGAGATGAGGCACATGGCAAAGAGAGAGGTGGTGAAGGCTAAGGATAAGGCATATGGAGAGTTGTATAAGAGATTGGACACTAAAGAGGGAGAAAAGGACCTGTACTGATTGGCCAGACAGAGGGACAGAGCTGGGAAAGATGCGCAGCAGGTAAGGGTGATAAAGGACAGTGAGGGAAACGTACTCACAAGTGAGGAGAGTGTGTTGAGTAGATGGAAAGAGTACTTTGAAGGGCTGATGGATGAAGAGAAGGAGAGAGAGAGAGAAGGTTGGATGATGTGCGGATAGTGAATCAGGAAGTGAAACAGATTATTAAGGAGGAAGTAAGGACAGCTATGAAGAGGGTGAAGAATGGAAAGGCTGTTGGCCCAGATGACATACCAGTGGAAGCATGGAGGTGCTTAGGAGAAATGGCAGTGGAATTTTTAACCAGATTGTTTAATGAAATTTTGGAAAGTCAGAGGATGCCTGAGGAGTGGAGAAAAAGTGTTTTGGTACCTATATTTAAGAAAAAGGTGATGTGCAGAGCTGCAGTAACTACAGAGGGATAAAACTGATCAGTCACATCTTGAAGTTATAGTAGTGGAAGCTAGGTTAAGAAGGGAGGTGATGATTAGTGATCAGAAGTATAGTTTCATGCCAGGAAAGAGCACTACAGATGCAATATTTGCTCTGAGAGTGTTGTTGGAGAAATACAGAGAAGGTCAGAAGGAGTTGTATTGTGTCTTTGTGGACTTAGAGAAAGCATATGACAGGGTGCCTAGAGAGGAGTTGTGGTATTGCATGAGGAAGTCGGGAGTGGCAGAGAAGTATGTAAGAGTGGTACAGGATATGTACGAGAGTAGTGTGACATTGGTGTGGACTGCGGTGGGAGTGACGGATACGTTTAAGGTGGAGGTGGGATTACATCAAGGATCAGCTCTGAGCCCTTTCTTATTTGCAGTGGTGATGGACAGTTTGACAGATGAGATCAGACAGGAGGCCCTGTGGACTTTGATGTTTGCAGATGACATTGTGATATGTAGTGAGAGTAGAGACCAGGTTGAGGAGACCCTGGAGAGTGGATATATGCTTTAGAGAGGAGAGGAATGAAGATCAGCAGGGCTAAAACAGAATATATGTGTGTAAATAAGAGGGAGGGTAGAGGAATGGTGAGGAGTTGGTAAAGGTGGATGAGTTTAAGTACTTGGGATCAACAGTTCAGAGTAATGGTGAGTGTGGAAGAGAGGTGAAGAAGAGAGTGCAGGCAGGGTGGAATGGGTGGAGAAGAGTGTCAGGAGTGATTTGTGACAGACGGGTACCAGTAAGCGTGAAAGGGAAGGTCTACAAGAGGGTAGTGAGACCAGCTATGTTATATGGGTTGGAGACGGTGGCATTGACAAAAAGGCAGGAGTCAGAGCTGGATGTGGCAGAGTTAAAGATGTTAAGATTTGACTGGGTGTGACTAGGATGGACAGGATTAGGAATCAGTATATTAGAGGGTCAGCTCATGTTGGACAGTTTAGAGACAAAGCAAGAGAGGCGAGACTGCACGGGTTTGGACATGTGGTAAGGAGGGATGCTGGGTATATTGGGAAAAGGATGCTAAGGATGGAGCTGCCAGGTAAGAGGAAAAGAGGAAGGCCTAAGATAAGGTTTATGGATGTGGTGAGAGAGGACATGCAGGCGGATGGTGTGAAACAGCATGATGCAGAGGACAGGAAGAAATGGAAACAGATGATCCGCTGTGGCGACCCCTAATGGGAACAGCTGAAAGAAGATGATGATGATGATGATAACAGAAAGATATTCAGGGAGGTATTTAGTATAAATCCAATCATTTAACAAAATCATATCATACTAAAGTAGCTACTAATAAATTTCATTGGTTAGTAAAAGACTATTTTATAGAAAACAAAAACATACCAGTTAACTCGTAGCGGAAAAGTACACTCAGACTCTGCCACAGCTTGCTGTGAGGGAAATGTTAGTTTGCTTTTGATTTCTTGAATTTTGTAATACTTTATTCCTTTTTTCTATTTGTATACTGTGATTTGTTTTCTTTAAACTGTCTTTTACTTGTATTCTGCTTTTAATTGCATATTAAAACTTGGAAAGAGACCATAGCTGTGTCTCTTGTGAGGCAGACAGAATTTTTCCCAACTCCCTCACTGCTGCTGTTGTGTTCTTAAACACAACCGTCTTTCTAGTTGCCTTCCCCTTATGTTAATTTGATGACATATCTCCTTCCCTCTTCCCTTTCACTGGCTGGTGAGTAAGCACAAAATTATCATTTTGTGAAATCACTCTCCTTCAACTATTTAAATTTATTGGCCATCCCACTTTATTCCATAGAGCCGGAATACAAAAAGAGCCCACCCCTTACAGACTACCTTGCTCTTTTAAAATTAATGTCTCTCCACTGACAGCTAAAACTTAAGTCTCCCCTTTTATATCTAACTGCTTAGTGCACACTGCAGTGTTTAGGATATTAACCCATTTTTTTCATCTTACCTTTAAATATCTATTGGAAGACCACCAGTTATTGGAGAGCCCACATTCTGCCTCTCAGTAGTCATCTTGGGATTAGTACTTCTGTTTTCTCCCGGTGAAAGAAGGAGCACAGTGACATTATTTCCTGGAGACTATTGATCACCACAAAGCCTAATAACTGCTTTATAGGTAACAGCTTGGAATTTGTGCTTACATTCTGTTCCTAGTGAGAGAAGAAGCACAGTGCATTGATTTCTGTTCTTAGTGAGAGAAAAAGCACAGTGCATTGATTTCTGACTGTTTCTAGTTGGAGAGCGAGTGTCTGTGCTTAACATTCCTGATTGGTATGGTTGTTATTTAAGGTATCTACCAGACAAAGGCTAAAACAAGCCTACAGACCCTTGCATCATCTGGGACAAGACTGTAGATCACCAAAACAGGCTGTGGCCTGCTTCTTATATTGGGATTGGTGCTAACATTTTGCTTCTGGTGAGAGAAGAAGTAAAGGAGTATTGTATCCCAGCAGAGTGAAGCTGTTGTGAGACCAGCACTAGTAGTAGCCGGACAGTAGCCATTCATGGAACTCCCCTCTTTTCATCTTTCTTGACAACCTAATTTGTTTTCAGTAAGTACTGCTTTATTTGTTTGTAACTTCAGAATATCTGCCTAAATACTTCATCCTTAAATTTTCAGGGTCTATGTATTAGTTTCCCTGCAAGTGTTTGGCAGTGCTCTGTACAGACTCAGACACCTTGAGTGACATTTTCTTGTAAAAGCACAATTTAAATTTCTCCAGTTCCTAGTTGCACACAGGACAACTAGCCTGCAGTGACCAGCATTGTCCCCATAGTTGCACACCGGATAACACCTGACATTGATTGATATTCTCACTCCAACTCTCTAATCAATAAAAAAGGGTCTGTTGCCAGGGATATGAACTTTCCCACTGTCTCCGTTACCAGCTTGGTGGATATGGGCATCCTGAGGCAATGTAGAAATTGCCTCATGTTTACTGACTAGTTACTTCTCAAACTGATATGGTATGTGAAAGATGTATTTACACACTTTCACTGGAGGCAAAGCTCTTGCATAAAAGTACTCCTAATGTTAATAAGGTTGTCAGTAGTACACACATGGCACCCATGACACACAATTCAAATCAGACATATGCTGAAGCACTTAAATGTAACCTTCCTAAACCACAAAGACTTCTAGATGAAGTACACATAACAAATACCCTCAGCAGCCCCAAATCCACTTTTTCAAAACACCCACATCAACACAGAGCTACATCTCATGGAGTCTCTACCTCTAAGCCCATAAGGCAAGCCACCACACAATCCAACTTTCTAGCCACTGGAGACTCCATTGTGAGACAAGATGGTGTCCCTCTCACCAGGCTCAGTAGGGAGAAAGTCAAGGTCAGTTGCTTATCAGCGGCTAGGAACTACCACATTATGCACACACTCGGGTCATTGGATCACAAGCACCAATATGAGTCAGTCATAGTCCATGTGGGAGTAAATGACCTGAGACGTACCTTCCTAGATTATATGAAGAGACATCATGGATCTCTCGGAATATATGTCTCAGCCTGGTATGAGCCTAGCATTGAGCAACATTTTACCTTCTCCTAGGATGATGCCACAATGCAAAAAAAAAGATGATTGACTTTAATAATTAGCTTAGCTTCTGGTGTCATTCTAAGGGGGGTGCAATATTTGTCAGCATGGAAGAAGATGGCCGACAGACCATGCTCCTCTGCTAGGGATGTTCTGCACCTCTCCTCTCTAGGCTTTCGAAGATTAGCTAAAACATTGTTTTCCCTCATAGTGCCTTTTTAAGCAATGCCAAACTGAAAGTACTTCTGACACAGCAAATCAAAGCCATGAAAATCTACAGGTATTACTGTTCAATGCTAGGAGTTTAAACAAAAAATCCACTTCCCAGAAGCTTTCTTCACCCTAGAGAATGCTGACATCTGTGCAGTCACTGAGGCATGGTTTAAAGACACGGAAACCACACCAACAGTGCAAGGCTATAACGCCTTCCACACATTTAGACCGGCTACTTCACAGGCAGGGGCTAAAGGTGGAGGTATCTCTATTTACATCAAAAATAAATACACTTCAAAGCTGGTGAAAATAGGACAATGCATTTGAGCTGCTCCATGTTCAATTCACCATAGGCAAAATCCAATACCACTTCCTTGCAAGCTATAGGCCCCCCTCTATGACCCAGGAAACCCATACCATGTATTTAAACTTATTAGAAACACTAACCATGCAACCCAACACCATATTTATTGGTGACTTTAATTACGCCACCATTAACTGGGAATCCTATATGACACCATACGTACAGGCACAGAGATTCCTGGATTTTGTAAACACAAACTCCCTGGACCAGATACACCAACCAGGGGTGCAACCATATTGGATATTGGAGCTAGTCCTCACTATTATGGAAGACTACTGCACACCTTCTACTGTAATGTCTTCCATGGTAAGGTCAGACCACAATATGGTTTTCTTTGTAAAAATAATACTGGACCCCCAGCTAAAGCTGGAATATTCAGGACCTACTCTAAAGCTAACCTCCGGCAATTAAGTGATAACCTGACAAAATTTCAAGCCCCCATAAGCCTTCAGAACACTGCTGTCTATGCAGAACTGTCCACAGAAACCTTGTACAAGCATGTTAATAGCTGCATACAGGCAGCTGTACTCACCAGGAAGAAGTACAGAACTAAATCAAAAAACAAGCCACCCTGGTGGAATCAAAAAATTAATAGGCTGTATAACAGAAGGAAGAAAACCATGGCAAAAATTATGAGTTGTAGCACCCAGTAGGATAAAAGTACTCTCATCAAACTAAACAAACAACTCAGAGGACAAATAAAGTATAACAAAGCCAAATTTGAGGTCAGTTTTGTCTCCCAAGACAACCAAAAAGTGTTCTTTAGCTATGTCCACAACCTCAAAGGCAATAAACAATTGTGTGCCGAGATCATTGTAAATGGAGCCACCTATAATGAGCCAGAAGGTATAGCAAACCTCCTGGCTGATAAATTCAGCTCCAACTTTACCCCTCTCCCCTTCAATCCTCCCTCAGGAAATACCATCAACTATAACCCTCCCTCCCTGCAATCACTAGGGAACAGGTCCTCAGTGCTCTCTCTAAGGCCAAGAACACTGCATCAATGGGCCCAGACAATATCCCAGGATGAAACATGACTTTATCAAGCCCTCTGGAATTGCTATTTAACTGTAGCCCCCAACAGGCTTCGTGCCTCATGAATGGAGAACAGCAACAGTCATCCCTCTGCACAAAGGTTGGCCATCTACAAACCCATAAGTCTCACTAGTTTCATATGCAAAGAGATGGAAAGAATCATGGAAATGATCAGTAATGACATAGGTAACCTCCATACACTGGACCCTACCCAATTTGGTTTCATCAAGGGCAGATCATGCCCGAACAACTTGGTGAACCTCTTTAAGGTGGTCACCAAAGTGATGGATGACAGCAAAATGGTTCAGACTGCCCACATTGAGCTGGCCAAGACATTTGGCACAATAGCCCACTCGGGCAGTGTTAACAAATTTAAGAGATTAAGTACAAACCCTTACGTCCCCCAATGGATAGCCAGCTAGCTCAAAGACAGGACTCAGGAAGTTAGAACTGGGGAGTCCACCTCTACAAAGAGGTCAGTCACAAGCAGAGTCCCTTAGGGATCAGTCCTGGGACTGCTCCTTTTTGGCATTTACTTCACAGAAGTCAAGACCAGTGTCAATGACGTCTGGCTGACTAAATTTACAGATGATTACAAATTAGGAGCTATCACTGAATCACCCACTGACGCAAATGCTCTCGTGAAGGGGCTGACATAGACAAACTGGTGTCAGAGCCATGGACTAAAACTAAATGCCAAGAAATGCATAATAGTATCCTTTTGGGAAGTCATCCATCCCTAGTAATTAATTTATTAACAACCCCATAAGAACTGACCCAGTAGTCAGGGACTTGGGGAAACACATACAGTAATTCAGTTTTTGACCATTACGTGTCTGTAGTAGCGAGGAAATCATTCTATGTTGTTCAACTTACACACAATGGCATGGCATCTAGGTCCAAGGACGTCATTGTTCCACTGAATTTGGCATTCATCAGACCTATCATTCAGTAAAATGCCCCTTTGCTATGTACCTAACCAGGCATATTCAACAACTGGAACGTCTACAGAGGTCCCTCACTAAAAGAGTGAATAGTGTAAGTAATATGTCCTATGCAGACTGCTTCAAGGCCGTATATCTCTGTATTCTGTCTCCTAAAGGCTGTTGAGAGAAGATCTATGCCTGGCATACGCGGCATAGTCAGACCCCACTCTGACAGAACTCCTGCAAATGCATAAAACAAACGGCACCACACTTACTCATTCTACAGACCTAAACTTTGCCTGTGATATAAGAAGGACCTGCTGGAGAGACAGGCATGTATCCCACAGACTACCCTTTCTCTAAAACAGCCTCCCCATCCATGTGAAGCAGAGTTCCTCCCTAACCCAATTCAAGTGTAACTTGGACAATTGGATGGGGAACAGGAAATTCATCCCTAGATTGGCACCTATGTCTCTAATGGACACAGGCAGCCAGTAAATTGTTCATCTCACAGGCCCCTGCTTGTAAATGTTTCACTTCCCAAGCCACTGTTTACACTTATCAAGGGTACCAGAATTTGTTGAGATTTGGGATGCACGGATAGGTTTAAAAACTCCCTTGAGGTCATTAGCCTAATAAACACCTATCAACCTATAAATGACTCAAGACTTACTAGGGAAAATATAAATATCTTCAGAAAGGGTTGCTAGGGAGTGAGCTACAATGAAATGGACTTTAAACATATAATAGAAAAAAGATATATGAATTATTTAGAGTGGTTATCAAAGGCTGAAGTACTGCAGAAGAAATGGAATTTTACAGAACAAGAAAAACAATTGTGGTGTGCTAAAGGAAAAAATAAGGGAGTATTAGGACAAAATGCTTTAATTTAGAAAGGCTGCTGTCAAGTAAGTATTTTTGATAAAAGCACCAGAGTGTAAAAAATATTAGCACAATGATTTAGGCAACAGAAAATAGAAAGGGGTGTTGCCAAACTTCAAAAGACTATAATAAGAAAAATAACCAGATACCCTATAGAGGTATTAGTTATATTTCAGAAATGTAAGGAAAATCTATAAAACGCAAAGGAATGCAGACAGCAGGAAGATTTAACTAGGCACATATTACAGAAAAACAAGGCTCAAGAATTAATAGCTAATATAGCAGGGGATGAGATAAAAATGGTGGTGTACAATCAGTCAACAAGGAAGTCACCAGGACCTAATGGTATTCCTGTGAAAGTCTGGAATTTAGGAGAGATGAAAGTGATAAAGATCTAAAAGTTTTGTTTAGCAATATTTTAAAAGGGGAGACGCTGCATGCATCTTGGAAGAAAGCTGTGATGGCTGTACTACCAAAACAAAGCACGGACCCTTCAGACCTAGCTTCATATAGTATAGACCAATTTCAATTTTTAACTAGCTAAGAAAATAGCTAGGGTGATATCAAAGCTGACATATGGATGGATGTATTTTTTTGTGTTCAAAAAGAGGGACATGGCAGGGGTGTCTTCTTTTCCCTTTGTTTTTTGCCTTCAGCTTACAGCCAATGATAAAGAAAATAAGGGACTTACAAACTCATGGATATCAAGAAAAACAGCATTATTTGCAGATGATATTATTTTGTACTTGATAAACCCAGGAAAAATGGCATTTCAGTATTGTGGAGTATGTTCAGACAGTTTCAAGAAGTGCTTCAGAATACAAAATAAATGAAGATAAAACAAAGGATGCAGAGGTAAACTATTTCTACACACTAACTGGTTCAGCAGTACCCTTACTTATGGGAATATAATAAGATGTACTTAGGTGTGTAGATTATAAAGGAGCCTATTATGGCAGTAAAGGACATGTGGGAAGAGACTAAACAAAACACACAAACTGAGAAGTTGGAAGCTCTAGACCATGAAATTGGATAACAAGGTACAAGCAGTGAAAATGTTTCCAGTATCATTAGTACTATACACAGGTCAGGCATATATTTATCAACCACAGGAGAATTTTGTGTACCGCATTTAGTAAAGAATTTGAGGGTATTTATTTGGGAGGGAAAAACAGCAAGAGTTAAATGGGATAAGTCGTTTCCCCCATAGAACAAAGTGTTTTAATATTATCAGATTTGAAGGGATACTTAGAACTACACAGTTAAGGCTCATATACATAAGAAAAGTATAAGACTGCAATCAAAGTGGAAAGAAATGATGTTGAATGGGGGGGGGTGTCACAAAATAATGAGAGAGAAGGATTATGCAGTACAGTATAAATGGACATTATACATTCTTATGCATGATATAAGCAAGCACAAAACGAGAAACAGCAGCAGAGAAAAGGTGCAAATGACCCTACCTCCAAAGTCATTAACATGGCAGAAGGCTACCTAAAAACATAACACTGGACAAGAGTGCATACGCACCTCTTCAATTAGATAATGTTACTACCTTTCTGACAGATGGGCAGAATTATTCAAGTACATGTAGTCACATTCTAATGTGCATTATATAAAAATAATGCAACAAAGCAGTCAGTTGACCAGTTAATTTTTGTTCAGGTATATACATCTGCCACTAAATATTAAAACTGGTTAACAAACCTTTAAAAAACAGAGCAAAATAGTATCCTGTTATACCAATATACTTAATACTGTAGTTTTCTAGTTAAAGTATTAAAAAAGTCACCTGACCTTTTCTGGAAACTGGTGTGGTCCATACACATTGCTGCTTCTTGTAATTATTACAGGAAACTAGAAAGATATATACATATATAAATAGACATTAAACTTTCTTTCATAAGTTACAAGACATAATAAGATAACATCAGAAAGCTAAATTATTAAGACAGTTTGAGGCCTGCCCTAGGCATAGCTGTATGTAGCACCAAACCATGTCTAGGCATGGTAATGCTTGGTTTATGCACAACTGTCTTTCGCCTCCGTGACAAATAACTGCCACCTGTAGGTAAACCAAGCAGTACCCACACCCAGCCATGAGCTATTGCTGGTACACAGTTTTATTAATTCTGCATAATATTGCATGTTTATTTTTTAAAAATATTCACAATATTACAGACAGAAAGGCAGACAAATCACTATAGATATCCTTTCTCCAAGCCTCTACTGTTCGACACTGACATACTGTAGAAGTGTAAGGACGAAAGTGCATAGTAAGTCAGTACAGAATGGCGGGATTTCTCTTTCCAAGTGAATGCGTCCATTGCCCCAACTTTCCTTGCAAGGAGTCCTGCCAGAAAACAGTTTGAGCTGATGCTTCAGGCCAGAGGCAAATAGATCTACCTGTGGAATACCCTACTGATGGACAATCTGTAGGAAGACCTCCCTATTTAACATCCATTCACAGGAGTCTGCTCTTGATCTGCCAAGCTCTTCGGTTCTGATGGAATGTAAACTGCTATGAGAAATGTGGCGAACTACAGAGTCCCAAGCCATAACTAAAGTCTGCACAGAGAGAATGATTTTGTGCCCCCATCGCATTTTTTTTAAATATACCACACAACATCTGCGTTGTGTATCAGAATCTGAAGTGTTACTGGGGGCAACAGGTCACAAAAGGATTGAAAAGCCAGAATTAATACTTTTATCCCCTATATTTCAGGGCTCCTATTATGTGATCGAACATCAACAAGTTTGAACCCTATATGGTCAAAACCATATAGTCGAACTTGCTTTAATTCGAACACAGAAAAAAAAAGATGCAACAGTAAACTAACTGTTGCAAGAAGGGGGCAAACCCCCCTGCACCCCCCACACCCCCCGCTCTTTAAATATACCAACTCCAAGACCGCACTATAGTGTGGGGGGTGCAAGGGGGGCTTGCCCCCCTGCTTGCAACAGTTAGTTTACTGTTGAATCTTTTATTTATTTTTTTTTTGCCGTGCTCAAAGTTTTGAAACTTCGAACAGACAAGTTCGATACTGTCGTGCTCGAAGTTTCAAAACTTCGATCACGTAACAGGAACCCTATATTTATATAGTACTTTTTCCCCTTTTTTTATGAAATTCTTTGCACTCTGAAACCATTTGAGCAAGCCTTAAGCTCTGTCTGATACATCTGTTGACACACTATGAAGAGGTGGTTGAATATGAACTGGAACTCCCAGATTCTGGTGTATTTGTGCAATCCACCAGTGCAGTTATTTCTTCATAAATGGGAAGAGAAGAAAGGGGGAGGACAGAGGGATGATTGTGTTGAGCATATACGGACTTTAGATACCACTGACTTTTCCTCATGTTCAGTCTGGCAAAAGGAATCGCCTGAATGATGCATAACATATACCCCAAGGGTCTCAGAAGCTCTCTTGCATAAGTTAGAGATATGTTGTCAGGGATTTAAAGTACTGTTCTAAGAATGCAATCTTGTCTGAGAGATGAAAAGCCACCATCAGAGAACAATCAAAAAGATAACCTAGGAACATCAGAGAATGGGATGGAAAAGGGATGGACTTGTTGAAATCCAAAGTGAACTCCAGACTCTGAAAGAGACTGATTGTGAACTGTATAGTTCTGAAATATTTTGTGATGAGAAGTGGTTTGTTAGGGGTAAATGTGGATATCCTGGAGCCCGCAGGTGTTACTACTGGGGCTATGCATTTGTAAACACTCCTGAATAGGTAAAAAGCCCAGAAGTCAAAGCAGTAAACTGAAAGTTCAAACCAATGGCACAGAAGCTTAGAAATTTACTGTGAAGAGGATAGACTGGAATATGAAGATAATCATTCTTAGAGGACCAGGGTAGCCAAAAAGGCTTTTGGAAAAAATGAGGGGGGAAAGCTTTGCAGGGTCAACATCCTGAGTTTCAGAATGTTTAGGAAAGAGCATGAATTGAGAATAAAAAAAAAAAGTCTCCAAATGCCTTCCTTCCTTAGGAGGAGAACAGGTTACATTACACTTTTGTGTAAAAGTTCTAAAAAATGAAGTACCAAGTACGGTTGGTTTTTCGGGAACATGCGGAACTGAGTTTTGAAAAGGAAGAGATTTCCAATGTATAGTGTACCCTTCCAGAATGATTCTCAAAACCTAAATGTCTTTTTGATCTTTTTCCAACAGGAAATAGGTTCTATGTGCTTCCCATAGCGTTCCATGTGAATTGGTTTCTAACAGCCACCTCTCAAGGCTATCCCACAATGGAGCCGAAATGAAGCTCTCATTTCGGCTCTATAAAAAGCTAAGCTAGGCGGTTCCACTAGTTGTCTCAGAAAGAATATAAAACACTATCAATAAAAGTATTACCTCTCTGAGGAAAGTGTAAGCCCAAAGGCAAATGAAAGCTAGGATGAACCAAACTCCAGATTGAAAAGGACAAGGTAGAAAAAAGGGGAAGGAAGAACTAGACCTGGGAAACCTGAAAAAGAGGTCACAAGGGATATGGGCAGTTACCTAAGAACCACTGGAAAGAGGGAAAAGGGTTCAAATCCAAACGGAAAGAAGGTAACTCCGGGCTATAGCCTGAAAGTGATACATGAAAGAAGATGGAGAGAGTAGTCCTTACATGGCTGTCCCAGGTTAGCTTCCAACTATGAAGCTATGAAAGACTCTACTCTAAGAATTGGATCTATCTGAGTAGACAGCACCCAAACTAGGCTCTTGGAAGACTAGTGAGGTGTAACTTAGGGTTGGTTGTGGCTTAGTGCTTGGAGAGGCTCTGTCTTTAGCTAATGATGGAAGAAAGTAGGCAGTCTGGAGGTGTGGCCAAATAAGTTAAAGATGAGCTGAGAATGGGTGTCTATAAGCTAAGAAAAGGAAGTGTGATGAAGGCCTTATGCAGGAACCTGTGATCTTGAGGTGTCCTTTCTTCATAAGCTTCGATCTCTAAATTCATGGTCAAGAAGCTGATGTTTTTCACTGAAAGTCCCTTTTCTGCTTGAATCTGAAAGATTAGCTGGTCAGTACTTCCTAGGAAATCAGACCTGTTCAAGGAATGTAGAATTTGAAACACAATTGCCAGTACAGTTGGATACCTTACAGGGTTAGAATGGTCTTAAAATTACAATGTTTGATTCAGATTAATGAGGATACCCATGGATTTCCATGAAAGTATAGATATAAGCAATATGAAACAGTAGGGATGGTGGCTCTTTGAAAAACAATAGATATGAGTGAGAAGAGTTAGAAGGGGATAAGCAAATTATACAGAAAAAGAGGAGGAGTAGCAGTTAGAAGGAGAGTTTAGAAGATAGAGAGCTGAGAAAACAGGACCCTGCAAAAGAGAGGAGAATATCACCCAGAGGAGGAAGAATTAAGGTCTTCAAAAAAGGATTGAAAGCTAGCTGAGAACAGAAAAAAAACTCTGTGAGAAGAAGGGATGAAGAACCATGAAAGTTAGAAGCTAGAAATCCCAGGAAAAAATCTAGAATACAGAGGGAGACATCGAGAAAGAGCTGCCATTCAAGAGAAGGGGTAGAAGGAGATGACTATGAAAGGAAGGATTATGTGGATAAATCCTTGAAATGCCCACATGAATTTCCAAAGGATCTGATAAATTTTAAGAGTACAATAGAGAAGAATTGAGGAAGAGTAGTTGAATTGAGTGAAGGGAGAGAGAATGGGAAGTAAGAGAAAAGATCTTCCTATCAAAAGAGATGGGGAGGAAGCCTGGCAGCTGTTGCGTGGAGGAACAGAAAAGTGAGAGGGAGAGATAAGAAGAGGATCCAAGGGAACCAAACAGATTGATGGATCAGAGAGGAACCAAGGCGAGAGGATGAAAAATGGATGCAAGAGAGAGGGGTGGAGAAAGAGAGCTGAGGCCTATAGAGGAATTGATGGAGGGGAAGGGCTGGGAGGAAATTCTGACAGAAAGCCCTGATAGATTGAAAGGGAGGCTTCTGTGGGATAGCCTGAAATAAACTGAGATATAGCGGAAGCTGGAATGGACCGTTAGTGCTAAAGGATTTTGGAGGCGGCTTGTAGAGAGGGCTGGCTCTGCAAAAATTTTTCTCCAGAATGCTGCTCTACTTGGCTGAGGCTAGATTGAGGAAAAAGGGGCTGGCCTTTGCGACTTTCCTTGAAATAATTGGTGCCAGACTTGTGTCTTGAGTCTGAAAACTTCCGGAGAACTGGAATTTTCAGATGCCACTTGCGTTGGGAAATAGACAGGACAGAGACCACCGAGTTGCTCTCCATAGATCGCGTCTCGACAGGACGCCTTTGTTGAAGAAGAGCTTGTTTGTTCATACACCACCATAGTCTGATTGCTCATCTCTAGAAAAGTGAGTCTGCACCCATAGTTGCTCCTAAATTTGGGCTTAGACAGTTGATCCCTCCCCACTCACATCGGACTGGGTCAGCGTCAGCAAGTGGCATACCTCTGGGAGGAGAATGCAAGTTCCGCAAAGGTCTGAGCTGGGCCCCCACCCGAAGTCGGGCGTCCGTTGTCAGTAGCCTGGCGTATCAAGGTAATGAGGGGTTTTTCGTTAGAGAAGTTATTCATAACACCAAGGGACATATTTTTGCAGGAAGAAGTCCATTGTGTGAAGTGGGACATCCCAAAGGGAAGAGCATCCACCAGTGTTCCAAGAAGTGGATGGTTTGGAATCTGTTGTGGAATCCCATGTACTTAAAGAACAGGGGATTCTTGCTCTGCTTGTGATCATTTAGCTTCCTGTTTAGGATCTTACTGTGTCTCCTGTGTGTTACTAGAGAGGGAATTTGTGTGCTAGTAACAAGAGACCTTTCTTTGAACTTGATTTTGAACATTTGTTTAAACTCTAGACCATGGTGACTTGAAGGTGTAGTCTCTGGCCGACAGGAGAGACTTTGACAAAGGATTGATGACAGAAACTTCATTCAAACTGGAGAAGGTAGTCTCTCAAATAGCTGTGGTCTAGCTTGACTTGAAGTCTGAGGAGCCAGTCCTCCAAATATTGTGGGACCTGGAATAAAAACACCTGAATTGAACACTGGTGAACTGCAGAGCAGGGGGTAAGCTTACCTGGGGGGCTGGTTCCCAGCCATGGGGCAGGGAGAAGAATTTGACCACTCTCATACATCCACGTGATCCTGGGGTCTGGTGACACAGCGGTTTTTTATATGAATTGAGAGGATGGGGTTCTCTTTCTTAACACAGAAATCTTGTTTTTTTCCCAGGAAGGATGGAGATACTCTTCATCCAAAATGGGTCTGAGTTTCTTGTTTTCCTTAGGTTCAATGCTTGGTCTGCTGGCACTGGCTGAATCCTGTTTTCTTTGGAAAAAAAAGAATTTGGAGTAGATTCGGATCCTTGCTGGTCTGCTGGCACTGGTGGAATTTGTTGATTTGGAACATCTGGAAAAGATTTTGGTTGCTTTGGAATAATGGCCTTGGTGGAATGGAACATCTTGTCTTTTGGTGTTTGGATTTCTGATCTTGGGTTTAGCGGTGTAGCAAGATGATGTACCTGCGGCGGCATTACCCCTTTTGCCTCTTAGGAGGGCTGGAGGTCTCTAGTGAGGGAAAAGGTTTGACCTTACCGGTGGGTCTTTCTTCAACTTACTCTCAGGGGGTGGACAGGGCTCTACCATCCGACTTCCTGGAGGCCGACAGTCTCCGGAACCCTCTGCCTGGAGAGGCGGCCAAATTGTGGTTTGTCTGCCTCTGGAGGAGGCCCGAAGCCTGTAGGCTCTCTGGAAAAAGGCCGAGTTCCTTGTTAAGCGGAAGAAGGAACACTTGACTGGCTTTGCCATTCCTTTCAAGCAGAATGAAAAAGAGCGGACCAAGAGGCCAAAAAGTTTTGCCCATCTGCAGCTTTCTTTTCAAACGGCGTTCAGTTCCTTGTCCATAATGATCCATGCCTCAGGTCTAGGCATGCAAGCGGCCGCATAAAGAGGCGGCACACGCATCCAGGCAAAGGGCATGGGCATGCCACTAGTTAGCTATTGGCTCCAGCTGAGCCATCTAGCCATATGAAAAATGCAAGGAGGAGTTATTCTTAGGCATAACAGGGGTAGCCAGGCTGGCTGAATCTCGTTACCTGGTGACTGCAGCTGTAGGATCCTTCAACATGTCAGCAAAGCTACAGTGGCAACCGCCTATGAAGATAGATGAAATGGCATACATAGAACCCATCAGCCTAACCGTAATAAAGGAAAGTTCTTTGTTCCAGGATGCTTCAGGCCTGTCCATGAACCTGTTCCCTACCATTGAGGAGAAACAGAGAAGGAAATAGCTTTTACCAAAATTGTGTAGTCCTGCATACCATGTGGTTGGCACCAGGGGGTGGGGTCCACTGGAGTTTTTGTTGTGGGAAGCCTGCTGAAAGAAACGGCTATCACGGAGATGGGGGACAGGGAGTGGTCCAAGTCCAAGGAAGAGGCCCCCTCCCCTGGAGGGTCAAGGACCACACCAGGAGGAGGAGGGGGGAGAGCCAAGCCAATAAGTCAAGCATTTTCATCATCCTCTGAAGGGGAGGGGGAAGTTCAGAGCGGAAAAACTTCCAGAATTTCTGAGATGTCTGCAAATGAGACATCTTCAGAGACAGGGAGAGGAAGGGGATCCTCTAAATCTGTGTCCTCTCCTGCAGATCAGGAATTACACTGTTGTGAGGACACTTTGGAGAGGGGAGGGGCTCCCCTGGCTCGATTCAGGAGAGGCCTGAGAGGAGAGTGGGCCAGAGATGAGGCAGGGAGAGAGGGAGGACGAGGAGGAAGAGGAGGGTGTGTAGAGGCCCACTGGAGACCTGGGAAACTCCAGGCACCCTGGCCAGGGACAGTGGAGAGGTCCCAAGGTCAGGCAGAGCCAGAGGTCCCCCGCTGAGGCAGATGTCGGGAGGCCGGGCTGAAGTGCGAGAGAACCCCCTCGGCACCCGACAGTGCTGCCTGAGAGGCGGGGCTCGGCAGCCAGACTCACCACCGCACCGAGTCCGATGCCACTCACTCGGGTCCGGTCGATGCCACTCGGCGCCGAGATTCGGGCAGCAGGCCGAAGAGTCGGAACGATGGAGCCTCCATAATTCGCTTCAGTCTCCGTGCTACCACAGTCTCAATTGTCGGTCGGCCTTCGAGGAGGGACAGGGGAGGCGGAGGGCTCCGGGAGGACAGGATGAGGCATTACAACATTTTGAGGGCGGGGTCAGCAGTCCTGAAGCATTTGGGCCAGTGCATCACTCAGAACTCTGAAACTCTTGATAAAGGACAGGATCCCCCTGAGGGAGTGAGAGCAAGAGGATCTAGCCTAGAGGGAGATAGCAGGGAGATGCTGGGCGAGCCAAGGGACGGTGACCTAGACCTCTTAGCAGACCAAGGCTCCAGTGGGAGCGACCTCTTTGGATTCTCTACTCGGCGCCAGCCCGATCCCAAGCCGACGGCGACAGCAGTCAGAGCCTGGCTCAGCGGGCCAAACCTAGCGATAGCAGATGGGAGTAGCAGGAAGCCTCGGTTCCAGTAGCTGGAGTCTCGACTCAGAAGCTGGCCTTAGAGGAGCTGGCCGGAGAACAGTAGAAGGGAACAGTAAAAGCTAAGCATCTTAAAAAGAGTTTTTTTTTTCTTTTCCTTTTTTTCTCTAGGGCGGGACTCTGGCATACAAGCTAAAGAGTCCTCCTGGTGGTGTAAAGGTCCCAGACACACACAACAAGTGTGACCGGCCGTCAGAGATCTTTCAGACAGCATTTCACACACTCTGAAGACACACTTCTTGACAGTCCATAGACATTGTCAAGACAAGTGTAACCCACACACACCACACAACACAAACACACATTTTACACAAGTTTGTTTAGAAAAAAATTACACTTTACACAAGTTTTTCTAGATCCTAGAAAAAACACACACACACACTCCACTACTAAGGGGAACTTATAAGTTCTTTTGAAAAAAAAAAATAAACAGAGAAAGAAGGAAAGGGTCTAAATTAATTAAAGAAATAACTATAATATAGGTAAATTAAAAGGGTTTAAATAGACTATAGATTAGATTACTCTATAATACCTGACCTGAAGAGAAACCAAACACCGGCTGTAGCTGGCAGCGCGGATCTAGGAATGGAGGTACCTAGCATTGTGTGGGATGGGAGGGGAGGGGGCACCGTGGAACCAACTCTCAAGCTTTTTTAGGTGTGTGGCCGGCCGGCCGAGGTCGGGGCAGAGCCATCCAGCAAGAATGAAGGCGAGATGGACAACTTAACATAGACTGACGTTTGTTTGGTACACCAAGGTGGAAGGAAGGGGGAAGAGAGAGGGGCTGTAGTCAGAGGATGGAAGGTTTGTCCTAGAAGAGACCTTCCCCCCTTGAAAATGAGATTGGAAAAAAATATATGGCGATAGGGTTTACCCAGGATTCCTTGGGGAAATGTGACAATGTGACTCTAACCATAGGTTACCTGATCCATTAGTCATGTTAATGCACTAAAAGTGGTAAACCTACACAAATGTAATATATTTTGTGAAAAGCAGACTCCTCGCTTTTACTGAACTCTCATAATCGAAACTTCGTTCCAATACCATATTAAATGCTATAATCACTGTAAACCTCAGAAAATTAAACAGTAAAATACTACAATAGACAAACTACTAGTGTTTTTGGTTTCTTGGTTTTATTTCCTTTGAAGTCAATAACTACACAATTTTCTATATGTTCAATATAACTACAATTTTAGACAGAAATCTTTAGATAAAGGATTTTTCTTTATGACCTCAAAAGAAACATTTTTTTTAAAGTTTGGCAGACTTTTGAGTCTAAAACCCTACATCAAACCTGGGATTTTGATTAACTGAAGAAATGAATTACTTTCTAGACTACACTCTAACTTGCTTTGATATACAAGTTCCTAAATCCTTTCTAAACTGCAACCTAGACATAAGCAAAGAGTTGACAGAAAAGAGATCAACTCAGAAATGGTCAAAAATTAAATTTATTGAAAAAAAAATTTTTATTACATCACTAATAAATAAGGACACTTAATGTAACATTTCACAAAGCCTTTTTCCCCACTGAATGAATACAATAAAGCTATATTATTTTCTGTTTTGATCGCATTACTACAGTAATTGAGACTCTTGGTTACAATATTTGCAGGACTTTACACTCATACAAGCATGTTGGTTTGAAACTGGTTGACCTCTAGCATTACAAACAGTAATATAAATACTGAACTAGAATCAGCTTTATCTCCTTTTCCAAAAGGCCAAAACAATAATCCACTTATATCGACATTTATGTACAAACAAGCTAATATTTATTTTTGCTATGTTAAACACAGGTATAGATGACAGACATGTTCTTTTCTCTGAAGAATTCCACTCAACACTCAAAAAACAGGAGGGAGCCTCAAACCTTGTAAAAGGAACTGAGTTTGTTTCAGTTTTAGAGAGTAAGATCTGACAATTGCCTCTATGTAGGCATTTTTCATCAACTTGTGATGAACCCAAAGCTGTACTTTGGTTAAGATACAATTTTTCACATCTGGTTACTGAAACTCTTGCATGTACTTTTCCACTGTGAAAACTAAAGTCTAAATGGCCTGAATTTTACATGAAGACAGTCCCAGCAGTCACCAGTCTTCAAAGGTTTACAAACTCCCATAACACTCAGAATTTAAATTGGGAAAATGAGTAGCAGCAAAACACTACTACAATAAAATTCATAACTACAGATTGTGCTTAACTCTAAAATAATGAAGCAAATACTTAGGATTAGCTTCCAACTATAAAAAAAAACTTAAAACATAATTTTGAACTTTAGTTGAACACTATATGCATACATACATTTTTTTAACTATAATGTGCTGAACATTCTTCTGCTTGCACGTACTATAAAAGCCTGTAATTAATGTGTACCATTCAGATGCACAGTCACATGCTGGAATGCTCAGTCACATGGCAGAACATGAGTTAAGACAAAACATCTCTGTCATTTTTCAGATCATCTGTTATATCCTGTGAAACATTTGAGCATGCCGCACAGCTTCTGTCTTATGATGTTAAAGCTGTAAGGCTATGGCACGAAAATATGAAGTAATGATTAAAACATATACAAACCAATGTACATATGCCTCCGGATAGCTTGAAATACATTTAATTCCTATGCGTTTTATTCTAGTACAATCAAAGTTTCGGGACCTGACAAGGTACTATAGATCCCTCCATCCTCACCACCTTTTCCCATTTTGTACATGGGGTCAGGGTGTCACTTCAACAGTGACAATCATCTCAAGCCAAGGTTTACACTG
This sequence comes from Protopterus annectens, assembly GCF_019279795.1. Taxonomy (NCBI): domain Eukaryota; kingdom Metazoa; phylum Chordata; order Ceratodontiformes; family Protopteridae; genus Protopterus; species Protopterus annectens. Next base: position 321,762,669 of record NC_056736.1, read on the forward strand.
CCAGGTGGCTAGCCCTGCCATGGTAGTTCATCTGTATCATTCACTCCAACATGCACTCGCACCTATGACCAATTCAGAGTTCCCAATCCACCTACTGCATGCCTTTAGTGTGTGGGAGGCAACCGGAGCACCAGGAGGAAACCCACGTGACCGCAGGGAAGACATGCAGACTCCACACAGAAGGCACCAGCCAAGAATCGAACCAGAGAACCTCTTACTGTGGGCCAACAATGCTTACCACTGCACCACCTAAGCCACCTAGACCAGGCACTATAGATATCGACAAGGAAATGTTTACTATAAGTTGTATTACTGGTAGATTCCCATAAACTGTTGACCAGATTTTATAAACGTATGTCACTGACACAAAAAAAAAAAAAAAAAAAGAAAAAACAGAGCTGTCATAATGTAGGTGTGTTTGCTTTAATATTGCCCGTTTTTTTTTTTCAGCACTTGAAAAAATATGCTAGAATGCACATGGCTTACAATTTGTTCCAGTTCTGTAGTAGATTAGAACGGGCATATATGTATGTATACGATTATACATGTGCCTGTGTGGCAAAGTGACAAACTGTGGACAATACAACATCTGGAAGCCTCAGAAGCAAGAGAGAGCTATGATGGGGAGGGTGGTGTAATGGTTAAGGTGCTTACCTTAGAAACACAAGGTTCAGGGTTTGATTCTCACATGGGGTAATTGGCTAGGCTTAAAAATGATCCATGAGGACAGTTAGTCTAGTAATAATCTATGAATCTATGAATAATGTCTGCCAATCAAAAAAAAAAAAAAAAGACTTTCAGTTGAGCTGTCAAAGTATGTTGCAGACGTTAACCACAGGGGCAACATCTGATAAGGCATACTGTTAAAACAATTGAACTCTGCAAGTCAGAATACTTATTTTACAACTGTCCATAAATAAGCAGCCATTTAAATAACAAGGCCTGTTTATGCATTACAAAATGGGTAGCAATATGAAGTGCCAGTACAAGTGAATCTCAGAAAGCTGAAGCATTTAAAGCAAATTTTGTAAAGCTATATTCAGATGACTAAACTACCAAATGAATTAAATATGTTTCATCCACTGTCTAAAACCACTTGTCCAAGTGAAGGCTGCAGTAGTAACAAGTTGAGCAGGGTAGATGTGACTTCTCTAGCTTCAGCAACAATCTCTCACTCATTTGATAAGGTAGCCAGATGTTCCCTGGCAAGATGACAATATGTCCGCATACAAGTAGACAAATATAATCTTTTCATGCTTTTTTGGTATGCTCCTGGGGCCTCCTCCCAATCTACTGTGACTGGTACATCTCCCATGGCAGTCTCCCAGGACGCATCCTCATAAGGTGCCTAACCCACATCACACACGCCACTCAGCAAGAAAGTATTGAGCTGCACTCTGAAATCTCCACAGAATGATGGACCGTCATCTGTGCCATGGGCAGCGAGTCCAGTTCCCAAGTATAGGAGCATCATTTCTGCCACTTGCATCTGCAAGCTCATCCTTTCAGTCACTGCCCAAAGCCCATGATTACATGTGCGGATGGGGACACAGAAGTAAATGGAGAGCTATATCCTGTGTCTTGGATCTTGCTACACAACCAGTCTTGCATATTATCTGCATTACTGCTGCATCTGGACACAGATGACGGTCCATCTCCCAGGCTCTTCTACCTCCGTTCATGAACATGATCTCAAGACACAAACTCCAACCTCTGATTTGGAGATGCTGATTTTCATCCCAGCAACATTAAACTCAGGAAAGAATTGCTTCAGTACACGCGGGAGATCACAAGCAACTGAAGCTATGATGAAAATATAAAATGCAAACAGCAGAAATTGCAACATTAACATCTCAGACTAAATGCTTTCCAAACTTTGGCTGGCCCTTGATAAAAATCAAAAAAAGGAGAAGAGCTGCTTGACAGTTTGATTATGGAAGGTGCCCTGAAGCTTTGGAAACTGTCTGGCTGTTACATCTTTGGCAGGATATAACCCATATAGCTAAGGCTACTGCAGCAGTGATTATTCAAGCATCTACTGTTATAATATGTTTACTTACACAACTACACTTTCAGCTATATAGCAACGGAATGCAAATTACTTTTTACCTTTTAAGTCTTTACGGATACATTCAGGACAATACAGACAAATCCTCCTAGCATGTTAAGACCTTTTTTCTTTCTTTTTTTTTTAAAAGACCTTTTGTGACATCATTAGTACAACACACAGAGACTGTTTCTCTATAGTTTAGAAACACGAAGCTTAAAATCAAGCCTGGTGCCCATAAACAATAGGATGCCTACAAAACATCACAAACAACATCCAAAGCAAAGGGTAACATGGTCACACAGATAAACCATTCAGTAAAAACAACAAGAAAGACCAAGTCAAGAAAGAATCTTCACTGTGTAATACCTTAAACTCCCTGTAGTGGTGGCCTATGGAATATATACAAATGAGCCCCTAAAGACATACCAGTGTTTCAAGCATATGACTTCTGACTGTCCATGACTTTGTACTTTTTAAGTCCTTGAATGTACCATAAACACTTTAAAACTAGAAAGTAAAAAGTTATGGTCATTCAGATGCCATGCAGCTGAAACACTGGTATATCCTTAGGAGGTCATTTGTATGCATCTCACAGGCTTCTACCACAGGAGGTTTAATGGTATTACACAATGAAGATTCTAGCTTGGCTGGGTCCTTTTTGAAAATGGGAACAATTATCCCAGTTTTCAAGTTCAGTGGTATTCTTCCAGGCTGCATCCTAGCTGCATCCTAGCCAAAGCAGAAAAGTTTAATCACCACAGTGACCTCATATATCCAAACAGAATCCACTTCAACCATCTGTTTCTGGCACCCACCAGATTCACGCCTTCCTCCTCTCAACAATGTCCCCACTCAAGGTCAGCATTTTTTCAACCTTGTTGAAGGCAGTCAAGGCAACTTCCTGCCTCCTCTTCTCTGAGCCAGAATGAAACCCATTCTCTGTGGGCTTACAAAATTCTTTTCATACTCATGTCTTTGTATTAACAACTGCTGAATTTGCTACTTCTCTGAGTTGCCAGTACTGAATGGTCAAAGACAAATTCTTCCCTGCTAGCACTGCATGGGGTACCTCTTTCTTCAACCAGGCAGCTTTCTCACATCTGGTGTCTACCAGTGGGATCTACTGAACCATCATGACAAGCACCAATTGACTTTTAACCACACTCTGTTACCTGCTCAGCTAATGAGGCGCTGAAGAGGGCCCACTCAATCTCTACATCCCCAACCTCAGCAGGTATATGGAAGAAACTCTTCTAAAAATAGGAGACAAACTCATCACATGCAGAAGCATCAGGCAGGGGTTCCTGGGATACTCTCACTACTAGGTTTGGATTTCCTGGATCTGCTGAGCCATTGTCCCAGCCATGTGATCCAGCTAACTACAAAATATAAGCTGAGAGGAGTGTCTGCCCACCCCCTCCCACACACACACACACACACTCACACACACACACACACACACACACACACACACACACACACACACACACACACTGTCATTCTGACTTCTGACCCAGTCTCCCATGCCATACGCTAGGTCTATCTGCAATCCAAATTCTCCCACTGGTCCAATGCCTAATTTAGGACCAGGGCCAATGAGCAACCTGAGGGCATTTAGGGGGTCTACTGACTATCTTCTAGCCTTTTATATATGACCTACCCACTTTTCTTGTTCTCCCCCTCCACTGTACTCCTTTACACATGAGGATAACTCCCCTCTTTGGACCACACCACCTCTTATGGAGTTTCATTGACAAACCCTCCCTCTTTGGGATGGGCATCCTTCCTGCCACTCAGTTGCCCGAGCCACTAATAGCACTAGGGTTGTCTGGGCCACAGTCGGGTCTTTATCTCTCCATGCCGCCACAGCAGCTGCTAAGCACCTCTCTTAACCCACATTCCAGTACATATGGCCTCAAATCTGACATATGACAATAACGCCAGTCACAATGATCTTCGGAACACAATGCTGAAGCATTCAGAACAGTTACGATCAACATTATACACAAACATTGTGTCCATCATAGACAGTCAATGGCTAGTACAAAAGTCTACAAACAGGCATCTCCATCACTCCTCAGATGAGAGATGAAGTATCAAAGAATGTACATTATTCTATGTATTACCAACTGGTTGATTAATGAAAAATCAAGGGCTTGTAGAAAAGGAAGTAAATCTAATGAATATAATTTTCAGAGGGGTATACCACAAGGATCCATTCTGAGTCCCCTTTTATTCCATGCTTTTATGTCCTCCTTTACTGACGTAGGAGGGTGTTTTTGTTAGCAGAATTTCATAATAATGCAAACAAAGCTGGGCTGCTTACCTTATTAAAGGTTCAACTGGAGATTCATGCTTACCTTTACAGATTATACTCTTGAGTACACTTCAAGGGAGTTTCATTTAATAAAAAAAGTGTAGGGTTATGCACTTGAGAATGAAAATTCCAACTATCTGTATAGCTTACATAACTCTATTATCAAAGTACGTCAGAAATTATAAGACACAGGAATTCTGATAGAAGAAAATATGAGTTTTGGTGAACATGTGGGAAGAGCTCTGAAGAAATGCTATTCAATAATACAATATATTAAAAACTTCATTTTTTTTAAATTTTTGGGGTCTCCTATATCACCCTACAGCCTTGTTACAAAATGCCCCATGTATACACTGAATCTACAATTTACTCTGATCTCCCTGGACTTTACTCCCACTGTGGCTAGCTGTGAGCTCTATTGGCATCCTGGGGGTTTTGCCCATCTAAATTTCATTGGAGGGTTAACTTATGCCCTACCTACCCTTCCGCCCTCCAAGCCTGTTGATGTTTGAGGTGCGGGAATGCAATGAAAGCATGTGGCATTATCGCCGCACCTCTGTGGCCTATGACCTTTACCCCTGCTTGAGATACTTTGTCACAGTGTCACGTCTACTCATTTTAAAGCATCGCCACAACACTTTCATTTGCTGCTATACTGCGTCTTGCTTTGTTGCATGCACATCGAATCAATCCTACTACAAGATCCCAAACCTATAAATCCTATGTATGTGATTTTACATTCCTGTTTTTTTTTTTTTTTTTGCTGTCTGTAATATTTTTCTAAGCAAGTTGTATTCATAAAGAGCATTATTTTATAGTGGATGAAGCAGAAGAACTTTTTCAGGGATGTTATCACTTGTTCCATCCTTAGAGAGCCTTAAGAAAGCATCACTTGCATGATGAAAATGTTAACATGATGCCATTAGACAGTGGGATAGCTAACCATTCACACACATGCACGCACACACACACAGACATGCACCAAGATCACACAGTGATGAGGAAAACAGCAGTTTCTTTAACTCCACTAATCATTGATTTTGCATTACTATACTACAGATATACTGCCTCCCTAACAGATTAAAGAGAAACTGATCAACAGTCAGAAATACCCACTTTGACAATTCAGTCAACAAATTTAATGAAAACCTTACTGTTATAAGACCAGTTACAGCAAGCAAGACAGGACTAATTCTGTGTGTACTAAAGGCAATGGGAGGAAAAATGAAGAACTTTAAAAAGGCATGCATCCCATCATATATGGTATTCCTCCCTCTCTGAATGTGATAATTCTCAATGACATATGATCCACATCAGGAAGTCAATTATGCAAGGATCTGAGGGGACATAGTTGACAAATGTTGGCTAATGTTGTCCTGCACAGCCTTCATTTACACAGGAAATTAAGATGAGCACAGCAAAGACTTGAACTATATTTACTTTTGTTATCTCTTTTTCAAGGATTGGTACAGAGATGGCAAATAACCAATTACTTTTGAACTAGCCTGAAGTAGATATGATGAAGGAACTAATAGCCTGAAGTCTACAGTTTGGTAATAAATATATTCTATACTGCTAAATGTAGCATAGTGTACCTGAGACAGTGAAAGACTATGGCAGACTTCAAGTGAAGGTTGAGAACCTCAGCAGAGAGCATTAATGAAATTTTTGTGGCACCACACAATGTAAAAACAGCATCAAAAATGCTTTTGAGACCTCAGTCTCCAATTACATTACACTGTTGTATTTCAACTAGGGCTACTAAGAAACTTCCAGTGTAAAACCTGCAGGTAGAGAAGTGTTTGGAGTGAAAACAATGCCAGCAACACAGAGTTTTGTACTAATCCCGTGCTGTTGGAATGACAGAGTACCTCTGGTGGCATTTCTTCCAGTGGTTAAGTTCACTGACGCAGCCATTTGCTCTTAATGATAGCTGACAATTGCAAGTGTATGATGTCCTTGATGTTAATGAGAAAGTTTATAGTCACCTTGAATAAGCTGCTGTTCAGATCATTCTCAATCATTCCCAGACTGGACTGATGATGTGTCTGGAATAGTTACAGAAACAAAACTACAGCCCCGAGGCAATAAAAATAATATCTGCATGTTTAAACAAAACAAGAAAGTGACTAAAACACAGGGAATGTATGAGGCATACAAGATAATGGTCAGGTAAAAGCAAGCAAACGTTTAGCTTTTTTTACATAATGTGCTAACTGCAATTCTAGAGGCCACCTAAAATCAAAAGTCTAGAAATGGTAAAACATAGTAGTAGGCTGCAAGCATGACGACCACTACTGTTTATACAGTATGGTATGAGTCATTTGAATAAGTTTAAAATTTGTATAAAAAAATTAAAAAATTCTGCTCAAGAAATATAGTCATGCTCAGTGCACACTAATTTTATAAAGGAAAATGTATATAAAGTACAGTTGTGCAAGTATATTTACCATATCAGTAGTTGTTTAATGATCACTGCTGCAGTAGCCTTATCTATCTGGGTTATATCCAGCTAATGATATAACAGCTGACCAGCTTCAAAAAAATCAAGGCACCTTCCGCATGTCCAGGCAGCTGACAGCTCCAGTATAGCCATAGAAAATCAGCAGTCTGTACACTAATCCATTCAGACCTTTTATGCCAACTGAATTAGGGAGGCAAGAGCCTGGAAAAAGAGCAATGCTATGCAAATAAAATTCAATGTCCACTACCTGGTAACAAAAATATACAAAAAATAAGGAGGATGGAGACAGTGAGCAGATACTGCAGTAGTGAACATTCAAACATTTACTGAGATTATGCAGCTGTACTATGTTCACAATTTGATCACTGCTGCAGAAGACTTAGCTATATGGATGAACTACCATAGCTTATACTGACTGGAAGGAGAAAGGAAAAGGAGGTTCAGAAATCCCTGGAGAATGATCCAGGGTGTGACGTTCCCACTCTGGACCAGTAATCAAGGAGCATGAATGCTCACTACAGACACTAGAGAGAGAAGCGTTCACTTGGAATACAAATGGATACACTCAGCATTTCCAGAGGCAGACTTCTCTGCATCAAGCACAATTTCCGTTAAGAGCACACAGAGAACACAGTCAGCCCAGGGTCTGGATTTCTCTGTCTCTTCCCAGGTCCCCAATAAGGCTCTCCATTGGCACAGCTGTGTTCAGCATCCTCTCTGTGAAACGAGTGCTTCATGTCCCTGCCCCAAGTAGCTGACACACACACTCTGAGATTTAATGTTCACACACACACACACACACACACACACACACACACACACACACACACACACACACACCTGGGAAAGGCTGGCACAGATTACCTGCTCTACCAACTTTGCCCAGACTATAAGGTAGATTCACTGCCACCAGTCAGTTACTCTAAGGCTCTTAAAACAGTATCCAATTATGCTGACTGAAATTAATAGTAATACAAATGGTAATGTTGACCAAACAGCCAGGCTTTCAGGAGTAGTCATAGTTATCACCAATTAAATATACGCAAATACTCTCAAAGCTTAAATATTTTCTAAAAGGACCAGCCACAATGAAAAGTATAAATGTATTTAATAATAAATAATGAAAGAACAAGAGAATACTAAATATCTCTCTCGCTCTCTCTCTCGTCTTTCGGCTTTTCCCGGTTAGGGGTCACCACAGCGGAACTCCCATCTGCTAATGATTGGCAATGGATTTTTACGGTGCCGAGTTGCCAGCTCGATGCCCAACCTTCAAAGAAGGCATGCCCATTCACGCATGCACCTACCTGCATGTCTTTATCACTCGACCACAGAGAGGACATGCAGACTCCACACAGAAGGCGCTCCAGCCGAGAATACTAAATATCCAATTATAGTAAACACTAGAGTTACAATCACAAGAAATATTAAAAATAACGCAGCTGGAAAGATTCCCACAGTTAAAGAAAAACAATACTTAACTATTCTCATGATTAATCTAAAAGAGTTACTATTCCCTGGTTCACTGACTAGAGCAAAGCAAGATGAAGTAGGTGGCTGGTCTTCCTTCTTTGTCAGGTTGCCAAGAAACAGACTGCCCAGTCTCACTGACAGTCTTCTCAACATAATATCTAAATATTATTTCTGGAATAGCTTACAGAATTACATCACATCTGGTCATCTGACCCTGTTTCCCACACTATCAACAACACTAGAAGCCAGGATTTTAGCACCTATGCGTTCCCATACACACAGAGCTTTGCTCAGATCTGCTGCAGCTCCTGAAGTCATAAAACAATTTCAAACCTCTACCCTTCCAGAGTAGAATTGGCGCCCTGCTACAGACAATAAAAAAGGCTTCCTAATACTTGGTTTCCCAAACATATTGCTTCTAGCTGCAAACCAGAACTGTAAAATATAATCTTTATGGCCTAATTTAATTTCCACTATTTTTTTTTTCAAAATTTGCTGCAGCTGGATTGTGATTAACCACTTCTCTTCCAATATCATCTGTTAAAACATATACATTTATTTCAGTTACAATACTACATGTACATTTCTTTTCTTTCCAGCTGCACACACTATTGATATAAATTTTAACACAAGCAACTTTACAAATACATTTTCAACACAAGCATCTGGACAAATCAGTTTGATATACAATGACTTGCAATTCTTTACAAACTTCCAGCTAGCCGTGCCGGCATATGTTACACATGCACTGCCCTATGTCTCCTGGCATAGCTGGTAGTACCTCCTACTGTTACACAGGGAAACATAAATGATTGATACACTTATTTATTACTGCCAACATCTCTTTTTTTATCCCTAAGATCCTGCACTATTACTCGCATAGGTAAAGCTCTTCAAGCAAAGTCTGAGGCATCAGTAGTTACAGCCTGTGCTGGAGATGGAAAGGAAAATAGCGACCTAGATTCAGATAAAACTGGTCTCTTCATCAAAGAAGATGCTTCTCACAAACCTCAAAATGTGAATCTGAAATATCAGGGAATGTTTATGTTGGGACCATACTGATTTTAGATACCACTGAATTTTTCTCATGTGGAGTCTGACTAAAGGAATGCCACAAATCCTAGTATTCTAAAATTCCCTTCCTGAAGCCTTGGATTGAGTGGAAAAACTAAGTGAACAGATCTAGATACAGATCTACTTTTTCATGTAGAAGAAAAGTTACTTTTACTGAGGTATCTAGGAGATACTTGAGGAAAGCAGTCCTGTGAGAAGGGGGTCAAACAAGACGTTTGGATGTTCCGCTAAAACCTCAATTCTGATCAGATCTCTCGCCCAAGCTTGAGACTCCTGACACTTTGAAAAAAAAACTCTACAAATATGAGAAATTTGTCTAAATAAGTAAAAATGTGAGTCTTGTAGTCTGCAGTAGGTTACTTGTGACTACCTTTGGAGCAGTGGCTAACCCAGGAAGTAATGCAGAAAACTGAATGTGTAAGCCAGATACAGAAAAATTTAAGAAAGATTTGAATATGGAGCTAGGGAAATGTGATAAGCATCTTTTAAATCTAGGGTCATTAAAAGACTTACATGGGGAATGAAATGTAACATGCAGTGAAGGAGTAACATTGTGAGCCTTGGAACTTTCACATACTGGAAAGGTCCGACTGGCTACCCATCAGGCTTCTTTCTTTGTCCCCAGTCATATTCTTGAATAAAACTCTTCCCTTCTGAGAAGTTGGGACAGCTTCTATCATCCCCTGAATTATCAGATTCAGAATGATAGGGGGAAAAGAAGTTTCATCTAGCAGGTGAAGATGAATCCCATTAAAAGGAAGGTGTGATTCCCACTGCTATCTATATCCCTGAAAAATCACTCTGAACCCATTTTTTCTGAGACTGTTACCAGAGAGAAACAGAGTGTCAGATTTTGGGAATGAATTAGAGGCTGGCCAGGTTGCGAAATGAGAATTTTTTAGAAACTCGTTCTGACTTGTTAGACTGCCCTGATTTCTGGGAGGCTCGTCCGACTCTTCATTTTTTTTAAGCCCCCTTGGCATTGCTTTTTAAAAGCCTGTTTATGAATAGCTTGCTGTGTCTGCTTATGTTGCTTTTTGTAAAATATTGCAGAGGTACCTGTAAAATCCTTAACAAATTTGGAAAAGGAAGGCTAAAGTATTTGAGAAACACCTTGAATCAGCTTCCACACTCATTACATTATTAAGGACCTCTGCAACAGATGGTCTAAATATAACCCTTCTATCCAAGGCTGAACTCTGCAAGTAGTAGCAGTTGAATTAGAAGCACACTTAAAGAATGTTGTCACTTCAGTTAGTAAAGCAAGAAGATAAAAAGACTAGTTTTAGTCATGCAATTGAAAATAAACCATAATATTCTTCATATTCTCAAAAACTTTAACATGTGAGATTAAAAAAGAATTCTAAAATTAAGCGTTACAGGAGAATACACTTTTTTCCAAATTTTTCAATGGCTTTGCCCATCCTCATCAGAGAAGGATCAATTAGCATTTACCATATATTTAGCAGTAGCTGGGTTTACCAAGGAAATCCATACTGGATCTGATCCGGGGTTAGAAAATAAAACTTATAACAGTGAGGAACTTTATACAACCAATGTGCTTTCTTACAGACAGCAGGTTGGCTATCAGGCAAGTTACAGACTGTAATAGATATATCCTCCAATGTTGGAAGCACAAGAGGAACTCGAGGAGGTTCAGAAAAATGCAATTGTAATAAATCATAATACTGATTTAATGATAGTGGAAGATCATTATGCTCTTATTAAAACAACTGCTTCATTTTGGATATTGTTTCAGAAAAAGAAAATCCTTCCAACGTACTACCCAAAGAAACACTCCTCAGAATAATAATCAGAAATCTGAGGAGAAAAAACAAAAATTGTCCCCTCGCAGTCACTTTCCTGTTCAATGCCCTGAACAGCCTCTGAGAGTGAAGATTCCCTGTTTATCTTACCTATAACACTGGAACTGGTGGGGGTCAAGAGTCTGACATAAGCCAAATAAGTCACTCTCCAAAGTAGCTGAGACAGGAAAAAATACTTTTTTGCTTCTTTTTCACTGGAATTTCTAAAGAAGCAGATCTACATTTGATAGGTAAAACCTCCAAGGCATCTTAGTCTAGCTAGGCAGAGAGGTATTTCTTGCTCCTTTCTTCATGACCAGCAAGAATGGTTCTGTTCTTCCCTTGCCCACAAAGTGCACTCCAACAGCTGCAGAAGACATGACTAACTCCTGGTCCATGGTGGCTGTAGGGACTACACCAGAGACAAAGAAAAAGATAAATGGTCTTTGGAAATGACTGACACAACAGAGTCACTCATCTGCACTTGAGGCAATTTAGTATCCTGCTGAAGGGGCAAATGCTGCTTGGAATTTGTTTTTCTTTTTGTGTCTGGCAGCAGGAATAAATAAGGAACTTGTAGATTGTTCCATGGTGAGGCTGGAAAGGATACCTGATTCTCAGGGAAGCCAGACAGCAGCAGTCAGTGAAACAGGTAAATATGAACAAAGTTGATTTTTCCACCAAAACACAGTGAAAAGTACTTTAAAATCTTAACTAGAGCACCCAAAAGAAATTTAAAGGAATACTTATGCAAGAAAAATGTTTTTAACAACTTTTTTCCTCAAAAGTTAAAAGCAATGTTCCTGATTAAAAAAAAATTACTAAAAGCCTCGTGACAGTCTGAATAAACACTTTTTTATGTAAAACTATTAAATTTTATGCTAGGAAGAAGTTTACTATTAGAGAGAAAATAAGATGTGGAAGTTTTTTTCCCTTAAGGGAATTTATCTGCCTATCAATGAAAAAGTATTATCCAACCGTCAATCTTCAAAAGCCTGCAAGAGAAGAGCTCTTCAGTGGCAGGAAAAAATGAAGAGCTTGGCACCCAAACCATTTTTTATTCAGCTCTGTTCAAGTTGGTCAATGGTTTGGGTGACTGGATGGTGCCCTTAAGCTTTGGAAGCTGGTTGGCTGTAATATCCTTAACAGATAATACCCATATAGCTAAAGCTACTTCAGCAGTGATCAAATGATGAACATCTCAGTGCTGGTTTGCAACCAGTTCTATACATGTGTGTGTCAAGTACAGTACATGACAGTGTTCTAAAAAAGAAACAAAACACAGAGTGGCAATCTTATTTTGTTAGGAGACAAGGTTCAAGTCTAAGTTTTAAGTCATTTTGGTCTAGCTTACCCTTTATTTACTTATTTTTGCCTCACAACACTGCTACTTTTATCATTTACACATCCGGCTGAATCTAACCTTGAGGGGATAAGGTGGCATTATCAGTCAGAACTAGCAGGTGCTAACAATGGCCAGTCTTGCAGTTCCTGCTTTCCTGCTGTTTGGTTAAAATGTGGTTGACCATGGACAGCATTATTTAAGCTGTTATAATGCTGACTTCCATGTCATGCAGCTTTCTTTTAAATCTGCTAATAATGTATATCCCCCCCCATACAAATAAAATATTGGAAAGAACTGTCCTGGGTTTTGAAGAGAAAACATATGATTGGGCCAGTTAGACTGACTGCAAGTGTTATTAGTAAAAAAGGTTCTACATGAGCTTCTCTACATACATAACTTATATAACATCATAAACAGCAAGTACAAACACGGACAAATTAATGGACTGCTACAATGCTGAAAACGCTCTAAGAGAAGATTTTGTAGGCTTGCGTAATTAGAAAATCATTCTTTCCATCTCATTTCTCCGTAAAATTCGCTGGTTCTCCTTGGTAAAGCTGGAAATATATTCTGGGCCCAAAGATATGTCTGATAATTGATCAACAAAGATACACATTGGTACGAACAAACCTGGATGAGATAGGCACTGATGTGGATATGCAGAAGTAATAACAAATGGGAAGAGAAATACTGAGGCTGAGAACTGATTCTTGTAGCTGAACTTTCTGCAAAACCTGGAACTGAGGTATGGAAATGAGACAATATATCACTAGTCCAGTGAGTATAAAGAGAAAGTATAGTTTTGTACCTACCATAAATGTAGATGTTCGAGTGTACACCCTGCTGCAGTCATCACACTTGGGTTATCCTGTCAGGCTGTCCCGCAGTCGGCCTGAATTCCAAAGTCTTGGTCCGGCGTCAGTTGCTGTCACTTCTTCCCTGATGTCAGTGCGCCAGGGGTATATATGATGCATCCGACGCCATTTTCTTCAGTTTTTCTTGTCCCAGATGTCAGGTGCCCCCAAAAAGGTGGTCAGTAATTAGTACCAATCTAAAAAATTTAGCACAAACACAACATCCCTCCAGCTATAAGCAAATACATCACAAAGGTATTGTAAAGATTTAGTTAGTTAGGTCAGAGGGGATGGCGGGAGGGTAACCTGGACTGCAGCAGGGTGTACACTCGAACATCTACATTTATGGTAGGTACAAAACTGTACTATGTTCATCGTGTTACCCTGCTGCAGTCATCACACTTGGGTAGAATCCCAAAGCTAAGGATGGGAGGAGGAGTCGAAGAGGGTTAGAGGAGGCTAGAAGGCCCTGCAGAACTGCAGTGGCAAAGCCAGCTCTAGTCTTAGAGTAAAGTGGTAAGTGGTAGTGTTTGGTGAAGGTGTGTACTGAACTCCAAGTTGCAGCTTCCAAAATATCCTTGGTTGGCACCCCCCCTGAGGAAGGCTGTAGCTGCAGCCCTGGTAGAGTGGGGCCTTATGGTAGCAGGAACTGGTTTTCCATGATGGGTATAGCAAAAATAAATGCAATGTCCTATCCATTTGGAAATGGTCTGTTTTGATATAGCCTTCCCTTGTGAAGCTGCAGCATATGATAAAAAGAGCTGGTCCGATTTTCTGAAAACCTTAGTTTTATCCAAGTACTAACAAAGTTGCTTGTGAATGTCCAAGGAATGCAGGAGTGTTTCTCCTTTGTTCTGTGGATTTGGAAAGAAGGTGGGTAAGTGGATGGATTGATTTAGGGCCACACTGGATACCACCTGAGGAAGGCTGTAGCTGCAGCCCTGGTAGAGTGGGGCCTTATGGTAACAGGAACTGGTTTTCCATGATGGGTATAGCAAAAATGAATGCAATGTCCTATCCATTTGGAAATGGTCTGTTTTGATATAGCCTTCCCTTGTGAAGCTGCAGCATATGATAAAAAGAGCTGGTCCGATTTTCTGAAAACCTTAGTTTTATCCAAGTACTAACGAAGTTGCCTGTGACTGTCCAAGGAATGCAGGAGTGTTTCTCCTTTGTTCTGTGGATTTGGAAAGAAGGTGGGTAAGTGGATGGATTGATTTAGGGCCACACTGGATACCACCATTAGTTCGTAGAGAAACTCTGTCTTGATGGAAAATAAGGAAAGGTTCTACTGCCATTAGTGCCTGAAGCTCTGAGACTCTTCTGGCTGAAGTTATTGGCAGTAGCAGGGCAGTCTTCCATGATATAAACTTTAGATCAGCAGAGAAAGCTGGTTCAAAAGGAGGTAGCGTAAGTTTTTCCAGAACAAAGTTGAGGTCCCAGGTTGGTGTAGGTGCTCTCCTGGGGGGGCCTAATGTTTTTTGCCCCTCTGAGGAACTGCCTTAGAAGTGGATGTGAAAATAAGGGTGGATCTGTGTTGTAGTGGGCTGAAATAGCTGAGGCGTGGATTTTAATATATGAAAAAGAAAGTCATTTGAGCAACATCTCAGTTAAATACTGTAGAATCTGAGGCATGTGAGGCTGAAGGGTATTTTGGCCTTTAGCTTGGTTCCAGGTGCAAAACCTTTTCCACTTGTCCGAGTAGGCCTTCCTGGTGCTGGGCCTCCTAGCTTCCAGAATAACATCCATAACTGCTTGAGGAAGAGGAGCTGGCTGGTTGCTTAGGTGATTTGCCATGCAGCCAAATTTAAGGTTTTGAGCTGGCTGTGTAGAATCTGATTGTCTTGCTGTGTGGGCAAATGAGCAATTTGTGGTAAAATCCAAGGTGGGCCATGGGCCATATTCCTTAATAGTGGGTACCAGTGCTGGCATGGCCAGTCTGGGGCTATGAGTATCATTCTGGGTCTCTCCTTTCTGACTTTCAGAAGCACCTTTGAGAGAAGGGGCAATGGAAGGAAGGCATATACTGTCAGGTTTTTCCTACTGAATGAGACTGCGTCCACTTTCCAAGCTTGATGGTGAAGTGTCCTTGTACAAAATTTTGTTAGCTGATAGTTTTGGGGGCTGGCAAACAGGTCTATGTCTGGGTGGCCCCATTTTTCAGTTATCATTGCAAATACTTGTGGATCCAGTTTCCACTCGTGGGGATCCATGATGTTTCTGCTGAGGTCGTCTGCCAATGTGTTCTTTTTTCCTAGCAGGAATTGAGCTTGTAGCTGAACTTGGTAAGCCAGTGCTGTGTTCCACAAGGTCATTGCTTGCCTGCATAGAGGGTAGGAGTGTGTACCCCCTTGTTTGTTTATGTACCACATTACTGTGGTGTTGTCCGTCCTTATTGTAAGCAGTCCTGGATGTAAGAGGTTCTTGAAGGCTGTCAGGGCATTCTGTACAGCTAGCATCTCTTTTTGATTGATGTGCAGATTCCTTTGATCTGCAGTCCATATGCCTTGAACGCACTGTCCTGCCATGTGTGCCCCCCAGGCATAGTCTGATGCATCTGTTGTCATTGTTTGCCTGGCTGGGGGCAAGGTGAAAGGCTGACCCCTGTTGAGGTGACATGCCTGTGACCATCATAGAAACTCTTGTTGAAGGCAGGGAATGAGAGAGATCATTGTGTCCAAGCTGTGGCTGTGTTGAGACCATACGCTTTTTAGTTACCACTATAATTTCCTCATATGCAGCTTTGCAAATGGTATTAGTAGTATGCAAGATGCCATGAAGCCCAAGGCCTGCAGAATTTTTCTTGCAGGGAGTTGGGTCTTTGTTGCCATTGTTTTGAAATATTGAGTCAATTGTAGTTGTTTGTCTGGCGTCAGATAAGCCTTCTGGGCCATTGTATTCAAGCTGGCACCCAGGAATGTCATATTTTGTGAGGGTACTAGTTTTGATTTCTTTTCGTTTACTGTGTACCCTAGGCAACTTAGAAGATGTTTTACAAAAGCCAGATGTTGTAAGAGGATGTCCTTGCTTTCTGCTTGGATGAAGCAGTCGTCCAGGTATGGGTATATTTGAATTCCTCTTTGTCTGCAGTATACAATTACTGGTGCCAGGCATTTTGTGAAAAACCTGGGCACAGTGGATAAGCCAAAGGGCAGTGCAGAGAATTGGTAATGGGTTGAACCTGCAATGAAACGGAGGTATCTTCTGCAATTTTGTCTGAAAGGGACATGCAGGTATGCCTCTTTGAGGTCCAACGTTACTAGCCATGCTTTCTTGCCCAACATGGGAAGAAGCTGCTGTAGTGTTAGCATCTTGAATTTGGGTACTTGTAAGAAGGTGTTTAGAATTGAAAGGTCCAGAATTGGTCTCCGGGTATTGTCCTTTCTGGGGACTAGAAAGAGTCTTGAGTAAAATCCTTGGCCTTGCTCCCGTGTAGGTACCAGTTGAATGGCTCTCATGTCCATGAGAGTTGTAATTTGTTTTTGTGCCTCTGCCCATTGATTTTGTGGCAGGTTTGGCATTCCTCTTTTCATTGGCAAGGTGTGGAAATGGAATCTGTATCCTTGTGAAATTATGTCTAGGACCCATTTGTCCTTTGTGACGATGCGCCAGTTGTCTGAAAAAAGTGCTAATTTTCCTCCCAAGGGAGCTGCCAAGACAGTCTTGCTTGGCCATATGAGGTTTAAGTCATTGTGTTTGCCTTCTAGTAGTTTGGGGCCTGTCTTCTCCTCCGTTCTGTGTTGCAGTGCCCCATTGTCAAGGTTTGTAGTGGGTTTGGTTGTCCTCTGCCTCTGGGGCGTCTGTATTTACCCCTCTGTGGTCTGTCAGTAGCTGGAAAGGACCAATTTTTTGTTGGTCAATTTCTGTTGAAGCGAGGAGGCTGAACCTGTAAAAAATCTTTGACCGTCTGTATAGATTTTGCCTTATCCTCCATTTTCTTTAAGACTTCTTCTGCTTTAACTCCAAATAGGACATCCTGCTGTAAGGGAGCATCTAGAAGCTTTGCTTTAACATGATCAGGCAGAGTTTGTTCCTTTAACCAAGCATGCCTACGTATAACAGACCCAGTAACAGCTGCTCTACAGGAAGCTTCCAAAGAATCAAATCCACATTGTAAAGTATGTTTGCCCACCTGTTCAGCTGCATGCAACAGATCCTGCATTTCTTTCAAATCAGACTGTTGAGGGAGTGTGCTCATTTTTTTGTCTTATTTGAGACATTATAAATTGCTGGTATTTTAGCATGTGAAATTGACAATTTAGTGCTCTCATAGCTAGAGTGGCTGAGGTGTAAAACTTTTTCCCCCACCTGTCTAGTGCTCTGGAGTCCCTTCCAGAGGGTACATGATATTTTTCCATAGAAGCCTTAGCCCCTTTGGGACCCTGGGAGATAGTCTCTGGGTCAGCAACAGGGCTTTTATAAAGGAATTTGTGGGAGTCAGGCACTCTATAATATCTGTCTGGTTTGGCTGGTGCAGGAGGCAGAGAATCTGGATTTAAACTAGATTCTAAGTAAACATCATCCACAATGTCTAAAACTGGGGGGATAGCAAGAGGTCTGTGCTGGGGGAGTAAAAGAAACTCTATGAGCCTTTTCTTTGAGTCAGAGTAGTCCTGACCTTCCCAGTGAAAATGTTCCCTCATAGTGTGTAAAGTTTCCCCAAAGGAGCAGTCTTTCAGGGGGAGAAGCTGACGGAATGGAATCCTCAGCATCAGAATCTTCATAAGGGGGAAAGGAGTAATCTTGTTCCTCAGAGGAGCCTGAGGAAATAGACACTTGATCAGAGGAGGCATAATCTTCCTCTTGTCTAGGCCTTTTGTCCGAGGGGGGGGGGTTGGGAACCCCTGATTAAAGAGATCAAATCTTCAGCCATTTTAAGCATCTGTTTCTTAGGCATGGGGCCTTGAACTGGAGACTGAAGTGCAGTCTTTTTTGGTTTAAGAGGAGTCTTAAGCTTAGGATACGTTTTTATAGTGAGCGTCATCGGTCTGAAGACACCTTCAGAAACCGAAGGTGTTTCTACAGCACCGACATCTCTTTCTGCAATGTCGTTGGTAGGGCCTAAATAAAAAGGCTGCGTCGGCCTAGCACTCTCCGCCAAAGGATCCGAAGCGGTCTCTGATTCCAATTCTGTGGTAGCCAGGGGCTGCATAAGAGCCTCACTGAAACCCGGTGAACCGGAGACCGGCCCAGCCGAGGCCTCGGAGTCTGGCTTGGGTCTAGGCTGCCTGTCCTTATCCTTGCATTTTTTGTGCACGCCGGCAGTTGCTTGCTCCGACGGCATTGTGTAGTTAAATTTTCTACTAAAGTAGTGTCGTGCGAAATCAAAGCGTCGTTTTATAGTATGCTTATTGAACCTAGCACAAAATCGACAACCAGTGACGTCATGGTCTGGGCCCAGGCAAGGTATACAATAAGAATGAAAATCCTTATGAGGTATTTGCTTCCCACAAGAAATACAATTGTTAACTTTTTCTGACATTGGTCTGAGGCAAGAAAAGTTTCCCCAATGGGGTACTTAGCTTTATTGAAGACTTCGGATCTGAAATTCAACTTAGAAAATCTCAGGAGTCGGCCGACCGGCACTGCTTCGACGAACTGCTTCTGCTTCGGGCACCGCGCGGCAAGAAAGACTGAAGAAAATGGCGTTGGATGCATCATATATACCCCTGGCGCACTGACGTCAGGGAAAAAGCGACAGCAACCGACGCCGGACCAAGACTTTGGAATTCAGGCCGACTGCGGGACCGCCTGACGACAGGATAACCCAAGTGTGATGACTGCAGCAGGTAACACGATGAACATCACATGAATGTCAGAGTCTGCCTTGGCTACTGTTTACTTCAACAAGTGTCTAATTGTTCATTAACAGTTGCATTGTGTAGAAATTCTGACTTTACAAAAGATTTTACAGAAAAAGACACTAGGTGCAAAAAGAAAATAACAGTTGTGTGTCTTTCTACTTTCTTTACAAATTTCGCTAAGGTACATCTACACTGTTACTGAAAACAGCATCAAAAAAGAACAGAAGAAAACAAAATGCTACAAAAAGCTGAGGTTCAGACCAAAATGACAAAATAAAAATGTACTTTTTGAAATCTAAACTTACAACAAATCAGTATTAGCTTACCGCATAACTTTCCCAGTATGATAACACAACACACTCTGCTGCTGCCTTAGAGAGTGCATAGGGATTGGTTGGTTTTGGGGGTGATGATTCATCAAACTCCTTTTAAAATAAACCAAAAACTGTATTAATACAATGGGCATAATGGCTCTGAAAAAACTGTTAGTCTGACTGAAGAAAGACAAGTTACATATTTTATTCTGAAAATATAATCTTAAATCTTTATTTTGTCTGTGGGTCAAAAAAAAAATTATGTACTTACCATAATGTTCCAGCTGTGTTGTCTATTTTCATTCTTCCTCAACTGTTGGATTCGGATCTGACCCTAGGATCCAACTTGGCTGTTACTAAAGCCCGTGGACACAAAAAAAACTCTTGAGCTCCTCCCCTACCATGATGCACCAACCCCCATAACAAACCTCAGATCTTGTTTGCTGTCTTACATAAAGTAGAAAGAATCACTACAACTTTCTTGACAGAAAGGTCATATCTGGAGCTCAATATTACGGACAGTGGTGTCCCTATAATCTCTTGCTCTTCAAGAAGTCAATAATGGCAAAGGATTGGGGTTGGCAGGCAGGAAGCTGAGGAAGAATGAAAATGGACAACACAAATGGAATGTTACAGTAAGTACATAACTTTTTTTATCCAATGTCAATTTCCATTCTATCTTCAACTGATGGAACAGAGTCCTCGGCTACCTAAAATCCTGGGTGGATGTTAAGGAAAGATATTCCTGAGCACAGCTTAGCCAAAAGCTGCTCTTTCCCTTGAGACCAGATCTAATTTGTAATGAATAATAAAGGTATAAGGACTGAACCAAGTTGTGACCTCACATATGTTGTCCATGGAACTCTAGACAGAAATACTGAGCTTTTCTCCCTGGTCCTCTGCAGAAAACGGACCTGTGTCCAGTCGTACTCTCCCGGTCAACAAATGTAAATAAATAAATAAATAAATAAATAGTTGAATGGGCTCTTAGAGGTCTTGGTAAGGACAGATCTAATTTGCTGTAAATAAATGATATATGCAATCCGTCAACCATCTGGCTAAATTCACCTTTATAACTGATTTGCCCAATTCAGAATCTGCAAAGGATACAGATAATTGGTTTGTCTTTCTAATTTCTTTGGTCCTATGTAAGTAAAAATGTAATTGTCTGTGAACATCCAATAAATGGAACATATATTCACCTCTGTTTGCAAATTTACAAAAGAAAACTGAAAAATTAATGGATTGATTGATAGTGCATTGTGACACCACTTTAGGAAGGAAAAACGCAGTGGTATGTAAAATGACTATTATGAGAGATCTTAGTAAGGAGGTTTAGGTGACAATGCTTGAAGTTCTGAAATTCTTCTAGCAGAGGAAATGGACAATAGAAAGATAGTTTTTCAGGTCAGGAACTTAAGATCACACTTTGCTGCTGGTTTAAAGGGCGAATGAGTCAAGGCTTGCAGTACCAAGTTTGACTCCCATGGTGGAGTAGGGTCTTTATATGGGGGTCTTAGCAGGAGTGTGCCTTTCAAAGGTGCTTTACAAAGTTTAGACAAAGCCAGAGAGGAATTCTTAAATCCTGTATGAAAATGAGGGATGTTGCTACATGAACTTTAACCACTGAGAAACTAGCTCCCATATTAAAAATCTTTGTCAAAAATTCAAGTACACATTGTACAGGAGCTGAGAAGGGGTCACTGCATTTTTTGTTGTGCCCAGGAAACCAACGTTTTCCATTTAGATCTATTAAGTTTTCTTGTAGAAGCTTTATGGGAAGATAAAAGTATATGACGGAAGGGGAAAGACAGCATCAGTTGTGTGGCTGTTAATGGAATTGGAGAAACCATGTTGTTAGCTTGAGGTTTGATATGTCTGGGTGAATCATGCCTACTGGCTAAGACAGAAGGTCTGGAATCATATCCAAAATTGAAGGTGGGTAAATTAGATGAGGCCAAAGAAGGGAAAACCAAATTTGTCAAGGTCAATAAGGAGCACCGAGGATGACTTTGCACTTCAACTGGGCAGCTTCCTGTAAGCATTTGAGAATTAGGAGAGTTGGGGGGTAGGCACAGAGGAGACAGGGGGTCAATTGTGCAGTAGACCATCCCTCAGTTATTCCCCTGGTGGGGGGGGGGTCAGAACAAAGAAGCTGCTGCACTTGTTGTTTAGGAGAGATGCAAAAAGATTGCAGCAAGTCCGGCCCAATTGACAGAAAATCAAATCAGTCACTTTTTTGCTGAGAGACCACTTGTGAAGTAGAAGAATGGACCTGCTCAATTTATCTGCTATCACGTTAGACTTCCCCAGAATGCTTTTTGCTATCAAAAAGTAGTTGGATGAGATCACCTATTGATACACTTGGAATGCTTCTAGAAACAAGAAGTAAGTTCTGGTTCCTCCTTGCTTGTTGATGTACCAAACTACAGACATATTGTCAGTCTGAATCACAACTGTCCCTAAAGTGAGAGCATCCTGGAAGGCCTGCAATGCTAAGAGCACTGTTCTCATCTGTAAAACACTGATATGCAAATTGTCCTCTTCAGGGGGCCATATGCCTTGGACTGTTTCCCCAGGAAATTTCCTCCCACCCAATTTGGGAAGTGTCCTTAGTCACTATGACCTTGGGTTGAGGGAGAATGAAAGGACAGCCTTGTACAACTTGATCTCCACGAATCCACCACCAAAGGTACTTCTTGCATGCCTGAGTGATTGTTATTTTTGTTGACGTGCTGGGAAAGAATTGACCACTGTATTGCTAACATCTACTGGAGAATTCTCATATGAAATTATGCTAAAGAGACTATGATGATGGTAGCTGTCATTGACCTCAAGGTTTGAAGAATTAAGTGAGCTGAAATTTTGGTATTGCAAATTAATTTTCTGACCTGGTACCTGATGGTTTGCACTCTTGAAAGAGGAAGAGAAGCTGTCACTGATGTCATGCTGAAGAAGAGTGCTCCTATGAATTCCAAAGTTTGAGTTGGTTGTAACTGACATTTCTTGTAATTTATGGTTATCCCCAAATAAGAACAAATCTGGACATCTGATCTCTTGCAGACAAAATGAGCCAGTTGTCCAGATATGGAAACACTCTGGATCCCTGCAGTCTCAAGTGAGCTGCTACCACAGCCATGCATTTGGTGAACATCCTGGAGGCTGTGGTGAAGCCAAAGGGCAGTACTCTGAAATGATAGTGACTGGCTCCCAGCTAGAAGCACAAACACTTTCTGGATTGCCTGTTCATTTTTATGTGATAGTACACATCCGGAAGGCCTATTGAACACATCTAGTCGTCCTTGCCCAGAGAGGGCAGAATGGACTGAGCCATGACCATCCAAAATTATGTAAGTTGAACTGATTTGTTCAATTCGCTGAGATCCAAAATTGGTCTCCAGTCCTCTGTTATCTTTGGCACCAAAAATAATCTTGATTCCGGATTCTATCTAGTCTGTTGGAATCTCTTGGATGACTCTTTCTAGCAGCTTTTGTATTTCTATTGCTCCTTCTTTCCCCTGACTGGGTGGAACATCGTGAATCTTGTGACAGTTGGAGGTAGCAGAGAAAAGGGAACTGTATACCCTCCCTCTAGAAATAATTCTCTGCACTTAAGTATCTCTTGCTAAATCTAGCCAGGCTCAATGGTGCAGGGATAGTCTATCCTGATTGCCTCCAGAGAGGGACAATCGGGCTTCCTTTCAGGAGCGCTGATGGAGTCCGTCAGAGAAAGAGTCTCTGGACCCCTGGTTTTGTGGCCCTTCTCTGCCATGTGGGCATCCTCGTCCATTAGCATTCCTACCTCAGTCCCTAGGGGAACTATCCCCATGTATGTCCTGGAAAGGGCCCTAGGACTTTCTGAACTGCTGTCAAAAGAAGCACTGATGAACAAGGGCTTAAAAGGCTCCGCAAAATCACAAGTTCATCCAGGCATGTCTCCGAATGGAACCCGCTACCCTTGAGGCACCTTTGGCTGCATACAAGATAAGCCTCATAGACAAATCTGAAATGGATTGCAGGGCAGCCAAATGGTAGACCACAGGAGAATGAGTCTCAGCATAATGGCTCCTGAAAGGGACTTTTGAAAGTTCTTTGGTCATGTCCCTTAGTAGTCTGATAAAATGTGCCAAGTAGTTCAGTGACCCAAGGGCAAAGGTAGCTGATGTATATACACTCTTCCCAAACCTGTCCATCGTTCTCAACTCCTTGTTAGAGGGATGGACAGAGGAAATTTGCTCAGCAAGTTCCTTCTTAGTGGCCGCAACCAAGACCATGGCATCCACTGGCACCTCCTTACTCCAGAATTCCTTCCCAATAAGTGGAGCCAGAATCCGATCTGGCCTCTTAGGGATTGGCTCAACTGAGTCAGGTTCCTTCCATGTCTGCCTAGAGACCAAATCAATGAGCTCTTCAGCGGGTGGAGTAACCCAGAAGGTAGATGGGCCTGCTCCGAAGGCTTCCAAAAATTCTGATTCCTCCAGTGAAGGGTTGCTGGAGGTCCAGCTGCCTCTCTGTTTAAGGATCTCTAGAATGTCTCCAAATGTGAGGTCTTCCAGAGGTGATCGTACGGGCCCTTCTCCTTCATTGCAATCAGTATCCTCAGTGACGGACTCTTGTAGACAGTCCAAGTACCTCCTCTTGCACTTCCTCTTCTGAAGAACGTCCTCAGTGGGATGTTCCAGTGAAGTGTCAAAAGAAATTTTAATGCCCAGTTGGATGATCTGGAGGACTTGAGCTGGCTGTCCCTGTGGAGAAGAGTGATGTGGCTTCAAGCACAGACATATCTAGAAACTGGACTGGAGATCAGAAGGGGCTGGATCTGTCTATCCTATCGGAACAGAAAAGACTCTCTTCACTACCTGAAAGGCAGACCATCCCGGGGAGAAAGAAGACAGAAGTTCCGAGAAGACAGGCTTCTGGATCACCATCATTCCGCTTCTTTGAGAGCAATCTCCCAGAGGTGGAAACCGGAGCCAGCTATCCAATGCCGAAGCTCTGACAGACAGAGACAGCTCCAAAAACCTCAGTCAACTCCAAAGCCTAGGATGTGACAAGGCAGTTTCAGCTCTGGGAGTCATCCAGATCTGAAGATGCTGGAGCCAGTACACTCAGAGAAGTCTTCAGATCCGAAGACAAAGATCTTCAGATCCCAGGTGGACGGACCTGGAAGGTTCGGATCCAGGGACTCAAACAACTGGTAGGATCAGAGAAGGAGTAGACAATGGCAGTGTAAGAGATGGATGGGCTCCCTGACCTGAGGGGATAGGAGCCAGAAGAACACCCATCTGAATCTTTGCGGAGAGGTACTTCCTCATCATCCTGTCCACATCTTCCGTTAGACTCCTGGAAAAACAAGATGAGGCAAGGGCCTGTGACCTTGAATGGCATCTCTCCAGGAAGGGAGAGGGAACCACAGAAGGAAATGAAAACAACTTTGGAAAATATCTCATCCTCACCAGAATCTTTTGATCTGAAGGAGAGAGGACCTGAGCAGATTTTGGACCCAGTTTAGATTTTTTTATTCGGTGGCTCTAAAGGAGTGGAAAAAGTAGAGGGCCTTAGAGACTTAACCAAGGTCTCCTTAATTTTCATTTTGGGGGACCGAGCCCCAGAGATCCAAATGAAGATGGAAGCAAACCTTTCAATATCAATTTATTTTTTCCTATTTGCTAAGTCCCTTGGATTGAAATTTCTGCAGATAGTACAATCCTCTTGTAAAAGTTGAATGCCTAAACAACAGACACAAAGGATGGGCATCAAATAATGGTAATTTGTGCCCACACTTCTGACACTTTTTGAAGCCGGAGGCCCTCTGTCAGACATGACAACTTTGAAGAAAAAAGAGAAAGGGGAGAAAGTTTTTATATATACATGTGTATATATACATACATTGTGTATATATATATATATATATATATATATATATATATATATATATATATATATATATATATTCACTTTATAATCTCGAAATACTGAAACTTGAATTTCAGTATCTCGAGACTATAAAGCCGAACATTCACAATACCAAAACCCCAAAAGTGCGAAATTCAAAATCGAGACTTTTAAATACACTCTCCACCACACAAACATACATACACCTTCTTCCTCACACTACAACAAACCAACAAAACACACACAAACACAACACAAATACACACACCTACCCTACATATAAGCAGGGGGGCAAGCCTCCCTGTGCCCCCCACACCTCTGCTACTTATATACACCAACTCTGAGGTCGCACTAAAAAGACAGACACTAAACCCACCACTACATACTCTATATTTCCCTTGCACAAACACATACCACATATATGCAAACATCACCACTCTCAACACTTACACACTCAGACTCTAACCTACCTACCCTAACCTACACCTAAAACTTCCCAACACACTCACATACACTCAAATCCCTTCCTAAAACCCTTAAAAAAACAGCACTTGCCTGAATATTCACATATATCCACACAACGGACAGACAAACCATATCCCACAGCACACCGCACCTTACAAACACAGCAAATCCCACGTACTGCACCACCACAACCACAAATTCGAGAGTTCGAATTCGATCAAGTGCAGTTTTACACAACTGCACTTTCAGCACTTTTGTCTCAAGATACTGAAATTCGAGATTTCAGTATTTCGAGATAGTAAAGTGCTTTTATATATATATATATATATATATATATATATATATATATATATATATATATAAAGTTCAGAATGGCCCAACAGCTTGGATATAAAAAACTTTAATGTGCCTTCTTCAGATACGAAACTGCACGTTCCACAACAATAAGAACATAAGCACCATAAGCACCAAATGAATTCACAACGAACCAAGTTAACTCAAGCGCTTTCACCCAGGACCTCCCAGGCTTTGTCAAGATACATTATGAACTTCTAACCACTTATTTATATACTGGTTACTGATAGATTGATCACTCAGTTAATTATATAATCACATAACTGATTAATCAAAGTTACAATCAGTTGTTGTATACTGTTTCAACATCATCTTCAAACAAATAATTCATGTGGCTTTGCAGTATTGTTTTTAAAAACTGTTACTATTTCACAGTGACAAAACTTTAAAAGACTTACTCTCTAAAAACACACACACACACACATATATATATATATATATATATATATATATATATATATACACAGTTGTCTTAAAAACCATTATTTGATACTAACATGGTTTCTAGATCTTGCTTTCATTCTTTATCAAGCAAAATATAGTGTTCTTCACTAACTTAGGATTACAACATAACTCTCATTCCTATTAGCTCTACCATATATTACTTACCAAAAAACATTTTATATTATATAAAACCTTAAAAAATCTTATGTATGTGCTACATGTAAACGGTATCTAGATGATATCTGTATTTTGTGGAGAGGTGACACGAGGGATTTAGAGAAATTTATTGACTATATTGGCTCCACAACTGATTTCTTGAGATTTACCCACTCAATAAATCTACAATATTTAAATTACTTGGATGTTAAGTTGGAAAAGAATATAGAAAAGAACAAATTTCAGAGTAGTATATTCAGAAAAGAAAGTTACTCTAATATGTTCCTACATTTTACAAGTAACCACCCATTGTCCCAAAAGAAAGGAATTGTTAAGGGCCAAATTATTAGGGCTGCTCGTATGTGTAGTGAAGATAATTTATTCTTCAAAGAAATAGAAGTGCTCAGAACATTGTTTCTTGAAAAAGATTACCCAATGGAATTATTTAACAATCTAGTAGAAGAGATATCGCTCAAAAGGAAAGACCAGTATGCCCCATTGTTAGGAGAAGGCCCTGGTAATAAATTAGATAGCAATATAAGTAATCAATATGGAGATAAAAGAAGTGCTTTCCTCTACGCATACAATTTGAACAGTAGAGAGATAGAGACTATTATTTGTAAATATTGGCTAAAAACGAAGAAATTAATAAAATAATACCTGAGAAACCGAATTTTGTGAAGAAAAGAGATAAAAACTTAAAGGATCTATTGGAGATGAACCAAATTAGAAAAACTAACAATTCGCAATTGAAGTTAGGAACATTTGGATGTAACTCTTGTAAGCAATGCCCCTTAATGGTCAATAGTAAGGGTGTTTACTTGAAAGCAAGAAAGGTTAACATCATTTCACCGGGACATTTTAATTGTAACACAAAAGGAGTAGTCTACTTGGGGTTTTGCCAACATTGTTACAGTTTCTATGTTGGCAAAACCGAAAGGACACTTAGAAAGCGAGTTTATGAACATCTATACTTTATAAGTAAGAGCAAGCCCACTAATGCCTTTTACAAACATTCCCTAACCTGTACGCAGATGTCACTAAAGTTCCTAGTGTTAGAACAGGTTATGCTGAATACTAGTAGAGGTGATTGGGAAACATCTTTAGAATACAGGGAACTGTTATGGCAAGTAAGGCTGAACGCTTCCAGAGTCCCGGGCTTGAATGAAACCATCAGTACAAGCAGTGTGCTTAAATTAAGGCAGGCCAAGCTTTAAAATAGTACACTATCACACTAGTTAAGGTGTAAGAATATTATAGGGCATAGGTATATGTCATGTTTAAGATTTAGCATATACAAGGTTGGTTTATTTACAATTATAAACAGCATCATAAAAATATAAATTGTACATTTATTAATAGGTATACACACAAGTAGAACAGATTTACAATGTAACACATACATAAGATTTTTTAAGGTTTTATATAATATAAAATGTTTTTTGGTAAGTAATATATGGTAGAGCTAATAGGAATGAGAGTTATGTTGTAATCCTAAGTTAGTGAAGAACACTATATTTTGCTTGATAAAGAATGAAAGCAAGATCTAGAAACAATGTTAGTATCAAATAATGTTTTTTAAGACAACTGTATATATATATATATATATATATATATATATATATATATATATGTGTGTTTTTAGAGAGTAAGTCTTTTAAAGTTTTGTCACTGTGAAATAGTAACAGTTTTTAAAAACAATACTGCAAAGCCACATGAAGTATTTGTTTGAAGATGATGTTCAAACAGTATACAACAACTGATTGTAACTTTGATTAATCAATTATGTGATTATATAATTAACTGAGTGATCAATCTATCAGTAACCAGTATATAAATAAGTGGTTAGAAGTTCACAATGTATCTTGACAAAGCCTGGGAGGTCCTGGGTGAAAGCGCTTGAGTTAACTTGGTTCGTTGTGAATTCATTTGGTGCTTATGGTGCGCTTATGTTCTTATTGTTGTGGAACGTGCAGTTTCGTATCTGAAGAAGGCACATTAAAGTTTTTTATATCCAAGCTGTTGGGCCATTCTGAACTTTATTTTACCTGGTTGGTAAAGTTTTTGTCGTTTTGGAGAGTGATTATTTAGTTTCGTGATGGCTGAAAGGTCCGAAAGCTTGGATTTCGGAGTTACACCTAACTTGCTAGTGGAGGAACAAGAGTTATCAGATGACGCCCCCGTCACCAGGGGAGAGTTCAAACAAATTATGGGCTTTCTTTCGCAAATAAGCGGTATGCTTACGAGGGAAAGCAGTGGTTATTTGAACAGAATACCACCTAACCAACAGTTTTTTGCTGCTGACCAGAATTATTTCTCGGGTAAGAACGCTAACCCGCCAACGGAGGTTATTTATGACGCTGATTCCAGGGGACAAGTTTCATCAGGTCGAAATAACAGACAGCAGACCCCTAAACCAATGGGAAGTACAACGGCTAAAGACTTTAACTTCAATAAATGGACCACGAAAAGTTTTTCGTTTAGCCAAGGTACTGTACAAGCTAGTAATATACATAATGACCAATTAGAACATTTATTGAGTGATCTAAATAATAAAATGTATGCATACAAATCATCGCAGCTAGAGATTCAGTATTTAGTTGAATGCATCAAAGTACAGCGAATTCCGAAAGGACTGCGACTTAGCAAGTTTCCGAACAACGCTATTCCGGGTTCGGATTTATTTAAAGATTTAACTGTATTGTTTAATAAAGCCGGTTTGGAAATGCTAGAACTAATGGTAAAAGACTATGAAGCTAAAGCTGCTGTCCTATTAGCAGATGTTAACACACTTAACAACACAATAGTTACTAACACTAACTTCAATTCTATCAAGAGGGATTACGAAAATGCATTCAGAGAAGTAGATGACCACTGTACTAGAGTGGTCGCTAGGAAGATAAAAAAACTGGAACGTGATTTAGCTGACTATGAGAATGGAGTAGCATATGTTTTTAGTATCAACAAAAAGCAATGGTTTAACAGGAATGTCAGCAATGGTAATGCTTCTAATCACTTTGATGTCAACAATGCAGTCACATCAGATATGCAAGGCCCTAGAAGGAGTGAAAGGCTGGCTCAGAAAACTAATCAGGAACAAAAACAGGTTTTTCAGCATCCACCAGGGAGGCAAAGGAACAAAGAGGTCACCCCCCAACCACAGAGGTGGAACAGAACCAGAAACTAGAAGCTCCTCTTGGAGATATAGTGATTACCAAAATGGACAATTGTAGTATTTGGAGGCAGCACAATTTTAGTATTTACAATTATACAGATTTAGAACTAAATAACCAATATTTTGAGTTGTTTACAAAGGGATTACATTTTGTCCCTGCACATTCTGTTAACACAACCAATATGATTTTAGATCTCAAGTTGTTTATGAGGCAACTCAATTTAAATCTATATTTCAAAGACTGTAGTTATAAGCCAGCGTTGCTTCAGAGAGCAAGTACTTTCAATCCCCCACTTCATTCAGCATTGAAAATTTTTGAAGAATTAGTTGAAACTGATCTTAGGAGCATCAATGAGAATAAAGGTTCAGTATACCCCGGAAATCTATCTAGTGGGACATATGACCTGATTAGGTTGTTAAGAACTGAAGGGATTAGGGTCATGAAAACGGATTAAAGGGGGAGGGGTGGTACTTATGTACAGACATGAATATGAGGCCAATCTACATACATTATTACATGATACTCAACAATACAGTGAGGTTTCACTTAATGAAAGAAATATTGCTTATGCTAGGATCAAGTTTATGTTGGAAGACCACCTTATGCAAGGGGCAATCAATGAAGAGCTATACAACTATCTATTAGTACCGAAACCATTAACACCAGCAATGTTTGGAATCCCGAAAGTTCATAAAGGACTAAACCCACTAAGTTTTAGATCTATAGTGGCTGGGGCCAAAGGCATTACGGAACCACTAGGGAAATTTATAGACACCACGATGAAAAAACTGGTGTCATCATTTCCATTTCTGTGTAAAGACTCATGGGAATTTTTAAAAAACATAAAAAAATAGTACTTCACAGAAACTAGAGTTATGGTAACAATAGATATAGTTGAATTGTTCCCCAGCATTCCACATGACAAAGGTCTGGAATGGTTCAATGAAGTAATTACGCAGGCAAAGATTTTTAGTGCCAACATGGTAGGGTTGTTAACAGAATTTATGGACACAATATTGACGAATAATTTTATTTCCTTTAATGGGGAGCTTTTTAAGCAGAAAAAAGGAGTAGCAATGGGCACTCCATGCGCATCGACATATGCTAACACAGTTCTCCATTACTGGGAATCTAAATATGTGTTTGCCTCTGAATGGGTGAACTACATCGTCCACTATCAACGGTATCTAGATGATATCTGTATTTTGTGGAGAGGTGACACGAGGGATTTAGAGAAATTTATTGACTATATTGGCTCCACAACTGATTTCTTGAGATTTACCCACTCAATAAATCTTCAATATTTAAATTACTTGGATGTTAAGTTGGAAAAGAATATAGAAAAGAACAAATTTCAGAGTAGTATATTCAGAAAAGAAAGTTACTCTAATATGTTCCTACATTTTACAAGTAACCACCCATTGTCCCAAAAGAAAGGAATTGTTAAGGGCCAAATTATTAGGGCTGCTCGTATGTGTAGTGAAGATAATTTATTCTTCAAAGAAATAGAAGTGCTCAGAACATTGTTTCTTGGAAAAGATTACCCAATGGAATTATTTAACAATCTAGTAGAAGAGATATCGCTCAAAAGGAAAGACCAGTATGCCCCATTGTTAGGAGAAGGCCCTGGTAATAAATTAGATAGCAATATAAGTAATCAATATAGAGATAAAAGAAGTGCTTTCCTCTACACATACAATTTGAACAGTAGAGAGATAGAGACTATTATTTGTAAATATTGGCCAGTGTTGGCTAAAAACGAAGAAATTAATAAAATAATACCTGAGAAACCGAATTTTGTGAAGAAAAGAGATAAAAACTTAAAGGATCTATTGGAGATGAACCAAATTAGAAAAACTAACAATTCGCAATTGAAGTTAGGAACATTTGGATGTAACTCTTGTAAGCAATGCTCCTTAATGGTCAATAGTAACGGTGTTTACTTGAAAGCAAGAAAGGTTAACATCATTTCACCGGGACATTTTAATTGTAACACAAAAGGAGTAGTCTACTTGGGGTTTTGCCAACATTGTTACAGTTTCTATGTTGGCAAAACCGAAAGGACACTTAGGAAGCGAGTTTATGAACATCTATACGATATAAGTAAGAGCAAGCCCACTAATGCCTTTTACAAACATTCACTAACCTGTACGCAGTCACTAAAGTTCCTAGTTTTAGAACAGGTTATGTTGAATACTAGGGGAGGTGATTGGGAAACATCTTTAGAATACAGGGAACTGTTATGGCAAGTAAGGCTGAACGCTTCCAGAGCCCCGGGCTTGAATGAAACCATCAGTATAAGCAGTGTGCTTAAATTAAGGAAGGCCAAGCTTTAAAATAGTACACTATCATGCTAGTTAAGGTGTAAGAATATTATAGGGCATAGGTATATGTCGTGTTTAAGTTTTAGCATATACAAGGTTGGTTTATTTACAATTATAAACAGCATCATAAAAATATAAATTGTACATTTATTAATAGGTATACACACAAGTAGAACAGATTTACAATGTAACACATACATAAGATTTTTTAAGGTTTTATATAATATAAAATGTTTTTTGGTAAGTAATATATGGTAGAGCTAATAGGAATGAGAGTTATGTTGTAATCCTAAGTTAGTGAAGAACACTATATTTTGCTTGATAAAGAATGAAAGCAAGATCTAGAAACCATGTTAGTATCAAATAATGTTTTTTAAGACAACTGTATATATATATATATATATATATATATATATATATATATATATGTGTGTGTGTTTTTAGAGAGTAAGTCTTTTAAAGTTTTGTCACTGTGAAATAGTAACAGTTTTTAAAAACAATACTGCAAAGCCACATGAAGTATTTGTTTGAAGATGATGTTGAAACAGTATACAACAACTGATTGTAACTTTGATTAATCAATTATGTGATTATATAATTAACTGAGTGATCAATCTATCAGTAACCAGTATATAAATAAGTGGTTAGAAGTTCATAATGTATCTTGACAAAGCCTGGGAGGTCCTGGGTGAAAGCGCTTGAGTTAACTTGGTTCGTTGTGAATTCATTTGGTGCTTATGTTCTTATTGTTGTGGAACGTGCAGTTTCGTATCTGAAGAAGGCACATTAAAGTTTTTTATATCCAAGCTGTTGGGCCATTTTGAACTTTATTTTACCTGGTTGGTAAAGTTTTTGTCATTTTGGAGAGTGATATATAAATATATATATATATATATATATATATATATATATATATATATATATATATATGTGAAAAGTGGAAAACAGAGGAGAAATATCAACAAAGGTAAGTAAAATTTACAAAGGCTTGTTCACTATAAAAATAGGTAATATAGAAAATAGAGGAAAAACATTACCAACAATGGTATAAAATAGTTACACTGAGTGTAAAAGGAACAACATTTTATACATATATAACAAGGGGGAAATGCAGAAAAAAACACATCTTAAACACTCTAGAGTACAGGCTAACCACGTTTTTCATTAAAAGCAGCAAAAAAGATCTGGGGTATGTTAGGGGTTAGTGCATTGTGAGTAGGGGAAGAACTCAATAATTTTTGGTGGCTACGAGCTTTAGTAACGACAGAGTCAGATCCAAGGGTTGGATCTGAACCTAACAGTTTTTGATACAATGAATACTGACAACACTGGACCTCAGCTTAAACAGAAAACATTAGATTGCTAAAGGAAGAGTTACATTCATTTTCTAAAAAATAATATTTACCTCTGATGAAAATAATACCCATATTTTATAATACAATTATTTCTCACAAATAAACTATATAATATATATAGTTCTCACTAACTGTAGCTCGAGTAAAAATTCTAGAAAAGAAGGGGGGCCTGAAATGCTAGTGATTATAGAGAACACCGGACCTTCCATAAGTTGTGATCAAGAACGCAATTCCAGTTTCACTTATTTTATTTATTTTTGACATTTGTTAACTGGGTTTGTCCAACTAAGCCAGAGCCCATTTTCAGCACAGACCGGAGTAGAAAATCTCCAGAGAATGATACTCATTCTAAGACTAGATAACTTAAACATAAACTAGACAATTAAACAAACTGTGACATTAATTAGTTGTGGAAGCATATGATATAAAAAGTGCTACGATTGAGGAAACAACGATTAAATCAAATTTGAGGTATGGAAATGGAAAATATTAAGAAAAAGTTAGAAAGATAAACAGGCAGATGTATTGATACAGATACTTATCCCTAAAAGTAGCACTAATATATGCCTTTTTATTTTACTGTTATTAAAGAACAGAACATGAACTTCAAATAAGTAAAATTAACAGTGTCCAAATGTGCTGCCCTTTAACAACAACAGTAGCTCTTGCTTTCATTTTACTTATCCTTTGTTGACCACATTAGTCCCACTAGCTATTGGTCTCTTTCCAGGGAAGACATGAGGTGGTATGTCTTCTACTATTGGAAATCTGGCCAGGTCATTGGTGAACTGCTGCTGGTTTTCATAAGGTGCGGTGGTACCTTTTACTTCTACTTCAGCTACCACTAACTCAAGCAGATGGGGCCTCTGTTTAACATTTCATCAAAGCTAGCAGTGCTTTTCCCCTTAACTTCTTGGATGATCAAGAATTTTGGACAGAGCCAAAAATACTGGGGGGGGGGGGGGCAGAGGGCATAATAACCCAAAATTAGGGACAATTACTAAATTCCCTAAGAAGTTAATGTTTTATATCAACATTCATTTTCTGAACAATATGTATCTTGGATTCCCAAAATCTTAAACCTGCTGGAAGCATTATCCTTTGGGATGGAGAGTCCACACAGACCTTTAACCACAATCCCTTCAACCAGTAAAAACATCCATCCTAGAGCCACTATGGCAAAATTCATATCTACTCAAGTCAAAGACCTTGTTTTAAGAACTGCCTGGCCTCTTGCTCCACTAAAAACAAGTGACCAAATCATCAGATTTGATAATGACTTTTCATCACTTGTAATGTCCAAAAGGAAAGTGTTTGTCCCATTAATAAAATCGTTGAAGGAGAGAATTAAAGCTCAACTCATTTTTCCTGCAAGAATAAGACTGTCTACCAGACAGAAGGAAAATGTTTTACACCCTTGAAGAAGCATCTACATTTGTCCAAAAAAGAACCTTTTAAGTCAACCTGAACCAATGGATTCTTCAGTGAATTTAAAACGACAGCATCAAATAGTATATGGACAACTAAGGAAAAAAAGAAATCTAGTGACAAGTAAACATACTTAATTTTTCTTTTCCACTGAGATTAGTTCTCCTTTTAATTAACATGGAACCATACACAGAAGGGGTCCGCATGGAGAGATAAGTCTCAGCAAGTAAAGGGAGTACTACTGCTGAAATTGAATTAATCTTCAAGTCTTGGTGAGCACCTTCGCAAGGTGGACCCTGTTTTCCACAAAATCTCAGCAAGACACACTGATATATAGACTGTATTTATAAAGCATATATCATACACAGAAGTAGGTTAAAAATTAAAAAAAAAAATAGCTGGGTGCACAAGACCAAGGATAAAAAGTGTCCAATCCTGGTTGGCACACTGGTGCCAGGACTGGAAAAGATGACAGTGTAGAATCCTCAAACTACGGAAACATTCCTACAATGAGGCCAGGCCCAGGGGGAGGATGCTCCC
This sequence comes from Protopterus annectens, assembly GCF_019279795.1. Lineage (NCBI taxonomy): Eukaryota > Metazoa > Chordata > Ceratodontiformes > Protopteridae > Protopterus > Protopterus annectens. The sequence goes on from NC_056736.1 coordinate 321,798,306, forward strand.
CCTGCCATAGAAGGAAGCAGTAGTCCACAAATATCACAAAAACTGTTAGGCCAAAAAAGATTCATAAAGACGATAAAGTGGACTATTGAGGATAAGAAAGAAATTATGTATGGTTACTATTATGCAAAAAAAAAACAATTTCCAGACACAAGATATACAAAATGATTGAGAGAAATTAGAAGAAAGAAAAATACGTCCACACAAAAAAACTATCAGAAGCTTCAAATAAAAATTTGCATTCATTAATACAGCAGATTTGTGAAAAACAGTATATACATCAAGAAACTTTGATCTGTTTGGAAAAAAAAGCATCTGAGGAAGTGGGAAAATATAAACAATAAAACCTATAGATTTTTGAAAAGTATAAAAATGAAATATGGACATGGGAAAGAAACAGAGATTTGATATGGTGCAATATTTATGCAAAGGAGAAAGCCAAATTAATCTATATGAAGAAGGCAGCCTCAAAGATATTCAAAGTGAAATACAGGCAAAGGCAAACAGATATGGAAAATTTCACAATAAAAAAATATCACAAAAAGGGAATGTGGAAAACAAGAGTAGTAAAGTAGAAGTTAAAAAAATAGAAGTTGAAGTTATGGAATGCCTGCGAAGTGAAGGATTTAATGTAGAAAATCTAACACAGGCTATATCACAGCATGATGGAGTGAGTCCCCAAAGTAAGGAGAAGCAGAAAGATCAGGAGACATCTGAAGAAGAAATATGGACATGGGAAAGAAAGAGAAATTTAATATGGTGTAATATTTATGCAGAGGAGAAAGTAAAACTAACCAATACAAAAAGAGCAGCATGAAATATATTTGAAGAGAAATACAGGCAAAGGAATCTGGACATGGAAAACTTTACAATACATAAAATAAGAAGACAAAGAGGAAAAGTAGAAAAGGAGATTAGCAATGAAAAAGTTAAAGAAAAATAGAAAATGAGGTTGTGGAGTACCTGTGAAGTGGGGGATTCAGTGTAGAAAATCTAATTCAGAAAGCACCACAACAGGACAGAGCAATGGATATCCACATTAAGGGGGAAACCAGTGGAATGGGAAGCAATTGTTCAGGTGCCATACAAAAATAGTTTGGAGCTTTCCACAGGAAACCAATATAAATGTTAACTTGAAGCTTGGCAGCAAGGGAAGGAACAGGAAACTGTGGAAACTCTGATGCAGTCACTGTTGAGGACTGACAGGCCAGTGAGCTCCCATATGACAGAGTAACGAATGGCACAGGATGAAATTGAAGAGAATGTGTCACAGGAAGATGCTATAGAACTTTCTATAGAATTCCTGCAGGAAATGGAAAAAGAATAGTTGTGTAAAATCTTACCATAACCATAGATGTCTCTCTTTTCCATGTTGCAGTATTCTTACTGTGGAATCCTCCGCCTTAGGTGACCAGAACGTCGGCTCCTATACAAAAGCTTTCCGCCTGGTTGCTTTTGATGCGTGGGACGTCACACGTAAGGCTATAAACCAGGGACCTTAAATGTGACATCTGCATGCACAGACCTCAGAACTAACTGCCCAGTCGGACAGTAGCCTAGGAGATGTGAAAAGATATCCTTCAGACTGGTGGAATGCCACAGACTGTCAAAAATTTACCCTAGTGCCTGTATGGGCTATGTGAGCTCCCCTAGACCTGTAGATATGAAAATAGGGGGTCAGGAGGGCGGGAAGGAATACCGCAACATGGAAGAGAAGGACAGTTATGGTCATGGTAAGATTTTACACAACTATTCTATGTCCTTGTATTCTCATGTCGCAGTATTCTTAGTGTGGGAGAGTACCACATCTCAGGAGGAGGAAGGGTGGAGGTAGAGGATGAGGATTCCTGAAATCCTTGCAGAACTGCACTTGTGAAACCTGCTCCAGCTCTGGAGATACGGTCCAGTTTGTAATGTTTGGTGAAGGTATGTACAGTGGACCAGATGGCTGCTTCATGGCCTTTGAAGAAGGTTTGGAGGAAGCTGCTGCTCTAGTAGAATGAGCCCTGATCCCCTGATTCAGGTCTTTTCCATGGTATGAGTAGCAGAAACAGATGATTTTCTTGATCCGACAGGAAATAGTCAGTTTGGAGACTGCCTTGCCCAGGGCTCTGGGATGGAAGGAAGCAAAGTGTTGATTTGATTTTCTGATAGACTTGGTTTTGTCCAGATAAAATCTTAATTGTCTGTGAACCTCCAGGGAGTATAACATTCTCTCACTGTCATTCTGGGGAGAGGAGAAAAAGGTTGGCAGGTGAATGGACTGATTTAGTGATAGCTCGTTGACCACTTTGGGCATGAAGGAGGGATTGGCATGCAGGGTCACCCTGTCTTTATGGAAGATAGTGTAAAGAGGGCATGCCATGAGTGCCTGTAACTCTGATACCCTTCTTACTGAAGGGAGGGCTACCAGCAAAAATGTTTTCCATGTGCAGATCTGCAGGCATGCAGAACTGGCTGATTCAAATGGAGTCAGTGTAAGTTTTTCCAGGACATAATTTAGGTCCCAGGGTGGTGGGGTAGGCTTTCTGGGTGGTCTTATTTGTAAGACCCCTTTTAAGAACAATTTAACATCCAACCTGGACAGTAAAGGAGGTTCCAAGAGTAGGCAGGCAGAGATAGCAGAGAGGTGCAATTTCACTAAAGAATATGACAGATCTGCTTTAATCAGCTCACACACATAAGCTAAGACTAAAGGGACATCCACTAGAAGGGGGTCCTTATGTCTTTGGAGACAGCATTTGGAGAATCCGTCCTATTTAGAAATATAGGACCTCCTTGTGTTAGGATTCCTGACTTCCTACAGGATAGGAAACACATCCTCTGTGTAGCAGTGTCTGAAGGGTACTAAAAGTTTATCACCCAGAGAGTTGGGCTCAGCATCTCTAGCTGTGGATAGATGAGAGTTCCCTTCTGTTGTGTAAGTAGGTCCACCTTGTGAAGTAACTTGTGGTGACTGCCCTTGGTGAGGGATTGTAGAAGGGGGAACCAATGCTGCCTTGGCCAGTAGGGAATGACCAGTAGGGTTTTTGGCATGTCTCTCCTGATCGTCAGGAGGACTTTCTGAATGAGAGGGAAGGGTGGAAAGGCATACAGAAACCATCCCTTCCATGAGACACTGAAGGTGTCCACTCTCCAAGCTGGGGGGGGGGTGGTGTTTCCTACAGAATTTTGTCAGTTGTCTGTTCTGGGGGAAGGCAAACAGATCTATATGTAGTGTACCCCATCAGTGGACAATGTCTAGGAAAACTTTCCTGTGTAACATCCACTTGTGATGTACAGAGAGTTATCTGGTTAGACCATCTACCTGAAGGTTGTCCTGGGAAGGGATGTATGCTGCCTGTAGGGATAAGTTGTTCTATGAGGCTAATTCCCAAATTTGCATTGCAAGCCTGCATAAAAGGTAGGACTTGATACCCTGTTTTTTGATGTACCACATGACAGTGGTATTGTCTGTGAGGATTAGCATAGGGCCTGGCTAAAGCATAGGGAGAAAAGCCTTCAGGGCTAAATGAATCGGTCATTTCCCTGACATTGATATGCTGCCTCTAGAGGGATGCCTGCCAAGGTGCTTGTACCTTGAGTTCCTTCATGGTAGCCCCCCCAGCCCAGATCTAAGGCATATGTGTGCATATGCTGAGCTGGTGTGTGTGTGGGGGGGGGGGGGTAGGAGGGGTAGTCCTGGATTCCTTTGAACCTGTTGTATACACCACCTTAGTTCTGTTTGTAGACAAGGTAGGAAGTGTATTTGGAAGTCTAGAGGATGGCTGTGCTGGGACCATATGTTCTTTAAATACCATCATAGCTTTCTCGTGTGCATCCTGGCTAGGGGAAGCATAGGGATGTTGGTTGCCATAAGACACAGAAGGCACATTAACTGTCTTGCTGACAAGCTGGTCTATCTGGAGGAGGTCTAGGAAATGGTATGTCAGGGAGATTACTTTGTCTTGGGGTAAAAGTGACCTCATTAGGTCTGTCAGAATCCTGCAGCCCAGGAAAACCTTGTCTTGTTCTGGGGATAAGGATGACTTGGGGAGGTTCAGTGTGAAATCTAGTCTCTGGAGCAGGGACACAGAGAACTGGAGATGATTTCTGAGGATCTCTTATTTTTCTGCAAGAATCAAAATATTGTCTAGGTAGGGATAGATCTGTATGCCCTGCAGAAGGCTATGGCAGGAGCTAGGCATTTGCTGAAAACCCTTGGTGCAGTGGACAAACCAAAGGACAAGGCAGTAAATTGAAAATAAGAGCAAGGCCCAGCAAAGCGCAAGTATTTCTTGTGGCTTGGGTGTATGGGGCTGTGGAGTTAAGCGTCCCTCAGGTCCAAACTGGCCATGAATGCTTGTGGTGGCAATAGTGGAAGCAGGGTCTATAGGGATAGCATTCTGAAAGAGGGGACATTTAGAAAAAAAAATTAGAATAGATAAGTCCAGGATAGGTCTCCATAGTCCATCCTTTTTTGGAACTGGGAAAAGTTTGGAGTAAAAACATTTTCCTTCTTGTCCTAATGGGACGGGTTCTATGGTGCCTTGTGCCCGTATATCTTGGAGAATGTGGGGAATTAGGTGAAGCTGATTTTTGGGTGGGAAAGGAATGCCCTGTGGGGTGGGGTCTTTCCTGCCAGGATATGAAATATCCTTTATCCACTACTGCCAGCACCCAGTGGTTTGTGGTGATTTCTTTCCAAAGGGGCAGACAGAGACAGAAGGACAGGGGGAGGTGGGCAAGGCAGTCACGCATTGTTGCCATTATTTCTGTCCTGAAAGGACTGCCTTTGGGCTGGCTGAGAAGAGGTAGTCCTTGAAGAAGGTTGCCTCCTAGTGCCTTTCCTATGGCTGCTAGAGGAAGGGGTGGTCATAGAAGGGGCCTTTCTGACATAGGATGTCTTAGCAGGATAAATTCTATAGTACTTAGGTATGGGAGAGACCAGCAAGACCACCACCTGCTGCTCTTTGTTCTTCTCCTGTAGATTTTTAAATAACTCTGCAGACTGCTTACCAAACAGAAAGAAGGTTATTATCAAGAGGAGCATCTAGGATTTTGGACTTAAAATCTTCTGGCAGTGGTTGGAGTCCAAGCCAGGAGTATCAAGTTAGAACTGATGCAGTTGCAGCTGATCTAGTAGAGGCCTCTGCTGCATCATAACTACATCTGATGGAGTAACTCGCCATCTGGGATGCCAGGGATAGCTTAGCTTCTACTTCAGTTTTGTTAGGGGAGTCAGGCAGGGAGTTCAGAAGTGTAGAGGCGTGGGATAGCACGTCCAAGGCATATTTTACCATATGTGTTTGGAATTTAATTGCTCTGAAGGCTAGAGTGGAGGAGGTGTAAGTCTTCTTGCTCAGCCTATCCATAATTTTACTGTCTTTATCTGAAGGTAAAAGAGACAAAGAAGGGAGCAATCTAGATTGTCTATCTTGCGCCACAGCTATAACAGCAGGGTCCGCCAAGGTGGGGGGGGTTACTAAGAATTTGTGGTCATCAGGCACTTTATAAAAACAATCTGGTCTCCTTGGGGCAGGTGGTTGAGAGTCAGGGTTCTTGAAGCAGGAAGCAAATGTGTCAAGGTATGCAAGGATCACTGGAGGAATGGCTGCAGGGGAGGTTGATTCAACATGCAACAACTCAAAGTATCTTTTCTGAGTTTCTGTCATTTGGGAAGTATCCTATTTGAAGTATTATTTCATCTTAGTGATGGTTTCACCAAATGTTATGTCCTTTGGAGGGGAATTTTGTTCAAGAGAATCCTTATTTGGAGAATAATATTCCAGGGGGGAAGCTATTTGTGATGAATAGGTGATAAGACTCCTCTGAGCAAGAGGAGGAGGCCTCTTCTTCTTCTTCCTGAGGAATAGAGGGAAGGAGTGAGGCAGCAGAAATAGGCCTTGGGCTGAGCACTGGAACAGAAGGGGCTGAGGAGGGTGGAGGCCTAAGGGCCATGAAGGCCTGCATCAGGGACTGAGTAAAGGACTGCCAGTCCAGTTGTCGGAGGTAGACAAATGTTTCATTTTTTTGTTTTCTTTTAAAAGGAATAGTTTTGGGAGATGCTGTAGGCCTTGATTCTGTGGTCTTAGCAATGGAAGGAGACTCAGCTTCCTGAGATCCAGAAGGGCGTATGGTAGAACCTGTTTCTTCCTCGACATCGGGAATAACAGACATCCGAGAAATCTCTGCAGATGTGCTGGACAGTGCTTCGGATATGGCTACCCCGACGGGAGCCGTAGAAGCAGACAGCTCTAGGGGACGTCCCTCAACTCGTATATTAGCGGTTAGTGGGACGTCTGACGATGGAGAGGCAGTGGTGGTAGGCAGCAAAACTTTGGCCTTTTTCTTTGGCGGTTCTATCAGGTCAGCCAATTCCAGATCCATCCTAAGGGCTAGCTTCTTAAGCTTTTGATTTTCTAAGTACAGGTCAAAGGTAGACAAACGGCGTCTAAGAGGTTTAGGGATGAAGGATTGGCAGATGGCGCACAAGGTATGGTTGTGTTCCTGGCCTAGACAAAAGGCGCAAGGTTCATGGGTGACCTTATGCAGAATTTGATGCCCACATCGGCATTTATCCTTCTTAGTGGACACTGGCTAATGTAAAAACCAGCAAACCAAGCTCAAGCAAGTAGTATAAATAAGAAATCCCCAACAGGGTATTTAGCTTCGGATGTATTAAGAGGAGCGATGCGATCAATCTGATGTTCGACTGTGGCAGAAAAGTTCTGAGGTCTGTGCATACAAATGTCACATTAAGGTCCTTGGTTTATGGTCCTAAGTGTGTCATCCCACGCACCAACAGCAACTAGGCTAAAAGCTTTTGTACAGGAGCAGACGTTCGGGTTGCCTGAGGCGGAGGATCCCACAGTAACAATACTGTAACATGAGAAAAAAGGACATCAAAAAATGTGCCTCGGTTTACAAGAAAATGAGCTAAAAGAAGAATTGCTTGATTTAATATACATAGACATATTAAGATCAATGAACGAAATAGACTGCAGAAGGTCAATAAAACCCAAACAGTCAGAAGTTTGATAAAACAAATGAACACAGTAGTTAGGACTGTTCAGAGAGATCCATGCGATATAACATAAGTAAACAGGATACATTACTGTGCAGCCAAATTAATAACTGATAAAGTTCTACCTCAAGAACACAGGGTAGTGAGGGAAAGGAAGGGAAGAAATTGAATACCATCATGGAAGTATCGAACAGAGAAAACTATAAAACAATTAAGACAAGAAGTACCACTGTTAGAAGAATACAGAAGAGGGAACAGATCAACAAAAATATTAAGAAAGATAGACATGATAAAAGCAATGCACAGTATTACAACAGACCAGGATGTATCATACACTATCACAAATAAACTAAAATCTTAGCACAGGCGGAAAACTTAGAAGATACGCAGATAAATATAAAGGAAGAGTACAAAATAAGCAATTTATTGATGACCCCAAAAAATTTTAGAGAGAATTGGGAAACAAGGTAAACGTAATTGAAAGACTGCCAAAAAAAAAAAAAAAAAAAAAAAAAAAGGAATAAATAGATACATTTTGGAGAAGTATCTATGAAGATCCTGTGGAACATAAAGATGCTAAATGGATAGAAGAAGTAAAAGAAAGAATAAGAAGTTTAAAGGTACTGGATATGAAATGGGATGAAGTAACAGCCAGAGACATTGAAACAAAGTTAACAAAAGCCTCTAATTGGAAAACCCCAGGCCCAGATGCAGCACCTAAGTTTTGGTTAAAAGTATTAACATCTTTGCACAAAGATTTAGCCATGAGTAAGAACTATTTATATGCACACCCCGAACAGACACCAACCTGGCTAACAGAAAAAATAATTTTCCTACTTGAGTGAACCTATAAGCTACCCTAAAAATTGTAGACTAATAACTTGCCTTCCAATGACATGTAAACTATACATGGGAATTGATGCCGACAGTTTATAGTCATTTAGAAGAAAACCCAATTACGGCAGTAGAACAAAATGGCAATAAAAGAAAGTCATATGGAACAAAGAATTGTTTGTTTTTAAATAAAGTCATAGTGGAGAACTGTAAAAAGGGGAAGAATATAAGTATAGCATGGATTGACTACAAAAAAGCATTTGATAGTATCCCACATTCATGGATAAAAGAGTGCTTAAAAGTGTATAAGATGCATCTTACACAGATTGACTACCTTACAGTGAACATTAAACAGTGGCAGACCACTTTGCACTTAAGCCATAATAAAGGACAAATTATTATCCCAGGGATAAAAATTTAAAGGGAGATATTCCAGGGTGACTCTCACTATTCTGCCTTGCCCTTGACCCATTAAGCTGTCTACTTAACAGCTCAGGCCATACCTATAATTTGGCTCCTAGAAAACAACAAAGTGTAAAGATTTCTCATCTTCTCTTTGTCGATGATTTAAAACTGTATAGCTCATCAGATGAGGAACTGAAAGCACAACTGCATTTTGCCAAAATTTTTCATATGATATAAGAATACCATCTGGTCTTGATAAAGTTGCAAAAGCAACCTTTAAAGCAGGAAAACTGCAGCACCAGGAAAACATCAGTTTGGGACAAGAGTGTGATATAAAAGAGCTTGAGCAAAAGGGAGTGTATAAGTATTTGGGAAATGATGAAGAATCAACAATAAAACATGAACAAATGCGAATAAAACTTAGTAAGGAATACTTTAGAATACTTAAATTAATCCTGAAAACAACGCTGACGTCCAAGAACGAAATCCAAGCTATAAACCAATTTGCTCTCCCTGTCCTAACTTACAATTTTGGAGTGATTGACTCGCTTAGCAAATGATTTATAAAAATCAGTGCATACCAAGATTATATATTCCCTCTTCCGAAGGAGGGATGGGCCTCCTTGAAACTGATTACATGTACAGAGCTGCAATAATGAGACTTCACACATATCTGCCGACCTTACAAGACTGAAATGTAGTGAAAGTTTTGAAACATGAGGAGAATAAATCTAATATGATTTCTCTGCTTAATCTAGCAGAAGCATATCGCCGTCAAGCAGGAATGGAAATCAAACCAGAAGTAGATAAAAATCAGCCAGCAACTGAATATGCCAAAATACAAAAGAAAGAATATAAGGTGAAGGACCAGATGAGAAGGTAAAAATGTGGAAAATGCATAAATATAGTTGCAAGTATAGAAAACTTCTGGAAGAACTTCATGTTGATCAGGAACAAATGCAGGAATTGTTAAGGAGAGGCAAATTCAAACCAAGAGATGAAAGGTTAATATTGCTGGCTCGATACAGTGTATTACATACACGCTAGTTTACAAAGTTCATTGAACATGTGGGAGAAACAGACAAATGTAGGCTTTGTAAAACTGAATTGGAAACTGTCTCAAACCTCGTTGCTGCTTGTGACATACTAATGGTAGAAGGACTGAATATTGAAAGGCATAACACTGTGGCAAGACTGCTGCAGTTGGGATTGTGCAAACATTATGGTATTGAAGTGGCTGAAAAACACTGGAAACATCAGCCACAAAGCAATATAGTAAATGATGAAGTTTACATCACATGGGATCACCCATTACCAACAGTTCAAAAGATAGATGCTAGAAAACCGAATATAGTGGTTCATGAAAAGACAAAAGTACCACTGATCACTGAAATTGTCAGACCCAGTGACTACAGTGTCTTGTGTACAGAGAGACACAAAATTATAAAATATCAGGATCTGCAGGCAGAAATGAGAGCAATGTGGAAGAAAGATAGCCAGACAGTTCCAATAGTAGTAGGAGCAACAAGTCTTATAAAAAAGACTCTACAATCGTGCTTAGATATGTTACCAATACATGTAGCTCTGTACGAATTGCAGGAGGAGTCATTAATAGGCACATTGCAAGTGCTGTGAAAAGCATTTTTGGCTGACATTAAATATCGAAACAATACTAATTTCATGAACTTTAATCGTATTTTGACTTAGGAATGGAATCCATTCCCATCACAGTATTAGAAACCCAAAAGATTTGGAGAAATTAAAACAAGGTAATGTAACTTTCTTTTTTCCTGTTATTTTACTCACAATAATGCTAACTTTTCAAACAAATATACATTATTCAACAAGTTCTAAAGGTTTAAGACTTTATGAAACAGTAATATATTATATTATACTGCATTCTTTTCATATACATATCATTAGTGAAACGGTATAGAATTACTTCTGTATATTATATCTAATATCGCCTTACACATACCTTTCCCTTTATCTTAATCTCAGTAAAACAGCACTTAAACAAAAGATATAAAGGGAATGCTTACAATGTTATGTTTAGACATTTTAAAAGTATTGCTATTTTTATTAATAACGTATGCACCTGTTTTACTCAGACTTTTATAAATGTTTCTATTAGCTAATATATCTAAACTTTATGCATAATTACAATTTTATATTGTTTTCTTTGATTATTTTGCCACTTCACATTTTAATGCTTTAAAAATGGCTTTTTACACTGCTTGTGGCTTGTTTATAATATCCACAAGCGTTTTATGCTGAAAAGTCTTCACTTTTTCATAAAATTCCAGCCTACTCACTTTTTTAGTAGTTTCGACAAATTTTATGGCAAGCTCGAGCTTCTAAGAGCTTCAGATATATCCCATTCTCATGAGGAACAACTTGCAATGTCTTCCAGGAAGTAGGTGTGACCTTTGAACCCGTTTCTCTTCATTGAACGTCAACAGCCAATTGGATTCAAGAATGGACGTTTGAATAGTGTTTTTAATTATTTAACAACTATTTTATCAACTAAAGAATCTGGAAGTGCTTGTTTTATTTAAAAATAATGATTTATTTAAACTGTAATGTGTAAATATTTAAAGAAATATTGTAAATTGCTAATTTCTGGCAGGTTGACAGTTTTAAATGCAATTTTATTCTACTTAAACAGCTCAATATACATGTATTTATCTACATTAGTTAATAATAATAGAGATTAGTCAACCCATTTTATATAGTTTGTTTACTTAAAGAATTCTAGCATATTATACAGAAGTTTATGTTTTATAATCAATGCACACAGTATTTTGAAATGACCCTTAACTTTTTCTGTTTCTAATTCATATACTGTTTCCCTTGTGTTTGCTACTATTCTGTAGTGGCTAAGAGTTGTCACTAGATGTCATGACAGAGCTAGTTTGTGGCTTCTATGAGAAACATAGTAAGCCTGGATTTAGTTTACCCATACAGAAGACTGCTGAGCTATACAGTTTTATTGTTTTTAAAACCATTGTTTTTCTACTGCCCATAACAACTTCAAGTATGATACTTAACATAATGAGCCTAGGAAAACACTTTTCAATTTTATTTAAAGTAGTATTCTCTATTAAATGACAGCATTCAATATTTTATCTTAAAATGTCAATGGGTTGAACAACCCCATGAAAAGGAGTAGTGTTAACAAATATTTATCTTTACATAAAGCTGATAACTGTGTTTCTACAGGAATCTCACCTGTTAACAGATGATCTAAACAAATTAACATTTAAAGATTATAAGATTGTGATAAATTCACACTTTAATTACAAGAGAAAAGGTGTTTAATCTTATGCAAAAAATCAGTAAGAATACCTGAAAGAGTGAATTCATATTCAAGCAGCAATGGTATGCTTGCACTAGTTGTACTAAGACTGGATACAAATATATCTACTTGTTTATTAATACCTAATGGATATCTGGTGTTGGTAAAAAAAAAAAAAACTGTGAAAAAGCATTTGGATACTATACCATCATGGTCTAGAGATGAAATATTCTTACCAGGTGATTTCAACTGTATCTTGTCCCCCACTGATATTACAAGGTCTATGCCCTTCAAGATATTCCAATAGCTAGACATCTGAACAATTATATAAAATACATAAACCTAATTGACAATGATTGTATAAAAGCACTGTCTTCCTTAAAATATTCTCACTATTTTTACGGTTTGTTATGTAGACCAACATAATAAAGTTTTAGTAACTAGTTCTCTACTATCAAAAATAGACAATGTAGTGTTGACATCATGCCCTATGTCTGACCATAACTCTATCACCTTCAATATAACACAACACTGATTTTTTTTTTAATTTTTTGCCGAGGATTACCTTTTTGTTTAGTAAAAGTTTTTTTTTAAATGTTTTTTAAACAAAATGAGACATTACATGGATTTCAATAATAATGGAAAGGTTCCAGATATGATCCTATGGGACACTCTAAAGGTGGTCTTATATGGCAAAGTCAAAAGTTGGCACATAAACAAAATAAAAGAATGGGATAAAAAAATAGTAGACATACAAAAAGAAACTGACAAGCTAAAATTAAAACTTACACCAAATGATAAATCTGCACTAACCAATATAAGTAAATTGAATAAGGAATACCAAGATATCATGCAACACAAAATCTCTATAAATCTAGAAAAAATCAGACTGCAATCATACTCCGTTAATCCTAAGAGTCTACACAAGTTTGCAATTAGATCTAAACATTTAAATGAAAAAAAACACATATCAAAGAAATTACATATACTAAAAAAGACCAGCCTATTAAAGTCACAGACTTGAAAATGTATTTTATTATATTTCAAGAAGCACTATGAGAACATGAACAATAATAAACCACCTACAAATAACAATAAAAGTATAGCTTCCTAACAGACAACATCCAGAAGAAGTTATCCAAGCATAATAAAAACAATATAGATAAAGCCTTCTCTTTCATAGAATTGAAAGAACAAATAAAAAAAAATCTCAAGACAAATAAAGCACTGGGACTAGATGGTCTAATCCCGGAATTTTATAAACTTTTTGCCTGATAATATATTGAAAGTGTTACTTACATTCCAGGAAGTCAAAATCGCAACAAATGTCCCACCCTCACAGAAACATTCTATTATATCTCCCATTTTAAAAGCTAATAAAGACACGGCCTATATACATCATATAGACCAATATCCTTACTGAACATAGACTAGAAGATATTTATGCCTAGCCTAACAGATTAAACAACATCCTCCCGGAAGCAATTCATGAAGACCAAACTGGTTTCATTAAAAGCAGAATGGTAAAAGATAATAGTTCCTTAACAGACTTAGCAAAAAAAAAAAAAAAAAAGGAATGAGCAATCATTTTTAAGCCTTGACATAGATAAAGCTTTTGATTCTTTAAGTTGGCCATACCTATTTTTAAGTTTTACAAAAATATAACTTGTCCTTAACTTTTGTTACACTAATTAAAAAACTACATGAAAATTCAATTTCTTATGTAAAGATTGGCTCTTATTTAACTGGCCCTTTTGGGATATCAAAGGGTACTAAGCAAGGATGTCCCCTTTCTCCATTATATTTTGCCCTTGCCATGGAACCTCTTGCAAATTGAATTAGAAATAATGAGAATGTTAAGGATATCAGACAAACTATCCCCTAAGATACATCTGTTTGCTAATGACCTATTAATAATTTCTAATGACACTGAAAACTCAACAGATTACCTGTTGAACAATCTAGATGTTTTTGAAAATATCTCTGAATTAAAATGTAACCATAACAAACCTCTGGCACTTCTATTAAAAAAATGTTACTAAGAAACTGAAATTAAGCAGAGATATAAAATGGGAGGGAACACATATTAAATATCTAGGTGTCCTTACTGAATCAAATTATAAAAAAACACCCACAGCTACCTATCCACATCTTATGAATTCAATTACAAGTTTAATAGATAACTGTAACAGACTGTTTTTCACATGTGAAAACTGACTAACCCTAATTAAAATATTACTACCCAAAATTGTATTTGTTAGTCAAGCCTTAATACTCCCTCCACCTATTAAAACTAAAAAGAAATGAAATAATATTCTACTCAAGTTCCTTTAGTACCCTAAAAAACAAGAATTTTACTTATTCGACACACCTCAATCTGGGAGGATGGGGGTATAGGACATCCAAACATTGATTTTTATCTAAATTCTGCAACTATCAATGCAGTGTTGCTTTGGAATAATATTTCTTATTCATCATACTGGAAGTTAATCCATGAAAGTTTAACACTGAATAATAATAAAACATTGATTGAACTATGCCTTCAAATACACAGAAACATCTTTATACGGATCTTGAAAATGTATATTTAAAGTGAGAAACTGAAAACTGTTCTTATGCCTCTTACAAGCCAGACTTTATTATTGTTCAAAAGATTTATGCTTTCGAATCAACTGATCAAAAACTTTTTAATAATTATTTTCCCAATTGCTTTCACAAATGAGTGCTTGATATCTTTTCATACCCAGAAAATGTTAAGAGTTTAAGAGGGGTGATCTATTACATTGGAATCAGTTTCTTTCAGCTAATAAAAAACTCTCTAGACTATCTGATTGCTAGATATAGTTAACAGAACTGTAATTGGCTAGACAGCCAAACCTGTAAGGAATTCATACATACCAAGCTCATATCTTCTCTAGAGGCACACAGTAAGAACATTCCAAAAATTATAGATTTCATTTCAGCCATTCTTAACAGCACACTTAAGAACACCTCTTACATATCCATAATTTATAAAATCCTCAGAAATGATTTTGGTAAAACAGATATTTCCTTTTGGAATTTTTCTACTAAAGTACATAGACAAGAATTCTCATAAGAGTTGGTGAAAAGGTCCACATCTTCCCTGTTTTGGCAAGTATCATCATCTTCTTTCGGCTGTTCCCATTAGGGGTCGCCATAGCGGATCACCTGTTTCCATTTCTTCCTGTCCTCTGCATCTTGCTCTGTCACACCAACCACCTGCATGTCCTCTCTCACCACATCCATAAAGCTCATCTTAGGCCTTCCTCTTTTCCTGTTACCTGGTAGCTTCATCCTTAGCATATTTTTCCCAATATACTCAGCATCCCTCCTCAGCATATGCCCAAACTAACGTAATCTTACCTCTCTGGCTTTGTCTCCAAACCTTCCAACCTAGGCAGACCCTCTAATATACTTATGCCTAATCCTGTTCACCCTCGTCACACCCAGTGCAAATCTTAATATCTTTAACTCTGCCACATCCAGCTCAAACTCCTGCCTTTTTGTCAGTGCCACTGTCTCCAACCCATATAACATAGCTGGTCTCACTACCCTCTTTCTTGTAGACCTTCCCTTTCACTCTTACCGGTACTCGTCTGTCACAAATCACTCCTGACACTCTTCTCCACCCACTCCATCCTGCCTGTACTCTCTTCTTCACCTCTCTTCCACACTCACCATTACTATGAACTACTGACCCCAAGTATTTAAACTCATCCACCTTCGCCACCTCTACTCCTTGCATCCTCACCATTCCTCTATCCTCCCTCTCATTCACACACATAAATTCTGTCTTTGTCCTGCTGACCTTCATTCCTCTTCTCTCTACAGCATATCTCCATCTCTCCAGGGTCTCCTCCACCTGTTCCCTACAGATCACAATGTCATCTGCAAACATCATAGTCCACGGGGACTCCTGTCTGGTCTCGTCTGTCAACCTGTCCATCACCATTGCAAATAAGAAAGGGCTCAGAGCTGATCCTTGATGTAACCCCACCTCCACCTTAAATGCATCCATCACTCCAACTGCAGACCTCACCGCTGTCACACTACCCTCGTAATATCCTGTACCACTCTTACATACTTCTCTGACACTCTGGACTTCCTCATACAATACCACAACTCCTCTCTAGGCACCCTGTCATATGCTTTCTCTAAGTCTACAAAAACACAATGCAACTCCTTCTGACATTCTCTGTACTTCTTCATCAACACTCTCCGAGCAAACATTGCATCTGTAGTGCTCTTTCCCAGCATGAAACCATACTGCTGATCAATAATCATCACGTCCCTTCTTAACCTAGCTTCCACTACTCTTTCCCATAACTTCATGCTGTGACTGATCAATTTAATCCCTCTGTAGTTACTACAGCTCTGCACATCACCCTTATTCTTAAAAATCGGTACCAAAACTCTTTTTCTCCATTCCTCAGGCATACTCTCACTTTCCAAGATTTCATTAAACAATCTGGTTAAAAACTCCACTACCATTTCACCTAAACACCTCCATGCTTCCACAGGTATGTCATGGAAATTCTTGCACAGATGTTTTCTAATACCGCACAGATTAGCTATAATATGCAAGAAAGATGAAGCAAAATGTTGGAGATGTGGACTTCTTGATGCTGACTGGATACACATGGTTGATAATTGTAAAGTAATCTCTCCAGTTTGGTTAGATTTTAGATATCTTTGTAAAGCTTTATGGAATGACAATGCTATAATTTCTGATTCTCTTATTCTTTTCAATGTTCCTATTTTAGAAGTCATCCCCCAAAATTAAATATTTTTACAGTGGTCAATTCTTTCCATACCAAGGAAAATTGTAACTAAAAATTGGAAATATCAATCTATTTTTAATCTGTTTTTATCTGTTTTTAAAATTGAATTTGTTCATCTAGCTGAGTCTATGTGCAATAATGAGATTGCTACTAAAAAAATGAGAACAAATAGCACAACCCAGAATAAATTGTTTAACCTTTTAGAAAAATACGAAGTGTTTTTCCTATGTATACTGTTTTTTTTTTTTTGTGGACACTGTATATAGTTTATTTTGCTCTATTCCTGTTATTACATTGTTAAATTACTGTTTTATAAAATGAATAAAAACATTTTTGACAAAAAAAAAGAATAGTCAGATGACATGGGGAATGAGACAGACAGACACAGTAATAAGGGTAACTGTGGTAGAGTAGCTGGTAGAAGGGCAAGTACCACAGGACAGTTGACTTCATGTGCAGGAAAGAATGAAATATACCATGGACATACAGGGAAATACAGACATGAAGGAAAGTCGGACATCAGGTAAGTGGGACAAAGACTGTAATATGGATTAAAACAACCACTGTGGGTACAGCAAGAGCTGGGTGGAAAGAGAGGTTAAAAATGGAAGATTAACTGAAAGGAAAAACAAAAAAGACAGATAAGAATGAGACTGAGTAAATCACTCAGAAGGAAGAAGTTGGCCTGTGCAAGTAACACAATAGAATGGGTACAGCTCATCTTGTTGAAAGAAAGGAAAATGTATCCTGCTCCATGGTATGGAGGCATGAAACCAGGTGACCACAATTTTATTACTGACCACAACATTAGAAAACTAAGATGGGGGGGAATAGAGAGGAGTGAAGGGGTGAAATCTTCTTGCCTCTGTCAAGCAGAGAGGAGGGTTGAGATTTCTTGGACAGAATGGGGAAACCATTTTAAGGGCTTCAGGGAAGAGGGTGGGACTTCTTGCTGGCAAAGTCCCTTGCAGAAGTGAGGGACAACCAGTACGGACAGCCCATGCATGCTTCCCTTTGGGTTCTCAGCCAAGCATTCGGGATATAGGATTAAAGGAAAAAGCTGAACATCCCCAATGACATTCTGAATGACAGACTTTCCCAGTCAGCTCTCACTCCAGTAATGAGGAACTGTCCAAGACAGTGCTGATTATCGACAAACAGTGCTGGGTGCGAAAAGTGCAAAAAAAAACAACCTGAAAATAGTACTAGAGGCAGAGCAAGGAGAGAAACAGTCTTGAGAAAGTATACAAATTGGTTGCAGCTATTCCTGTTAAGGGAATATGTACAGCAAGATACTGGAGAATAACCAACAAGACAGGAGAGACATGAACTACTGAATGGAAGGTAAGACGCTACAAATGCAGGGATAGTCAAGAGTCTTGCAAGACCTGTGCAGAAAATGAAGTTTATATGATATGACATGATTTGGTGGATTGGTAAGTGAGAAACAAAGAAAACTTAGGCAAATTAACAGGTGAAAAGTTAAGAACTGTGCTACCACCACTGTTCTTCCTAAAGATGAATGATTAGTGTACTACGATGATGCAGGGAATATG
Organism: Protopterus annectens; assembly: GCF_019279795.1. NCBI lineage: Eukaryota > Metazoa > Chordata > Ceratodontiformes > Protopteridae > Protopterus > Protopterus annectens. The sequence continues at coordinate 321,816,204 of NC_056736.1, forward strand.
TAACAAAGATTATGAATACAGTTTAAAAGTGTGGGATGGTCATGTGTCCATCAATATCTGCGCAGAAATCAGGCTTCAAATAAAAGGAAGAATTATCACATGGAACAGTAGGTTTGAAGAAATGGAATGTGCTGTCACCAACAGTTATTGCTGGGAATGAAAAAATTACTGCAAGCAAAAAATACAGAGAATAAAAGTAAAAAAAGCCTGAATAGAAAGGGCAGTTAACAATGAAACTGTTCTGCTATAGCATTACAGTACAGCAGTGTACAAGTTCATATACTGGAGTAAAGTAAGAATGGAAACCGAGTAAAAAACAGTCAAGCTTACAGAATACAGGAAAGTCAAGGGTAATATATGAATGGATACGACTACAAGAGAAGTTAAGAGAAGAAGAGAGGAAGAATTGTCCTGTCATAACAGTTTAAAACTGGGGTACAAGAAGCAGAATCAAAGCTGTCTCATCTGGTGCCCCAACATCTCCTCACATCAGAGAAGAAAAAAGTTCTCTTAAAAATGTAGCAAAACACTTGCTATATTTGCAGCAATCAGCTGGCTACTTTTGCCCACATACATGGCACTGAAACTAGTGCTTCAATCTTGAACACAGAAGCAGCACAGGAATTTATTTTGTACTGGCAATGTACATAAATTAATAATGGTAGTGCCCCACCTACTAAATGGATCTTCAGATCATTCTCCTTAACAGATTCCGGCCTGCATGGCAGCCACCTTCACTCCACCTTAGTCATGCTTCTGACATGAAGATTGGGATGTTAGTGGGACAGGGAATGGGAAAAGTGTGTGCCAAAAGTCTGCAAAAGTGAGAAGTGAGTCAGGTAATGAGTAGACAATAATGGGTAAGAACTGTTAGTTTGGACAGGAGTATATGAACTGAAACATTGTGGGGAATGGGAGAGGGAAAAGTGAAAAGCAGTAGACTGAAAAAGGAAAAATGTGGAGTTAGACAGGTTCATACTAGAGTGGTGATCCAGTGGATTATTCATAGCCTAGACAATGATCCCAGCCATTTTCCAAGAGATGAATTAATACCATACATGCACCTAGTTTGGGCCCCTATACATAAAGACTAGAGAGGTCACACTGGGGGTGTACTAATGACTACCCATCCAGTCATCCAGGTTTTGCTTAAAGAAAGTCAGGGCTATTCTGCTTAAACTCAAAGGAGAGATTATTCCATAAAAATGTACTTTTTGTGAAATATATCTATCCCGCCAACAAGTCGTTATGGTGGAGTTTAGCTCTCTTATGCAGGTCTTTAGGTGGCTATAGGTTTTGTGGATATGTAGAAAATTACAAAGCACCAGATCACTCAAGGCTGTGTAAGCAAGGCAGACATCTCTTCTCAGCAGTCAGCAGGAATTAGAGAAGAGTGAAAGTGCTTTAAAAAGTACAGTTTTGTACCTACCATAAATGTAGATGTTCGAGGATCCACATTGCTGCAGTCATAACCTGTGGGTAGTCCGCTGTCCTCGGTCGGCCCGAATACCAAAGAGTTAGGCTGGCGTCAGTCATGGGCGCTCAGAACTGACGTCAGTACGCAGTAGTACTTAAGCGCATGACCGACGCCATATCCTCAGTCTTTCTTGCCCCAGATGTCAGAAGGCCTAAAAGGGAAAGGCCATAGCCAAAATAGAAAATACCCAACAACCAACATAGATAAAATAAAAATTATCCCAAAAGAAACACAGCAACCCCAAACTATAGAGGGGAAGGAGGGAAGGAGGGAGGGTAAATTGGACTGCAGCAATGTGGATCCTCGAACATCTACATTTATGGTAGGTACAAAACTGTACTATGTTCTTCGTCTCACATTGCTGCAGTCATAACCTGTGGGTAGAATCCCAAAGCAAAGGTAAAGGGAGGCTGGCATAACTAAAAGGCATTAGGAGCTGCTAACATGCCCTGTAAAACTGCAGTGGCAAACCCAGCCCTAGACTTGGAATAAAGAGGGAGATGGTAATGTTTGGTAAAAGTGTGCACTGAACTTCAAGTAGCTGCCTCCAAAATATCCTTAGTAGCTACCCCCCTCAAAAAGGCAGTAGATGTGGCAGTAGCCCTAGTGGAATGAGGTCTGATCCCAGCTGGAACATCCTTTCCATGATGAGAATAACAAAAAGCAATACAATGTCCAATCCACTTAGAAATGGTTTGCTTTGAAACAGCTTTCCCTTGTGAACCCAAAGCAAAAGAAATAAATAACTGTTGAGTCTTCCTGAACTCTTTAGTTCTGCTCAAATAATAGCGTAACTGCCTGTGAATATCCAAAGAATGCAAGACTTTTTCTCCTTTATTTTGGGGATCAGCATAAAAAGTAGGCAAATGAATAGACTGGTTTAAGGCCACATTAGAAATAACTTTAGGCATAAAAGTAGGGTTAGTACGCAAGGACACCCTATCCTTATGGAATATCAGGAAGGGTTCAACTGCCATGAGAGCCTGCAATTCAGATACCCTCCTAGCAGACGTAATGGCCAACAAAAAAGCAGTCTTCCAAGACAAAAACTTCAACTCAGATGTAGCTGCAGGTTCAAAAGGAGGTAAAGTAAGCTTTTCCAACACAAAATTGAGATCCCAGGAAGGAGTAGGAGCTCTACGGGGTCTTATGTTCTTTGCCCTCTAAGAAATTGCTTGAACAAAGGGTGAGAAAACAAAGGAGGGTCACAATCATAGTGAGCAGAAATGGCTGCAGCATGAACTTTCACAGAGGAGAAAGACAAACCCTTGTCTAATAATTCAGTAAGGTACTGTAGTGTAAAACTCAAATTAGGCACTGAAACATCAAAGCTCTTTGCTGTGCTCCAAAGAAAAAATCTCCTCCATTTATCAGCATAAACTTTTCTAGTACTAGGCCGTCTGGCTTCCAAAATGACATTCAAAACTTGTTGAGGAAGCTGAGACCCCCCAGGATCTAAAACAGAATACGCCAGGCTGTCAGATGCAGGGACTGTACCCTGACATTGAGAAAATGATTGCTTGCCTGGGACAACAGGTGTGGAATTGGTGGCAAAGGCCAAGGAGGCTCCTGTATTAAACTCCTCAGCAGAGGATACCAGTGCCGTCGTGGCCAATCTGGTGCTATTAGAATCATGCAAGGCTTGTCCTGTCTGACTTTCAAGAGTACCTTGGGAAGGAGAGGCAGAGGAGGAAAAGCATAGACGTGAAGGTTGTTCCAACTGAAAGATAGAGCATCCACTTTCCAAGCTTTTGGGTGAAACATCTTTGTGCAAAATTTTGGCAGTTGGAAATTTAGTGGAGAAGTGAACAGATCTATGTCTGGAGTTCCCCAAGCCACTGTCAACTGTTTGAATACATGAGGATCCAATTTCCACTCGTGGGGATCCACAATTTGTCTGCTCAAAACATCTGCTAAGGAGTTCTGTGCTCCTGTCAGAAACCGTGCTTGAAGAGTGATGTGCAACCTCAGAGCAGTCTCCCACAAAATCATAGCTTGTCTGCAAAGAGGGTAAGAATGGGTTCCCCCCTGCTTGTTGATGTACCACATAACAGTTGTGTTGTCTGTTTGAATCAAACCTGTCCTGGTTGAAGTAGATCCTTGAAGGCCATCAGGGCAAATTGGACTGCTAACATCTCCTTCATGTTGATATGCAAATGCTGTAGTCTGGGAGGCCACGTGTCTTGAACCCATTTCCCATTGAAGTGTGCTCCCCAAGCCAGGTCTGAGGCATCCGTCGTTAAGATCTGACTCGCCTCTGGTCGGGTCACAGAGAGTCCCTTGTTTAGGTGACATTCCTGAGCCCACCACAAGAATTCCCTCTGGATGCAAGGTAAAATCTGAATGACAGTGTTCAAATCGTGGCAGTGTTGAGTCCATACATTTTTGAGATACCATTGTAGCTTCCTCATATGCAGTTTGGCATTGGGAAGTACCAGAATCCAAGATGCCATGAACCCCAAGGCTTGAAGGACTGTCCTTGCAGTCAGCCTGGACATTAGGGATAATTGCTGGAAGTACAGGTGAAGATTTCTTTGTTTGTCCGGGGTCAAAAAGGCCATCTGAGAGGCTGTATTCAGTCTCACACCCAGAAAGCACATGTCCTGAGAGGGTACTAGACTGGACTTTGTTTCGTTCACAGAATACCCTAGGCACCTTAAAACTGCCATTACATACTGTAGATGTTGAAGTAACTTGACTTTGTCTTGAGCAAGAATCAGGCAATCGTCCAGATAAGGATAAATTTGTATTCCTCTTAGTCTTAAGAAGGCTATCACAGGAGCCAGGACCTTTGTGAACACCCTGGGCGCAGTAGATAAGCCAAAGGGCAATGCAGAGAACTGATAATGAAAAGTACCAGCCCGAAAATGCAGGAATCTCCTGCAGCTGGGCCTGATAGGAATGTGAAGATAAGCCTCTTTGAGATCCAGAGTTACCATCCAGTGATCGTTGCCTAGAAGAGGTAGAAGTTGCTGTAAAGTTAACATCTTGAACTTTGGAATGTCTAGGTATGTATTGAGAATGGACAAATCCAGAATTGGCCTCCAAGTGTTTCCTTTCTTTGGCACAAGGAATAGGCGAGAATAAAACCCCAGGCCTACTTCTGACGGAGGTACCACCTGGATCGCCCCCATTTGTAAAAGTAAAGAAATCTGTTTGTGAGCCTCCAGCCTTTGCTGAGGAGGTACATCCGGCATGCCTTTGAAAGGAGGCAAGGTGTGAAAATAAAACTTGTAGCCTTGATTTATAATGTCCAGCACCCATTTGTCCTGGGTGACCAAAAGCCAATTTTGCTTGAAAAGTGCCAACTTTCCTCCTAGAGGAGCTGCCAGACAGGCAGAGTCTGGCAGCTGGAGATACAGGTCATTGGGTCTGTTTACGAAAAGGCTGACCCCTGCCCTCACCAGAAGATTGTGCAGGAGAACTCCAAGTCCTAGGTCTGAAAGAACCCTGAGCATGAGCTCTGCCCCTACCACGTCTAGACCTGCCCTTAGACTGAAACTTGGAAGAAGGGTAAGACCAACCTTTTGCAGGCCAATTCCTGCTAAACTTAGGTGGCTGCACTTGTAAAAATTCCTTAACTGTCTGCATGGACTTAGCTTTGTCTTCCATTTTTTTTCAAAACTGACTCCACAGGAGAACCAAAAAGAACTTCAGATTGTAGAGGGGCATCCAAAATTCGAGCTTTAACATGCTCTGACAAATTTTGATCCTTAAGCCAGGCATGCCTACGAATAACTGAACCAGTGGCAGCCACCCTGGAGGAAGCCTGAAGAGCATCAAAGCCACATTGCAAGGAATGCTTACCAACCTGATCTGAGGCATGAACTAAGTCCTGCAATTCCTTACACTCTATACCCTCAGCTAAAGCATCTACCTTAGATTTCAACTGACCTAACAGAAAGTTCTGGTACTTCAGCATATGAAACTGGCAATTTAAAGCCCTCATAGCTAGCGTGGAGGAGGTATATACTTTCTTACCCCACCTATCCAAAGCCCTAGAATCTTTATCCAGAGGTACTGGATTCTTAACTACCGAAGCCCTGACACCCTTAGGTCCTTGACTAATAGTTTCCGGGTCAGCTCTAGTACTCTTATACAAATATATATGAGCCTCTGGAACTCTGTAATACCTATCTGGCTTGACAGGGGCAGGGGGTAAAGAATCAGGATTAAGGGAAGCTTCAGAAAAAACATCCTGAACAACATCTAAAACAGGGGGAATAGCCAAAGGTCTATGTTGTGGCAAAAACAAAAATTCCCTAAGCCTCTTACGAGAATCTGAAAAATCCTGACCTTCCCACTTGAAATGCTCCCTCATGGAGTGTAGGGTTTCAGAAAAGGAAAAATCTTCTGGAGGAGAAGCAGAAGGACAGGAATCCTCTGCATCCGAATCAGAATAGGGAGGAAAATCCTGAATGTCCTCAGCTGAAGACTCAGAAAAATATGAGGAATGCTCCAATCCCTCCACATCTGTCTCCATCCTAGGCCTCTTGTCTGGAGGGGGCATAGAACCCCTGATTAAAGTAATCAAATCCTCTGCCATTTTCAACATATGTTTTTTAGGAACAGAGCCCGAAGAACCAGGGCTGCTGCCTGTACCAGAAAGACCAGATTTAGCTTTAGCAGGGCCCTTGGTGACAGAAGAAGAAGGCCTAATAACCTTTTGTAATGATGGGACTACAGAAACTTGAGAAGCCCCCTCGGCCTGACCTAACTCCGGAGAGGCCAATTCCTGTAAAATTAAAGGTTCCCCCTGTGATTCAGCTGAGACCTCGGCTGGATCCACAGATTCAACCGTAGTTTCCATAGAACCGGCGTCCGCAACGGACGACTCATCCTGTTTAGACTTTAATGATTTACCTTTTCACTTCTTTGCGGTAGCGGGCGTCAGAGGATCCAACGGCATGTTGTAGTTACACCGCTTACCGAAAACAAGCCTAGCACAATCTAATCTGCGTTTAATGGTGCGCTTATTAAATCTAGCGCAAAAGCGACACCCGACTACGTCGTGCTCAGGCCCCAAGCAAGGAATACAGAGAGAGTGATAGTCCCTATGAGGTATCTGTTTCCCACAAGAAATACAATTATTAACTTTTTCTGACATCCGGATTAACTGAGGCAAGAAAAGACAAAAATATTCCCCAACGGGGTACTTAGCCCAACTTGGTCTTCGGTCTGAAACTCGAAAAACGAAAATTTCAGGACGCCGAACGGCACTTGCAAACGCTGCTTCTGCTTTGGACCATGCGGTAAGAAAGACTGAGGATATGGCGTCGGTCATGCGCTTAAGTACTACTGCGTACTGACGTCAGTTCTGAGCGCCCATGACTGACGCCAGCCTAACTCTTTGGTATTCGGGCCGACCGAGGACAGCGGACTACCCACAGGTTATGACTGCAGCAATGTGAGATGAAGAACATCAGTCAGCTTAACTCAAGGACGGCATTCCCTTGATTTTTTTTTTTTTTGTGTGTGTTAGAAAAAGCTGCAGTCTCTTGAGTTGAGTCATATGCCTAGCCAAGTACATATTAAAGGGGTTGATACTTTTTTTTATTGGTCTGACAAGGGAGTAGTGACAGTGCATGACTGCTTCCCTGGCTCTAGAAGATATGGCCCTGGTGATTTGTCAGGCTGTATATAAGGATTTCCTATCAGTGGCCAGATCACCATCAATGGATAGTTTATTGTCAAAGAAAGTACCCAAGTCTCTAATGATGGAGTCAAATTTTAGGGGGGTTGTTGCTTATGTGCAAGACAGCCCAGGTTTGCCAAAGGGAACGATGCTGCATTTTTTTGTTATGTAGTTTGAGGCCATGGTCCAAGCATCAGTTGTTAGCTTGAACTAGGCTCTCCCGCAGAATATGTAGATGATGTAGGACATTTGTGACAGATCAGAGTTTGCAGTCTTCAGCAAACGTGAGACACCAAAGAGTAGCAGTCCATGGGCCCATTCCTGGGGAACACTGTTTGTGACCACTCCTAGTTTAGCATGTGACTGCAACAATAACATACTGAGTTATGTTGGTTAGCCAGTTTTTTATTCAGCCGATAAATGTGTTTCCATTTATTAGATTAGTTTATCAATGATGGTGTGGAAGGCTTTGGTTATAAAAAGATATGCCAAGTGAATCAATTTAATTGAGTCGAATGCCTTAGTGACTGGTTCAAAAAAAAAAGTCAACAAGGTACAAGAGGCAGGACCTGCCTTTAACAAACCCAAATTGTTTCAGGTTTTGAAGACTGCTTATGTCCTTGTTTTTGAGGTACATAATGACTCACTCCACTGCCTTACAGTTAAGGCTAGTGATGTTGATAGATTTACAGTTGCCCAGGTCATTCGTTGGTCCCACTTTGTGGAGTGGGGATGGCTATAGCAGGTTTCCACACCTTCAATGTGAATCCAGTGGACTGGAGGCTGATGGATGGAACAAGGAGTCAACCAGGCAATGCTCTGCAATGACAAGAAGTTAACCTGGCACACTGTCAAAGCCCATGGAGCTAGTGTCATTAGACTTGAAGAGACTGCTTAGAACTTCCTCTTTGTTGATTTGGATGATGGCATAGGCATACTAATATGCTGTGTGCAATATGGAGGAGATAGAGAGTACATTTTGTGCTCCACTTGCTTGCTAAAATGTTGGCAATGTCTTCAGGGGATGAGTAAGTGATGTTATTCTATATTGGATTATATTGCTGGTTATTACCTCTTTGGATCCTGACATAAATGAAGAAAAATTTGTCTCTATCCTTTGCTTAGGTGGTGATTTGCAATTTGTACCTGTACTTGTTGGATTTGATTGTGTTACATTTTCCATCAGATTGAGCTCTTCCAAAGCTGATGAGGTGATAAGTTTGCTTTTAATGGCTACGGATTTATTTCTCTTACTATATAGTTTGTTGATACTGGGGTTCCGCCAAATGGCTTTGTTCTTAAAATTTGGAACTATGGTTATGTCTAATGAGGACTGAGTTCACAACACTAACTTTGAGATGGGTGCAGATTTTAGCATGAAAATTGCAGTGTGTGAAGCCAGGTCACGTAGGTGAGAAGGGTGTTGAATTTCACTAGCTGGCTGGAGTATATTTGTCTTACAATAGTCTCTGAAGATGGAGAGGTTTTGAGATTAACTGGGTCTCACACTTAAGAGTAAATGTTACAGCACAATGGTTATGTTTGACCAGTGAGTTGGAAAATGTGGGATGTGAGTATGGGAGACAATATCTGTGAGGACTAGGTCTGATACTTTAGAGCTCCTCACTAGGATTTGGACAAGTTTGGCAAAGGAGTTGGAATTACTGAAATCCAGGAATCTCTGTGCATACTTGTTTGTGGTGGTGTAGATTCCCTAGTAAACCGAGGGATAGCTGAAGTCACCCAATAAGATAGTGTTAGGTTTTAGGGTGATGGTTGTCAGTCTGTTAAGGTATGCCTCATGGTCCTTTGGTGCCATACAAGGGGTACATTACTCGGCTACTATATGATACTGGGTTTTGTTTACTATAAGAAGAATGTGGCAGATTTCTAGGTCATTGTCTTTGGCAGGGGGGGTGACTTTACCAGGGAAATAAACCTTGCAGCCTGTCTACAATAACAGCCAGCTGGTTACAATCTAGAACAGGGATCAATGGAATGGAAGGGTGGACGTAAAGTAAACAGAGGTGCCCAGTGTCTATTCTGCCTTGGTGATCACAGGACTTTGATTGGTTGACACAACTTGCTAGATGAGGGCTGAGATGAAGATATGATCACTGTCTTACCAGAGGTAAGAAATGCTTCACAAAATATCTTAAAAGAATGAGGAAAAAACAGGAAAATGAAAAGCAATAGTCAGGGCAGTGCCTGGTGCAAGGCACCAAATTAAAGTATACATTTTACAAATTCTAGAAGCTTTATTAACTAGTCTATGCTTAACTGTTCTGTCTCTGCTTTCCATGTGCTTCCTCTTACTTTCCTTTTCAATAAACCCCTGCTGGTGCTTTTCCTCACTGAGAAATAACTGGAGGGCAAAGTAGTATCTTCCCCAGAATAAGACAAGGGAGTGTTCAGTAAGTTAGATTAAAGACGTACTGGAAGAAAAGTGTAATGAGAAGTCCTAAACTCTGAAGACACTAGTTGTATATGTGCTGCAGCCAGTGTCTCAAATCAAGACTTGCTGTTATACTGACAACAGCAAAGACTTTGGGTGCACAGCACTAATGCGCAACTGTACACATAAAGGAAAAAAACAGCTACGATGTATGAATGGGGGTATGTCATAAGAAAAAAAAGAGGCAGCAAGCTATACAAGAGATGCAGAATGTTTTAATATCACAGGCCAACTTGTCTGTACCACTGCACTTGTCATTAGCACCCTCCTGTGATAAAATATGGTACTTAAAATCTCTTTCATACAAGACTGCTTCACATAAACATGCAGATACACTACATCTGTATGTGTGTACATACAATTATATATAAATATATGAACATATATCCTTACATAGCATACTGCACTACACTGCTAACATCTTAAAAGACAAGCTACTGCAATGGTTTTACTCAGTGTTGATTGATCATTAAATATTTATTTTCCTATAAATGGGTTAAAATAGAGAAGATTCATATTAATTTCATATTTCTTTATGTTATACCTCAGTAGTGTAATTGCTTTTAATTATGTCTGAAGTTCTTTTATCTTCAAACAAAAGCCACAAATAGTCTTTTTTATTGTTTTGCTCCCTAACAGAAAATCTTGGAAACATAATATAAGAGACAACTAACTTTTGTTTTAATGGGAATCTGGTTTATTTGTGACTCCTTGTGTAAAAGTTCCCTTTCTCTAAGTTCCCAAGCCACCAGATCACGGTTTTAAAAATCTGAACAGACAACAGGTGACACTGATGAACAGTTGAAGTACTACCACCTCACAGCATTAGGTTATATACTATAACTCCAAGCTGATGTGCCTTCTTTGTAGACCATGCACATCCCTGGACTCACACTATTACTACTCAACAGTGTTTCTGCTTCTTCCCAAATCCTAAAGTGTAGCCGGTGAACTGGTGATCCTTTAAATTGCTTGTAGAGAAAAAGATATCTACAAACACAGAAAGAGAGAGAGAGAGAGGTGCACTGAAGCATAATGGGGGAGCACTCCCTCCCTCCATACAAGCATGCGCACACACACACACATACATATATATATATATATATATATATATATATATATATATATGTGTGTGTGTGTGTGTGTGTACACATGTATATAAATCTGAAAGGTGAATGTGACGTTCCACTGAACTAAGTGTTCCAATGATGCATCAACCCAAATTTATACAAGATCAAAGTTAAAATTACAGAGGTACACTGTTCATATGCTTCACAGGAATTTTAAGTTATTCTACAGACCACATATTCTTTTTCAATACTTACCCTCAGTATTTACAACTTTCTCAAAGAGGAAGAGTCCAGACAGACCTGGGGCAAACTTCGAAGCACCCATACAGTTGTCCAGGCTTAGTATGAAGGAAGATACTGGATCGGACTATTAAACCTGCAAAGGAGGTTTATTACAGAGAAGGAAGAGGCACTAGGTGATTAACCTCTCACTCCATCACATTCAGTTTATCTGGTGAAGAGGGTTTAGATCTCTGGTTCTAGCATTAGCTAACCTGTTTGACTTACTGAGATACAGGTGGTCAAACACCACTTGATAACGAATGGCTTGGTAAGGCACAGATATCTGAAGGAGTACTGACAATTGCACCCCATCTGCAGCTGTCTGCAAATTCTGTTAACTAAAGGGCCTGATGACCATAGAAGTATATGCCAGACAGGAGGTCACCAAATACAGACCACTAAGGGGACTCCACTCCATTCACTGTCCACTGTTCAGCTACAACCATAGTGGTGCTGAGTGGAACACTGTTCAGCACTTGGCCATGCTATAAACAGCAATTAGATAAAGAAACAGAACCAATCAGCAAACAGCTCTGGAAGAGCTAATGGTACTCAGATGGTTAGAATATAGTATAATACAGTTTACAAGACTACCCCCAATACCAGGCTAAACGCACTGTTCTAGTTTAAGGAAAAAAACACTTACCGTTTAAGTCTCCAAAAACAGTTTCAGCAACAGGAGCAGCACAAAGAAATCAAGTGCAATACAATTTTTACTTCCCTAATTAAAAAAAAAACACAAAAATGTGTCAAGACAGGTTGAAAAAGTCTCTGTGTCTCCAAGCCAGTGCAGAGAGGTGCATCTTCAGTGTAATCCAGCCAAATAGCGAATGACTATCAGTCATTACTATTAGCCAACCTTTTACTAAATATCTGAACTTTTAAACTAGTGAATGAAAGTTACTGCTCCCACTAAAATACACAATAAATTAGAGACACGACCAATAACCTAATAAGCACAAATTGCATTCAACTTCAAAATTAGCATTCACTACAGCTATAGGAGAAAAAGCTTTCACTAAAATAGTATCAGTATTTTGGGACAGTGTTCCATAAAGAATAAGAATACAACTAAACTAGTGACTTTCAGGAATCACTTAAAATACATTTAACAGAGCAGAATGGATGCTAGTGAATGAAAGATAACGGAAAATGCGAACACTGTTACTGCACCATCCCTTCATCTTACAGCTTAACTAGTTTTCCTTGTAAGAAGACATTATATTAAAAAAGATTAAGTATATACTACATGACTGTCAAGCTAAACCATTTCTACAGTTATGTACATAAACATTACCAGCTACTAATTCTTACTACATTTGCAGGCCCAGTCACACATTGCAGGTGAGTTCTGAATTCCTTCATTAACCAGGTAGATAAACTCGTCTGTACACCCATTTTAACCATGAATCAGGTCATACGGCAGAGGCAACACAAAAACAGCAAATATATAGTCAGACACAGTGTCTCTTCCTTTTGAACGGAATCATGGCTGAAAAGGGTCTATGGACCAGTTTATTTACCTGGTAAACAAATGGGAACAAATCTTTTCATAACATTTCTGAACCAGGCTCCATATCTTTCTGTCACCTTCTTAGCAGCCTGAAACCTGCATATAATTATTTGAAAATGGATACTTTGAAAACTGCAAACAGTACTATTGAAAGGGCCTTACTAGCTATAGAGAGGAATATAGCAATAACCCACGCCTGGGTGTGGGTAATGCTAAATTTACCCACGGTTGGCGTGGTTTGGTCCTGAGGCCCGAGGACCAAACAAAGCCAACCGTGGTAATTTAGCATTACCCACATCCAGAAGTGGGTTATTATATTCATGACATTATTTAAGAAAAGAAACTATTACTTTTCTTAAATAATGGCATAGTATAATGCCTGTTTACTGCCCTTCCGCAGATGCCTGGCATCCGCGGCAGTTCTGATGTACTGCGCCTGCGCAGTACATCAGAGTTGTGGGCAGCAACGGAGAAAGCAGGATCTCCGTTGCTTTTTATGTTTCGCTATGTTAAATGAGTTTAACATAGCGAGACAGTTTTAAAATAAGCAACGGAGATGTCCGTTGCTTATTTTAAACTGTCTCGCTATGTTAAACTCATTTAACATAGCGAACACTAAAAAAGCAACGGAGATCTTGCTTTCTGTTGCTTTTAAACATTGTTCGCTATGTTAAATGGGTTTAACATGGAGACAGCTTTAAAATAAGCAACGGAGATCTCCGTTGCTTATTTTAAAGCTGTCTCGCTATGTTAAACCCATTTAACATAGCGAGACAGTGTTTTAAAAAAACGAGTTATACTAATGGAAAAAAGTCCGGGCAACCGGACCTTTTTCCATTAGTATAACTCGATTTACAACGGGCACGCTGGCCAATCAGCGTGCACGTTTTGGGGGGGGTCATGGTATAATACTCATTTCCTAATGGAAGAGATATAATTCTCTATGCATGTCAGTATAATCAGAAGCTCTTCTTTCAGTGCCCTCTTATTTGATAAAACAATTCCGGGACCTCCTGTTTAACAACACATTAAAACATTAAAAATATCTCTGGACTCTCCTTGCTCCACAAACTCAATCACACTTCACTGCACCTGTTCATGTCGAATATGCCTCAATGCATTTTGCCTATATTAGTCCTGCTGACAGTTGTTATACTGGCTACAATACTACAGAGTTACTTCCCATGTATCTGCAGTGTGACTAATGCTAGAAGAGCACATCCTAAACGCATAGCTCTAAATAACATCCTGTAAACCCACCCCACTTTTTTCACTGCAGACTTTGATTACTGTCACCTCCTGTGCTATCTGTAGATCCAGCATTTTGTACATACTGCAAAACCATATCATTTCAAAGCTGCACTGTCTCATTTGCCTTCTGTAATACACAGATCAAATAAATAATAAATGACTTATTGAAATCTTATGTCATGTCAACAACAAAACCCTAATGTAATGCTTCTTTGGTCACATAATCAAAGAAATCTACAAGAATCAACGGAAAAGTACAATTGTGTAAGTGAACTTACTATAACAGTAGATGTTCAAATAAATCACTTTTTGCAACAGTTTACTTGTTTGGGTTATATCCTGCCAAGAATATGACAACTGGCTAGTATTCAAAGTCTTACGGCACCTTCCACATGCTCTAACCACTGTAGGGCTCCAGAACAGCCATATAAAATCAGTGCTTAGGGCACTCAGAATTTTCTTGCCATGCAGTAAGTGAGGCTAGAGTGTTCGGAATAGGAATATATTTGGAAACAGATGAAAGGTAAAAAAAATATATTACAGCTGTGCAAGTCTTACTAACAGTAAATGTTCGAATTTCAAACTGCCTCACTTTATATACAGGTTCTGTGCCTGCACAAACCCACACTGGCAACATTTTAGAGCTCAGAATTCCCTTCTCTAACTCCCTGTGGAGCCCATCAGTGGAAGCCTAACCCCTGTCGCAGGAAATCAGTTGTTCAGGTTTTTAGTGCTAAGTAGGAATAACCGAGAAGAATCAGAAGCAAAAAATACTTGAAACCAACCAGTACACAGCTAAACAACACTAACACAAATAATCAAAGCCAAGCAAAACACAACAAGGTTGGATACTATCTAACTGTATATACAATAAGGGGGTGGTGGGTAGGTGCTACGATTCAGGCAGTATGAAATTTGAACATCTACTGTTACAGGTAAATAGGACTCACACAACTGAAATACGTTCATCACTCAGGCTGCCACACTGGTATATGGGTATATTCCAAAGCTTACCCTACCGGGAAGGAGGAAGGATAAGGATTCACGTGCCCCAGGAGAATGGTCTTCGCAAAGCCTGTAAAAGAACTGAAGAAAGAATCCAGTTAGTACTGCTTTGTAAAGGAATGAACAGAGGACCAGACTGCATCCTCTACAATGCTTCTAGAGTCCACTCCTTTCCAGTATTCTGCAGAAGAGGATAAGGCTCATGTGGAATGTGCCTTAACCTTGCCTGGAATAGATTTACCATGGTGAAATAACAAAAAACCATTGCACAGGGCAAACAATGAGAAACTGTTTACTTACAGATAGGCAGACCCTTCTTAGCCCTATAATAGGACATAAACAGCTGTTCAGCCTTCCTCAAGGGAAGAGTTCTCTCCATGTAGTACCTGAGCTGCCTGTGCACATCCAAGGTATGCAAAATCCTCTCTCCCTTGTTTTCAGGTTATGGGAAGAAAACTGGGAGACTGAAGATTTGATGTTGGCCAAATTCTGAAACGACTTTTGGCATGGAAGATCTATTCTGCATAAAACAACCTAGTCCTTATGGAAAATCAGATAAGGTTGGCACACCTTGACAGCTTGCAGTAAACAGACTCACCTTCAGATATTAGAGCAATAAGCAAAACAGTTTTCAAAGTGATGAACTTTAAATTGGGCTGAAAGGCAAGTTCAACAGGAGAAAAAGATCTATCCTTCAAGAACAAAGTTTAGAACAGCAGGAATGTGCTTTTAAATGGATCACAAGTGCAACAATACCTTCATAAACTGTTCTACCACAAAGTGTCAAAGGGGGGATCCACTGGCAGACCAGCTGGGATAGCCACAAGATGCACCTTGATAGATGCACAAGTCAAGTAATTTGTGTGCAGCTCACATAAAATTTCAAAACCAGATGGGTAGACACCATAGTGAGCCTTATATCGGCTAGGCAGCACCTAGAAAACCTCCTCCACTTGTAAATGTAAGATTTTCTAATTGCATTCTTGCCACCTTCAATACCTGCTGCACACTGTCATAGAACAAATGCCTAACAGATATCAAGATAAAATCATCCAGGTTGTCAGGAGCAATTTCTCTAAGTTGGGCTGCACCAGATGTCCTTGACATTCTGTGAGGAGATCCAAGGTCTGAAGAAGCTTCAGGTAATTGCCCTTGGCCAATTCCATTAAAAGGAAAAACAAACTTTTCCTGGGACAAAAGACAGTCATCACAAAGATCTTCGGCAATTCTTTCTGAATTTTCAGAAGTACCTTAGTTATCACTGAAAAGCAAGGAAATGCATTAAGGAATATTCCCATTAAATGATTCCCATTTATGATAGTCACAAGAATGTCTCAAACAGAATATTTACACCTGTTTGTTTTGAAAGGAGGCAAACAGATTTACTTGAGCTGTTCCCCACATCTGGACCAAATCCTGGAAGATGTCTGTCCTAAAGTTTCTACTTGTAAGGATCTGTCTGGGGTCTGCTTACTGTGTTTGCTGCTATGTTTTGCTCTGAAGGGATGTACAAGGCCTGAAGTATCATTGAATGCTATAAGGCTAGCTCTCCGGGCATAACTGCCAGCAGGCAAAGAAGGTTTGACCTTGTTCCCCCTTGTTTGTTCAAAATTGTTGCAGAATTTCTGAAGGCTATAGTTCTGTCAAGACATCCAGAATATGCAAGATTCTTTCTCTTTCATTTTGAGGTTCTGCAAAGTAGACAGAGATGAATAGTTTGACTCAACAAACTCTGAAACCACTTTAGCAGAACTGAAGAATTTTTTCTCAAAGTTATCTCATTTTACATAAAACAGGGTGAGTTTTACCCATCATAACAGCTTATAGCTCAGATGATCTTCGTATTGAGGTCAGAGCAATAAGTAACACTGTCTTCTAAATTAAGAACTTCAATTCAGCCTGATAAGCTTGCTGCAAAGGAAAAGGTGTTATTTTTTCCAAAACAAGATAAAGATTTCCAAGAAGGTAAATGAATATGCAAAACCCCTTCAGAAATCAAATTGGAGGGGGAATCTATGAGTAGACAAAAAGAAATGGCTGTATATTAGAGCGTTTGTATGTACCTTTAAGAAGCATTTCCAGATGTAAGCATGTGCATATAAATACTGGGCACGTGTAGGCAGCAGTGTCATTTTGAGAGAACAGCCAGAGTGTTAACATGTATGAGTGTGGTTGTCAGTCTCTTTATAAGTTTATGTAAGTTACAAAGACTCATTTCTGATGTGTTTGTGTGTAATAAAGCTGCTTGAAAAGAACCCATGAATGTTCATCTGTTTTATCCTGACCAGACGATTGACATGGTGTCAGAAGTGGGATTAGAAGAGCTACTTCTATGAGCCATTAGGTACAGAGTTGAAGGTGAAGGCAGACTAAGCAGGTTGGGTGAAACGGAGCTCAGACAAATGGAAAAGGGCCAGAAACAAGCCAAAGGTAAAGAAAACAGCGCAAATGATTTATTTGGCAAATAAAATGAAACAGCAAATTTACAAGTCACAAAATGCATTATTAATCAAATGAGTAGCACAAAACATATTATTAAGTAAACGAAAGGCACAAACTGCATTATTAATTAAACAAAATGTTTGAAACCACGATATTTGATAAAACTAGCAAAACTATTCATATGGGGCTCAGAACTATCTTTGGTTTGCATTAATGAGCATGTTTAAAGTAAAACAGGCACAAGAAAAGTATAATGTGCATGATAAGAGATAAAAAGGGCATAACAAGTAAAATAAAAGGGCAAATTAAGCTTGAAGAGTAAGGCGACTGTATGAGTTTTAGTAATAGACCGTGTTTGGGCACAAACTACTATTTTGCATTGACAGAAGCCATTCAAAGCATAACTAGAATAGTTCAAAGTATCTCAGACTGTGCAAAGTGTTTGCAGAGTGTGTGTTTTATTACAATGCAATTATTTCAAAGAGCTAGTTGTGTGCAAAGTACAGTTATATTGAAAATTGCAGTTAAACAGCCATTTTGAAAAGTTTCTTGTGCTGTGTGCATTTATTTGCAGAAAGCCGCCAGTGTTTCTTACTCTGTGCTTTTTCTGCCGTGTACAGTTTATTCACAAAGAACAGTCATTTAGAAGTATTTCTTACACTGATAAGAAGTGGTTTCATAAGTACAGTGATTTCAAAGTATCCTTGTGCTACGGAGACTTATTTGGCAAAGTGCAGTTATTTCAAAGAGTTTGTTGTGCTAAGGGGCATAATTACAAGTACATGCATAAAGTTCTGGCATATCTATATATATTTATGTGTGTATGTTCATACAGGATTTCAAGCACCTTCACTACTGTATGTTTCATATGGCAAAGACATTTTGCAGACCAAGTCCACTTGTGTTTGATCATAATATAGCAGAGAATTGGAGAGTATTTGAGCAGGAATAAGATATTTTCATACAAGCAGCTTTTCTGACAAAGATACATGTACAAGGGCATTCATTTTGCTTAACTTAGCTGGGTCAGAAGCTATTGAAAGAGAGCGTTCAATGATGTATGCACCAGAAGTATATGCAGGAGAGGGGGGAACCACCATACTGTGGTACCGGCTAAATCCAGAGAGGACCCTGAGTGCTTAAAACATAAATTTAGAGAAATGTGCAACCCCCAGACAAGTGTTACATTAGAGAGACACTTATTTTATACAAGAGACCTAAAGCCACGTGAAACTTTTGCTGCTTATATCGCTGACTTGAGAAACAAGGCTAAAACGTGCAGATTTGGTGACCTGAAAAATTAGTTACTGAAGGACAAGCTTGTGTGTGGTGTTAATAGTGCTGCAGTGAGACAGATGTTGCTTCGGGACAGTGATTTAACATTAAGCCATGAGCTCACAGAAAGGCACACAAGTATGTCTACAAGTGATAAGAATATGGTTTCAACAGCCTCTAGAGCAAACGTAGACAGCATGCAACACATGGCAAGCAGAAACAGGCCAAAGCACATGGCAGTTGCAGCCCCTATGGGATTTCCTGGGAAAGCCTGTAGCTTTCTACCAAGTTCCATGACTAGCTCAGTAAAAAGGGCAAGCTCAGCACAGCATAAGGGTGAATCAGCAAAACCCATGTCAAGTCTTATTGTTAACTGTTTTAATTGTTGAGCGAGCCATGAATCTAAAAGACAGAAGTACTTAGCATTTGGTCAGCAGTGCCACAAGTGTACAAAAATTTAACCATTTTCAAACGTTTTGTAAATCAGGCAAGCTTAATTCAGTTATTAAGAAAGGTCACACAAAAAAGCAAGTTGATCATGCATAGAGCTGCAACCCTACTTTCTTTGTAGATGGTGAATCAGTGTCGGTAAAAAGGTTAATGCAGTAGATTTGTTGGCAAAGAATGAAGTATTTTGTACTGTCCTGATCAATGGTAAACCCACAGAGCTCAAAGCAGACACTGGTTTGGAGTGTAATGTGATGTCAGCAGAAACATTTGCTAAAGTGAGGGCTGGTGAGCAACTTAATTTGGTCAACTGTGTGAATCTTGTTGCTTATGGAGGTAGAGAGATTCAAAATGAAGGCTCAGTAATGCTTTCATGCTATTCGACTGGGAACAGTTACAGCTTGTAATTTTATGTAGCCTGAAGACCTGTGCAGTCATTATTAGGTCTCAGAGACAGTTAAAGAATGAAACTGCTTTCTTTTAACAAAGTACATCATATAAGCACGTCCCAATTCCAGCTTCAGTGATACTATTTTCTCAGAGTATGCCAATATTTTCGACGAAAAGCTAGGCAAACTTCCTGTTGTGTACTCCATGAAAGTAGACCCAGAGGTCAGTCCAGTGGTCAGACCAGCAAGAACAGTTCCAATAGCTATGCAGGACAAAGTCAAGGTCCATTTAGACAAAACAATGAACCAAGGTGTGATTTGTCCAGTCACACAAACAATTGAGGGGATGTCTTCCATGGCAGCTGCTCATAAGAAAAATTTAATGAAATCAGAATATGCATTGACCCAAGAGACTTAATGCATTAAAACAACCTCATCATCCTATGCATACAGTTGAGGAGATTGCAACCCTCATGCCAAATGTCACTGTTTTTTCTGTCTTAGATGCAGAGAGTTCATTTTGGCAAGTGATACTTGATTGCAAATTTTCACTACAGACTACATTCAGTACTCTATTTGCCAGATACAGATTCCTCAGGATGCCTTTGGAATAAATTCTGCCAGTGAAGTCTTTCAGAGTGCAATGGAGCAAATTTTTTCAGGCTACCCATGTGCAAGAATAGTTGATGATTTACTGGCTGGAGGACATGGTGAAGCAGAGCATGACAGAAACCTCAGGAAAGTTCTGGATGGAACGTGTGAAGTGACTTTAAAACCCAGTCCTCTGAAATGTACATTTTTTTATTTCATTTTATTTTACATTTGTTGACCGGGATAGTCCGACTGGAATCATGTCCATTTTCAGTGGCGGTCCGGGGAGAAAAGCTTGCAATCAAAATTACCAGAAGTTACTTATGTAGGTCATTTATTTACCAGTACAGGCTTACAACCAGATCCTTCTAAACAAGCAGCCATTCTTGATATGTCAATTACAGACAATGTCCAAGCCCTACAGCGTTTTCTTGGTATGGTTAACTATTTGGGCAAATTTATCCCTGATTTTGTTACCAGTGCCTTTAAGAGAGTTAACATGCAAAAATTTTGCATGGTCATGGTTAGAGCAACACCAAAGAGCATTTGATAACCTCAAACAGCAAATTGCTAACCCGTCTACATTAAGATACTGTTGTCCACAAACCAGTAGTGCTTTCCTGTGATGCTTCACAGTTTGGTCTTGGTGCAGTTATTCTTCAAGAGGGCAGACCTGTTGCCTTTGCACCTAGAACTCTTACCCAAATGAAGATGCAGTATGCTCAAACTGAGAAGAAACTTTTGGCAATTGTGTTCGCATGTTTGAAGTTCCATGATTATATTTATGGCTGAGCTATTCAGAAAGAAACTGACCATCAACCTCCAGTCATGATTTTAAAGAAGCCTATGCATTCCGCTCCAGCAAGACTACAAAGAATGATGCTCAAATTGCAAAAGTACAGTTTTAAAATGGTCTATACAAAGGGTAAACTTCTTTATCTTGCTGATACCGTATCCTTATCCAGAGCTCCCAGAAATACCACAGAACAGCTTGATGCATAGAATTTTGACTTTGATGTCATGGAAGTGCATAATTTTTCTAACACGAGACTTGATGAGCAGAGATCATACAAAGACTGATCCAATTTTGCAAAGCTCAACCACTTCATCAATGTAGGATGGCTGTCGAAACAATCCTGTGTACCACCAGAAGTACAACCTTACTTTCCATATACAGATGAGATGCTGATGGAAGATGGTATCATTTTCAAAGGTCACAAAGTTACTGTTCCTACTTTCTTACAATGTGAATGCATCCAGAGTTTACATCAAGGCCACCCAGGTTCCAATTCTACCAAAAGAAGGGTGAAAGGACTAGTATTTTGGCCTTCTCTAGCAAAACGCATTGATAAAAAGCTTTCTTCTTGTTCAGTGTGCAGCACTACTAAGCCACATTTGCAGAAAGAGACACTTCAGCTAAGCCAAGTTCCTGAACTACCTTGGTCAACAGTAGCAACTGACATATTTGATTGGAACAGTCAACATTACTTAGTGTTGGTAGACTCTTATTTGAACTGGTTTGAGATCGATTTGCTACCTAACCTAACGTCCAGTGCTGTTATTACGAATATGAAATGTAATTTCTCAATCCATGGTAGTCCACACAAAGTTATTTCTGACAATGGTTCTCAATTTACCTGCCAATTGTTTCAGAGATTTGCAAAAGTGTGGGACTTCATCCATGCTGCTAGCAGTCCTGAATATCTATAGTCAAATGGCCTTGCTGAACATGCAGAACAGAGTGCAAAGCAACTACTGGAGAGGTCAAAGTGCGACAATACTGATATCTTCCTGAATTTACTCAGTCTCAGAAATATACCCCGTGACAATCTACTTGGCTTGCCTGCTCAGCGACTTCTATTTAGGAAAACCAGAGCAACCTTGCCTATCAGTTCTAGTTTGTTGGTGTCTAATGCTAAAAACAACTGAGCAATCAAAGCCCAACTTTTTATGGAGCATTCGTCTCAGAAGTCCAGCTATGATAAAATGAGCAGATATCTTTGCCATTAAAAGAAGGAGAGACAGTGAGGATCCAAACAGCAAAATGGCATTGATTGAATTGGTTAAGTAAGAGGTATATGTACTGAGCCAAGATCCCATTTAGTGGAATCTGAGGGCATAGATTACAGGAGAAATTGCAGACATCTGTATCAGATATGATATTGCAGCATTGTACCTGTGATACATACTCTAGATCTCAGAGCAACCCTGACAATGTTTGTACCAAAGAATGCGTCTCAGTATCCATTCTAGTTCCTGATGATGTCCCAGAGGTCCCCAAAGTTGAACATTCCTTGAAGACCATCTCCGTTGCTAGCTCTAATTCTGTCTTTTATGTTACACGGTCAGGTCATATTTCAAGACCTAGTGTAAAATAGAGAGCAACTTGGACATAATTGTTTTACGTTGTGTCTGAATGTGTATGATGGCATGTCAGATAGTTCTGTATAACTGCATGCCAAAAGATCATTTCTATATATTGCATGTCATTGAATACTGTCATTTCGTACATGGATCATTTCTCAAAGAGGGAGGATGTAGATCAGAGTGTGTGTATGTACCTGTAAGAAGCATTTCCAGATGTAAGCATGTGCATATAAATACTGGGCACGCGCAGGCAGCAGTGCCATTTTGAGAGAACAGCCAGAGTGCTAACATGTATGAGTGTGGTAGTCAGTCTCTTTATAAGCTTAAGTTTAAGTTACAAAGCCTCATTTCTGATGTGTTTATGTGCAATAAAGCTGCTTGAACAGAACCCTGACCAGATGAGCAACAATGGCCAAAAAATGAAACTTGACTAATGAATAAAGAAAGGCCAGAGGATATTAACACACAAACATTATAGAACCAGAGACAACTGGGCCTTAATAACTCCTAGTTCTTTCTATGGCACCAACAAAAAAATATTTTCTCCTTACCCACATGCGTTTTTCTAGTAGTAGGTTTCTTTGGATTATTTAATACCTACTGCATGTTCTCAGAAAAATTGGGTCTAAAAGGTATCAACAATCTGCCATCCAGGCAGTCATATTAAGAGATTTCAGAATGGAGTGCATCAAACTAACTCCTGTCTTATGTACGTCCAGTCTGTGGGGAGGCTTGTGGTAATCACATTTTCAAGAGAAAGAATTACTGCTGCCCCAGCCAAAAGGTCACCACAATTACCATTGAATCTTTAGAATGACTCTGAAATTAGTGGAAAGGTTGAAAATGCATGCAAGAATGTTCCCGTCCAAGGGGATGAAACAGCATCCGTCTTCCAGGCCTGCTTACAAGGAATCCTGGTGCAGAATCTCTATAGCAGTCTGTTCTAACTGGAGGCAAACAGATCTAGTGCTCCACAGATGAATCAGTTCTCAGAAGACCCCAGAGTTCAATTTTCATTTGTGAAGGTCTGTCCTGGTCTGCTCAGCTTGTTCATAGGTTCATGGGTGTATAGAAGACTAATGACCACTGGGGCCTTTTTAAGCCTAGCAATGTATTCCAAATCCCTGACAAGTTCTGATACCCTTGATAAGTGTAAGCTGGAGGTTAGGAGATAAAACATTTACAAGCAAGGGCCTAAGAGATTAACTATTTACAGGCTGTCTTTGTCCATTAGAGGCATAGCTGCCAGGGATAAATTTCCTGTTCCTCATGCAACTGTCCAAGTTACATACTTGAACTGGGTTAGGGAGGAATTCTGCTTCACATGGATAGGGGAGCCTGATACATACTTGTCTCTCCAGCAGGCTCACATGCAAGGTTTAAGTGTTTAGAATGACTAATTCTGGTGCTGTTTGTTTTGAAGATATGCAGGAGGTCCATCAGGTTGGGATTTGACAATGCACTGCATGCCAGGCACAGATGTCCTCTCACTGCCTGTAGGAGAAAGAATACAGGGATAGGGCTTTGAAGCAGTTTACATAGGGTGTGTTACTTACAAGTTTTATTCTTTTCGTGAGGAACCTCTGTAGATATTTCAAGTGTTAGATGTGCATGATTAGGTACATACCAAAGGGGGCATTGCACTCAATGATAG
Organism: Protopterus annectens; assembly: GCF_019279795.1. NCBI lineage: Eukaryota > Metazoa > Chordata > Ceratodontiformes > Protopteridae > Protopterus > Protopterus annectens. Next base: position 321,840,057 of record NC_056736.1, read on the forward strand.
GTCTGATGAATGCCAAATACAGTGAAACAATAACCTCCATGGACCTAAAGGCCATATCTTTGTTTATGAGTTATACAAAGAATGATTTCCTCACTACTGTAGACATGCGATGGTCAAATGCTAGATTACTATTTACGTGCGTCCCCAAGTCCCTGACTACCAGGTCGACTCTTAGGGGTTTGCTGTCAATATGATAGTAACCAGGATGAATGACTTCACAAAGGATACCATTATGCAATTTTGGCATTTAGTTTTAGTCCATGGGTCTGACATGAGTTATTTGTCTGTATCAAACCTTCCTGGGGAACACTACTGTTAGTAGCAAATTTTATGATTGCTCCTGGCTTGCAGTTATCTGCAAATCTGATCAGAGGCCCTTGATGTTGGCCTTCACATCAGAGAAGTAGATCAATGAGAAGCAGCCCCAGGACCAGTCCCTGAGGGCTTCACTTGTAACTGTCCTCTTTGTAGAGTTAGATTCCCAGAGTATAACTTAATAGTTCCTGTCCATGAGCTCACTGGCTATCCACAGAGTGGCACAAGGGTTTATACCTAACCTCATGAGTTAGTCAACAATGCCCAAGTGGGGTATTGTTGATGATAGTCTTTTGCTTTCACTGAACGTAAGAAGCCTGGAGGGTCCGACTGTGCTGAAATAAAACTGCCCAGGCTTGCATCTGCAAAGGAATTAGCATTTGTTTCTTTTTAAGTACATCACTGTGGTGTTGTCTGTGATAACTTGCTGAGGTCCTGGAATCCAAAGATGATCTAGTGATTTGACAGCATTTATTACTGCCATCATCTCTTTGACATTTGTGTGTATTGGTCTGTTACACTTGTCCTACAGTCCCATTCACCAAGCAAAGTCTGAGGCATCTGTGCTTACAGCTTGAGTTGGAGCTGGAAGTGGAAAAGTGAGTACCAGTACTGAGAGATATATGGACCTTCCACCACTGCAACTCTCTTTTTACAAATCCTAGCACAGGACTCTGAAAAAATAGAAGGTGCTAGAGTTGGGACCAGACTGATCTGAGGAACCACTGTATTTTCGTCATGTGAAGTCTGGCCAGAGTAATGGTGAAAATCAGATGTCATGAAACTTAGGATTCTGAGGTATTCCCTGGCTGAAGTGAGAGACTGACTGAAAAAAGAATAGGAACTGTTCTATGAAAACATCTACTTTGCCCAGAGGAACAAAAGCCCTCTTGAGGGATGTATCCAGAAAGTATCCCAAAAATACTATCCTGTGAGAAGGAGAATGAGAGAAGATTTCTGAATGTACACTTGGAATCCCAGCCTGTGGAGGAGATCTTTGCCCAGATCAGAGATTTTTGACATTTTGAGAAAAACTCTGCAAATATAAGTCAGTCATCTAAACATGGAAAAATAAATAACTTGCAACCTGTACTATAGGTGCCAGACACTTCATAAATACAAGTGGTGCTGTAGATAATCCAAAGGGCAATACAGAGAACTGAAAATATAAGTCAAATACAGAAAAGCTTAAAAAAACATCTGAAATCTTTGAGAAGTTGAAATGTGATAAGCATCTTCTAAACTTAATTTTACCAGAAAACTGAGGAGGAGGTATGATGGGTAGCAACAAATGGAACATTTTATACTTTGACATACCAAATTTGTTTATTATTTGGCACAAGAAAAAGTCTGGAATAAAATCCTTTCCCTGTTTGATCTAGGGGACTAGTTCTATGATTCCTATGAACAACATTACTGGATGACTAGTGGAAACACAGAAATCTGATCTGGCACATGTTTAGGACTCACCTGGAATGGAGGAAGGGACTTCCATTGCTATCTGTATTCCCACTGAATAATTCTCCGAACCCATTTTTCTGATGCTATCTGACGCCAATGAAAATAACACAAACCTAAAGTTAGGGTAAGATTTAAAGGATTGCCGGTGGAATGGGGGTGGGGGGATTCTAGGAGGGACAGACTGACTTTCTAGACTTTTTAGACTGTAATTTGTTTGGACCCCCCCTTTCTGAACCTCCTTGCTGTTACTTTTTGAAAATCTGTTTGCATTTAACTTTCTGAGAAGGCCTGTTTTGTTTCCTGTAAAACAGTCCTGAATTTAAAGGAAAATTCTTAGAGAAGCAGGATTGAAATATCTGGGCAACACCCTGAATTAACTTCCTTCTTTCATCAAATCTTTTCAGGACTTCTTAATAATACCTCTTTGTCAAGAGGAGAATTTATAATCTCATATATGACATTTTCAAGTAAGTTTTCTGAATGTAACCAAGAAAGTCTTTTTGTAACTGAGCCAGTAACAGCTGCTCTGGATACAGCATCAGCAGAATCACAACACTGTGTTAAAGAACATTTAGTTACCTGAGAAACAGAAGTAATTATACTATGCAGGGAAGTTTTATTCACAAATGAAGGAATATAGTACAGTTGTGTCCCACTTCCCTTAACTGTAGATGTTCCAGTAGATCAATGTTGCAGCACTGTCACTCATCAGCCCTATCATAGAGTACAATGCCCCATTTGGAATGTACCTCGCAAGACACTTCCAACAGCTGGAAAGACCTATGCAGACAGACTGAAAAAACTCCAGCTGTACTCAGTGGCATATTGCTTACGCAGAGGTGATCTCTGCCTGACTTACAAAGCCATGTCCAACTCTGAATTGACGGGCATGCTCCACCTAAAGAAATCCAAGTCACTGCGAGCCACGCGCTTGAGTGAGCTAAATCTCACCAAAACAATAAATAGAACATGCTGGAGGGATAGATTCCTGTCACAGAGACTCCTCATGCTTTGGAACAAAATTCCTAACTACATTAGGCAGAGCCCTCACTAACACTCTTCAAGAGAAACCTTGACAAGTGGATGGGTAATAGAAAATACACCTCTGGGATCACTTCATTGGCTCTGCTTGCCAGAGGCTCAGTTAATTAATCAATGGGGCGGTGAAAGCCAGCACACACTGGCTAGGCTTATAAATGCCCTTGGGCAGATAGCCTAGTACCTACCTATGAACATATAACCTATGATTCTTAGTCTTCTTGCCATGCAGAAACCGAAGACTGGCCAAATTTCCAGAATCTTTTCATCATCCATAGCCAACAGATATCTGATAGCCTATGTCCCAATGTCAGGGTATAAGACGGGTGTATGTTAGTGTACCTTCAGGTCTTTATAGGCAGTGAACATCAGTCTGATAGTGTAGGACAGCACAACCCTCACAGATGTCAAAGTTTTAGTGAGGGATAGGAGAAGATTCCAATTATGTGACAGTAGTAGAAGTAGGGGATGATGGTGGAGAATAACCATTCTGCTAACTGTCCCCCACAGGAATGAGGGAGAGGCCAGCATATAGAGTGTTCGGAGGGTGGGAGATTGTACTGCAACACTGACTATTTACTGACATTTGATTAGTAGGAAAGTCCGACTAGACAGAAACCCATTTTCAGTACAGGCCTAGGGAAAAAAACTCCAAATTATTACAAAACATTTGAAGAACGATAATCTTATAATCTTTAAAAATAAAACAAAAACATTTGCAATTTACATAAGTATAACAAATAAGACATAATATAAAAACACTGGTTAAGAATCGATACAAAGTATACAATAATTTAATATTTAGAGGAATTTTAGTTTGTGGAGAAATTAAAGGCAAGTTAGTCTAATAAATGCTTACTTGAACATCTACAGTTATGATAAGTTTGACACAACTGTACATTACTCTTCATAGTCAATACTGCATTAATGGTTCTTGGGAGGACTCCCAAAGCTACATGCTGGGGATGGGGGAAGGCCCTCTGATGGCCCCTGAGAAGGTTCTGGAGGACAGCAGTAGCAAAACCTGCCCTAGCCCTGGAGGCATTGTCTAAATGGTAATGTTTAGTAAAGGTGTGGACAGATGCCTATGTGGCAGCTTCCAAGATGGCCTGCGTAGGGACACCTTTAAGGAAGGGAGTGGTGGCTGCACTAGGTCTGGTGGAGTGGGCTCTGATATCAGCTTGTCAGCTTACCATGGTGGGCGTAGCAGAAAGAAATGCAGTTGGCTATCCACTTAGAGATGGTCTATTTGGAGACAGGTCTGCCTTCTTTTCATTCTGCAAAGGCCACTAGCAGTTGCTCTGCTCTATTTGGGAACTTGGGTCAGAGAAGACCACCATCAAGTGAATAGCTTGATTCAACGAGAATTCTGACACTACTTAAAGAAAGGGATAGTTTTTAGGGTTACCTTGTCCCTATGGAACACAGTGAAGGGTTCTTTGCAAATTAGGGCTTGTAGCTCTGAGACCTGCCTGGCTGAAGTGATGGCTGTCAGTAGGTTGGTCTTCCAAGTGAGAATCTTTAAAGGAGCAGAAGCTGCTGGCTCCAAAGAAGATAATCTTCATGGGGGCCTTAGGTATATGAACCTTTTTAGGAATTATTTCAGACAGGGGTGAGAACAGATGGTGGGGTGAGAAGCAAGACAGGCATAGATGTCTGAAACATATACCTTAACACTGGAATAAGAAAGGCCTCAGTGAAACAATCCTGAAAGGTACTCCAACACTAGGTTTATGTCCACATTCTGAGGTCTAATGTCTTTGTTCTTGCACCAAAAAGAAAACCCTTTCCATCTGGAAATGCATAATTTCCTGGTATTTGGATTTCTTGCCTCTCTCAGGATTGATAGTACTTCTGCAGAGTAGTTTGCATTATTTGGGGTCAGAAACCAATCCTCCCAGCTGTTGGCTTGTTGGTGGTCAGGTGAGGATGAGTGACAGACCCCTTTAACTTGGCAAGTAGATCTATCACTTGTGGAAAAATGCAATATTTCCACTCAATGACAGTCAAGAGGAGGGAGAACGAATGTTGCCTTGGCCAGAAGGGGCTACGAGTATCATGCTCAGTCTATCTGACCTTACCTTTATCAGCACCCTGGGAATCAGGGAAAATGGTGGAAAATAAAGAATGAGGCTTGTTCATTTGAAGGAAAATGCATCTGCTCTCTATGTCTCTGTCTGTTGGGTTCTGGAGCAGAACATAGTAGCCATCTGTTCTGATAAGAGGTGAAAAGGTCTATACTGGGCTGACCCCATTGATGGGTTGATGGGTGAGGTCCAGGAAGACCACCCTTTTTAGCATCCATTTGTTGGGGTCTAGAAGGTCCCTACTCAAAGAATCTACCAAGGTGTTGCTCTGGCCCACAACACAGGATGCTATAACTGTCACAAGCCAAATTTCTGCCAAAGGCCTGCACAGGAATAAGTCCCCCTTTCTACCAGCGAAATACAGTCCCCCTTTCTACCAGGGCAAAACTCAGCCACCAGGACCTCCAGGGGTTCTTCTTGTGGAACAGGGAGAGAACAGTGTTTCCTTCCTTTGTAGTTTTGGAAATTAGTGATGGATGCATGATGCCATGTATCCTAACTCACTGCAGTGCCTGCTGATGCTGACAGTGAGTGTAGTAAGTGTCAAAAAAAAACTTGCCTCTTTGACAGTGGTAGGACTTTTGTTTTACAGAGAATCAATGTGTGGAAAGAAAATTTTTCTGAGGCTGGCACAGAGATACATAAGGAGTTAGTTCAGCCAGTTCTACCCTATGATAACTATCCATGGCAACTTGTAAGGATGTCTGAAGTGCCAGGATGGATTTTTCCTGGATAAGGCAATCGTCCAGGTAGGGATAGACATGCACTCCTAGTGTTCTGCAATGGCTATATTTAGTGAAAACTCTGGGTGCACTGGATAAACCAAATGGTAAAGTACAGAACCAATACTGCAGACCCTGCTTCTACAAACTGAAGGTGCCTCCTGTGTTCTTTGCAATAGCAATTTGATAATTGGCATGCTCCAGATCTATTGGAACTACATAGTCTCCTGGAAAGATCATGGGTACCAGTTTTTGAAGGGTCAACGTTTTGAATTTGGGAATATTCATGAACTTGTTTAACTCTGAGAGGTCTAAGATTGGTCTCCAAGTGCCTTCCTTTCATGGGACTAAAATGATCCTATTGCTTTCTCCGCAGCAGGGACTGGTTGAATGGATTCTTGTTGCAAAAGTTCTTGCAAGATTTTGGGGGGGGGGGGCCCTCTTGGTCTTTTGGTACCTGTAGCATCTCTAACAAGTGGGGCTTCTCTCTGAATCGAATGAAGTAGCACTTTTCTACGTCTAGGACCCACTGGTCCAAGGTGATGAGTTTACACTGGTACAGAAAGGAAGAAAGTCTTCCTACTGGAGGGGCTGGGAAGGAGTTGTACTGGGTAGGTGGGAGCTTTGCACAGTCACAGCTGTTCTCTGGGGGGACAGAGTCTTTGGATACCCCAGGTCTAGGAAGTTGTTCAGGTTGCCATCTTCTTGACCGTCTTGGCCTCTTTGACTGGGGATGCGCCTCCCCTTATTCTTGCCTAGTAGGCAAAGGGCATGGCTTAGAATGATAATTCCTAATATATCTAGGGGCGGGAGGGAAATAAAATTCTTTCACATTTTTATTTGCTTCCTCTTTTTGCCCAATTTCTCAAAACCATCCTCTACAGCGGGCACAAAAAGGAATTCTTTATCTAGTGGGGCATCCAGGACTTCGTCCTTCACTTGGTCAGAAAGTGGTTGGATCATCAACTTGGTGTGTCTGCGAATATCAGAGTCAGTAGAAGCTGCTCCGCATGATGCATCTAAAGTGTCAAACCCAAATTTTAGGGAATGTTTGAGAACCTGGAGTACTGCTCTAACCGTCTTCTAAGCTTTGTCTGCAATGCACTTTGCCTTAGTAATGATTTGTTCCTGTAAGGGTTTAAGTATTTTAACATGTGAAATTAGCAATTGAGGGCCTTCATAGAGAGGATAGCAGATGTACAAGTCTTTTTCCAAACCTGTCTAGTAATCTCGCTTCCCTGTCATTAGGTAAGGGACGTCTAACAGCAGGAATAAGGGCATGCTCAGTGACTTCAACTGACACTAAAGGGGCAACGGCTTATGGGTTGTTGCAGACGTGCTTGTGGAGTGTCAAGCAGTCTATATAAATTATCTGGTTTCCTTGAGACAGGTGGGAGAGTGTCTAGGTGCAAAGAGATGGTCTTTGAAGACATCATCTAGTACCACATGGACTGGAGGAATAACCAATGGCCTGAGATGGCATACTTAAAAGCCACCTGTAATGGGCTTGGGCCTGAGAGAATTCCTTGCTCTCCCAGTGAAAGGCCCCCTCCATCTTAAGCAAGGTACTCCCAAAGGATAAATCTTCTGGGGGAGAGGCAGAACAGAAGGTGCCATCCGAGTCATAGTCAGTACAGGAGTGAGGAGGGAGGGGCTCCAAGTAAGAGAATTCTTTCTCATCCTCAGATCCTGATTAATCATCTTCCTCCTAAAAAGAAACATCCCTCTTTCTTTTACTGGGAGAAGCCTCAGAAGTAGTCTGTAATGCCTGGCTGATCTCCCTAAATTTCATAAAGGTCATGAATTCCTGGGCAATTTTAAGGAGGTGCTGAGTTTCGCCCTGGGTGGAAAATGGCTGATGACTGAGGTAAGCTGACTGGTCTATGTTTTAGGCACTCATTTAGAAAGAGAAGACTCGGTATGATGGCAGTTGACTGTGCCATTGTCAAGATTGGATTGTGTTCCTGCAAAACAGCAATGGAAGATTAACTATCTCCCTCAGTAACCAACACTATCGGAAGCTGAGGCCTACTGAATGACTTCAGACTCAACAGACGTTGGCACAGGAGAAAGCAAAATAGACTGGCCTCCTGCCATGGTGGCTTCCCAAGAGGTCACATCAGAAAGCTCAGAACTGGCAGTTGCTGGACCTGGGGATTAAAAAAGCAACTCACCAGAGTCATCCATTGACTTGGACACAGACATGGAATGATTGCTGACATCCACTGAATCCTTTTCCTTAGACTTTTTCTTTTTGTGTTTCCTCAAGGAAAGAGAAGTAGAAGAAAGAACCAAGTGCTAGACTCCATGTGGGCTGCAAGGACTTCAGCCCCATGCTTAAGGGTCTTAGCTCGAAACCTAGCACAATCCTGACAAAGAGGAATGCTGTTCTGAGATCCTAAACAAAACAGAGAAAAAGCATGAAAGCCTTTATGTGGGATTTGCTTCCAATACTTCAAGCAGCTACTAACTTTTTTCAACATTAATCAGAAGAAAAACTTCTCAACTGGAATGCTATTTGAAAACAGTCTGTAAAACATGGAAGAAATATTATCTGGCTGGACTGTGAGCATCTAATAAACATAGTAGTGCATTGGACTGCATGGTTAGAAAATACTGAAGATGGTTACACATAGTGGAGGCCATGGGATATATACAAATGACCCTTTAAGGACACAGTAGTGTCTCAGCTATATGTCTTCTGAATGCCTATGACTTTTTTTTTCTTTTTAAGTCTTTATGGGTATTATTCAGGCCAGAAAAGCCATATCCCTAAAAGTACCTGAATCTGACACTGATGATTTGGCTCCAAGAGTTCTCCAGTTCCGAAAGGCTAGGAGCTGGATGACTCAAAGAAGTAACTGGAGTCGAAGAACAGACCACCTTTGAATCCAATGAAGACACCCCCATGGGTCTCGGATCCAAAGACTGAAACAGTAGGCTGGATCAGAGAAGGACAGACCAAAAGGGAAGTAGTCACAGGTTAGCTAATGGATCCAATGGGAGATGGAGCCAGGAGTACCCCCAACTTGATCTGAGCTCCGAGGAATTTTCTCATCATCCTATCCAGGTCAGCCTCAGACAAACTCCGGGAAGATCTGAGAGAAGAGGTGAGGATGGAGGTCTTGAATGTCTACAGGGGGATTCTTCCAAGAAGGGTTAAGGGAGTTATCAGATCCAGTATGGAAAGAGGTGATCAGATCCAAGGAGATGTGATTTTGAAGTAGACGGATCCAAGGTGGACAGATCAGATTTTTTTTTACGTTTTAGCAGGGGGCTCTCAGAGATCTGGCAACATTTTACAATACTCTATCTTTGGGAGCTGAGTCGGCTTTCCCTTATCAGTTTTCGTTGACGGGTTTGAGCCCCTGCTGAAGCAGAAGAACTGGAAGGGAGAAGGCCCTTCAATACTAGCTTGTTCTTCCTGTCTGTGAGAGCCCTAGAGAAGAAACCAGAGCAAATGGAGCAATCCACATCTAAATGTGAGGCTCCTAACAAACACATTCCCTGTGGGCATCTGAGTTTGGTATTCTATGCCCACAAGTGATGCATTTTGAAAGCCGGTAGGTTTGTCACCCATACTGGCCTAACTTAGCTCCGGAAGAAAATATAACTACAAAAACTACTACTTTTCTTTTTTTTTAACATAAAGGATAAAAAGAATAGAAAAAAAGACATCTACCAACAATGGTAGGCAAGAAATATTCTACAGAGTAGCATAAGAGTACAAGAAAAAAATTAGATTGAAAGTACCAGCAATGGTACTAAGAAGTAGTACCAATAAATCAGTAACAACTGCTCAGAAAATCTCATAGGAAAACTTAAAGGTAATTGGGGGAGGCAGGTGAGAGAAAGGAATCGATTAAAATAGTAGAAACTTACTATTTCACTAGGAAAACACCCAAAAGCTCGAGAGCGAGATGATCTTCATCTGTAGCTAAATGGAGGCAAATGAGATCTGAGCTATATTAAGTTGGTGGGGAATTGTGTGCAAACGGAGGAGCTCAAGAGTTTGGATCTGAAGATCTGGTAGAAGCGGCTGAGTCAGATCACAGACTCATCAGTTGAGGAACGAGTGTCTGCATGGGGACAGGCTAAATCTCTGGCACTTACAGTAGTACTTAATATCAAGCTCCACACTCAGGCTGTAGAGCCGAAACAAGTGTGAATCTTATCTGGTGGACAGACAGACAAACACTTTGAAGACTTTAGTGATTTATACATTAAAAGAGGAAACTTTTTATCAGTACAGATGAGGATCAACAACCAAACTGTGAGTGGGGCAGAAAGGGAAATACAGGTTCAGGAAGAGGCATGGTCTTGTAGTGTAGCACATTTTGTAAGAATATGCACTGATGCAGGCTGAATATTCCCCCCTGACCACAGGAGCTTCACTGAGAAAAAAATGTGGAATTTAAATGCAAGAGGCAGAACGCATTTAGACTCACAAATAAGGACCCTTGGTATTAGATCTTACAGATTCCCTTCTGTAGAATTAGCAATCTGAGAAGATGTTGCATTTACTCATCATACACATTTCTACAACTAATAACATACAGATCTTCTTCCACCAAGGACATCATGTCATGGAGAAACAGATCCAGACAGCAAGAAATGGTGCTCACTGATCTCCATTTACAGAGCAGTCATGCCTATGTAGGGTCATCCATTTCATACGATCCTTGCCTTTAATCTAATTTCATTTCTGTACTGATTTTCATTAACTTACTTATATTTTGCAACCACCTCACCAACCAACCAGTGTTGATGGTAGACTGGAAGGGACAGCAGTTGAACTCGCTGTGTTATCCATCTTTTTTCCACTCTAGTTCAAAATCTACAGATGAAGCACTTAAAACTATAACTTGGGTTTCTAATCACATAGTCCCACTGGTGCAGTCCAACTGGCATGTTTAGGCATTCACTCCTCCAGATTAAGCCTCCATCCCTACTTAAGCCAGATCACATGTTTTCAACTAGTAAGTGAACCCCATGGAGCAGATTATGGTAACCATACTTTTACCACAGATGAATACACTTCTGAGAAGGCTAAAGCAACTCAACCTCCAGCTGTATTGCTGCAATCTTATTTCTACCAAGTCACTTGTACTCGAGCAGAAAAAAAATTTCATCTGTATTGTCCATTTTCATTCTTCAACTGATGGCTCTTGGATCAGACTTGGCTATTTTTTCCAGATCTTCGGGTGCAAAATTGCGAGCTCCTCCCTTTACTCATAATAACCTGCCAACCTAACATTCTTCAGACTGAGTTTGCTGCCCTTAGAGATAAAGGTATAATACCTTAAAGGAAATAATAAACGACAGAATAAGAAAAAGAGCTGGAGCACAAATGAGAAAAGTACAGTTTTGTACCTACCATAAATGTAGATGTTCGAGGATCTACATTGCTGCAGTCATAACCTGTGGGTAGTCCGCTGTCCTCGATCGGCCCGAATACCAAAGAGCTGGGCTGGCGTCGGTCATTGTCGCCTAGAGCTGACGTCAGTACGTCGTAGTACATAAGCGCATGACCGACGCCATATCCTCAGTCTTTCTTGCCCCAGATGTCAGAAGGCCTAAGAATGAAAGAAGGCCAGAGCCAAAATAATAAACGCCCAACAACTACCAGTGTGGAAATAAAGATAATCCTAAAAAAACACAGCAACCACAAACTATAGAGGGGAAGGAGGGAGGGATAATTGGACTGCAGCAATGTAGATCCTCGAACATCTACATTTATGGTAGGTACAAAACTGTACTATGTTCTTCGTCTCACATTGCTGCAGTCATAACCTGTGGGTAGAATCCCAAAGCAAAGGAAAAGGGAGGCTGGCAAACTAAATAGCATTAGGAGCTGCTAACATGCCCTGTAAAACTGCAGTGGCAAACCCAGCCCTGGACCTGGAATAAAGAGGAGATGGTAATGCTTAGTAAAAGTGTGTACTGAACTCCAAGTAGCTGCCTCCAAAATATCCTTAGTAGCTACACCCTCAAAAAGCAGCAGATGTGGCAGTAGCCCTAGTAGAATGAGGTCTGATCCCAGCAGGAACATTCTTCCCATGATGAGAATAACAAAAAGCAATACATTGACCAATCCACTTAGAAATAGTCTGCTTTGAAACAGCTTTCCCTTGTGAACCCAAAGCAAAAGAAACAAATAACTGTTGAGTCTGTCTGAACTCCTTAGTTCTGCTCAAATAATAACGTAACTGCCTGTGGATATCCAAAGAATGCAAGACTTTTTCCCCCTTATTTTGGGGATCAGCATAAAAAGTAGGCAAATGAATAGACTGGTTCAAGGCCACATTAGAAATCACTTTAGGCATAAAAGTAGGGTTAGTTCAAAGAAACTCTATCCTTATGAAATATCAGAAAGGGTTCAACTGCCATGAGTGCCTGCAATTCAGATACCCTCCTAGCAGAAGTAGTGGCCAACAAAAAGCAGTCTTCCAAGACAAAAACTTCAATTCAGACGTAGCTGCAGGTTCAAAAGGAGGTAACGTAAGCTTCTCCAACACAAAATTGAGATCCCAGGAAGGAGTAGGAGCTCTACGTGGGGGTCTTATATTCTTTGCCCCTCTAAGAAATTGTTTGAACAAAGGGTGAGAAAATAAAGGAGGGTCACAATCATAGTGAGCAGAAATGGCTGCAGCATGAACCTTCACAGAAGAGAATGACAAACCCTTGTCCAGTAATTCAGTAAGATACTGTAGTGCAAAACTCAAATTACGCACTGAAACATCAAAGCCCTTTGCTGTGCTCCAAAGAAAAAATCTCAGCATAAACTTTTCTAGTACTAGGCCGCCTGGCTTCCAAAATGACATCTAAAACCTGTTGAGGAAGCTGAGACCCCACCGGCTCCATCACAGAATACACCAGGCTGTTAGATGCAGGGACTGCACCCGAACATTGAGAAAATGATTGTTTGACTGGGATAACAAATGAGGAACCTGTGGCAGAAGCCAAGGAGGCTCCTGAATTAAACTCCTCAGCAGAGGATACCAATGCTGACGTGGCCAATCTGGTGCTATTAGAATCATGCAAGGCTTGTCCCGCCTGACTTTCAAGAGTACCTTGGGAAGAAGAGGCAGAGGAGGAAAAGCATAAGCGTGAAGGTTGTTCCAACTGAAAGATAGAGCATCCACTTTCCAAGCATTTGGGTGGAACATCTTTGTGCAAAATTTTGGCAGTTGAAACTTCAGTGGAGAAGCGAACAGATCTATGTCTGGAGCTCCCCAAGCCACGGTCAATTGTTTGAATACCTGAGGATCCAGTTTCCACTCGTGGGGATCCACAATTTGCCTGCTCAATACATCTGCTAGGGAGTTCTGTGCTCCTGGCAGAAACCATGCTTGAAGATTGATTTGCAAACTCAGAGCAGTCTCCCACAAAATCATTGCTTGTCTGCAAAGAGGGTAGGAATGGGTTCCCCCCTGCTTGTTGATGTACCACATGACTGTTGTGTTGTCTGTTTGAATCAACACCTGTCCCGGCTGATGTAGGTCCTTGAAGACCATCAAAGCAAATTGGACTGCTAACATCTCCTTCATGTTGATATGCAAATGTAGTAGTTTGGGAGGCCACATGTCTTGTATCCATTTCCCATTGAAGTGTGCTCCCCAAGCCAAGTCCGAGGCATCCGTCGTTAGGATCTGACTCGCCTCTGGTCGGGTCACAGAGAGTCCCTTGTTTAGGTGACATTCCTGAGCCCACCACAAGAATTCCTTCTGGATGCAAGGTATAACCCGAATGACAGTGTCCAAACCGTGGCAGTGTTGAGTCCACACACTTTTGAGATACCATTGTAGCTTCCTCATATGCAGTTTGGCATTGGGAAGTACTAGAATGCAAGATGCCATGAACCCCAAGGCTTGAAGGACTGTCCTTGCAGTCAGCCTGGACATTACTGATAACTGCTGGAAGTATAGATGAAGAGTTCTTTGTTTGTCCGGGGTCAGAAATGCCATCTGAGAAGCTGTATTCAGTCTCACACCCAGAAAGCACATGTCCTGAGAGGGCACTAGACTGGACTTTATTTCATTCACAGAATACCCTAGGCACCTTAAAACTGCCATTACATACTGGAGATGTTGTAGTAACTTGTCTTTGTTTTGGGCAAGAATCAGGCAATCGTCCAGATAAGGATAAATTTGTATTCCTCTCTGTCTGAAAAAAGCAATTACAGGAGCCAGAACTTTTGTGAATACTCTGGGCAGTAGATAAACCAAAGGGCAAAGCAGAGAACTGATAATGAGAAGTACCAGCCCGAAATCTCAGGAATCTCCTGCAGCTGGGCCTGATAGGGATGTGAAGATAGGCCTCTTTGAGATCCAGGGTTACCATCCAGTGATCTTTGCCCAGCATAGGCAGAAGTTGTTGTAATGTTAACATCTTGAACTTTGGAATGTCTAGGTAGGTATTGAGAATGGACAAATCCAGAATTGGCCTCCAAGTGTTTCCTTTCTTTGGCACTAGGAATAGACGGGAATAAAAACCTAGGCCTACTTCTGACAGAGGGGCCACCTGAATTGCCCCCATCTGTAAAAGTAAAGAAATTTGCTCCTGAGCCTCCATCCTTTGCTGAGGAGGCACATCCGGCATGCCTTTGAAAGGAGGAAAAGTGTGAAAATAAAACTTGTACCCGTGATTTATTATATCCAACACCCATTTGTCCTGGGTGACCAAATGCCAGTTTTGTTTGAAAAGTCCCAACTTTCCTCCTACAGGAGCTGCCAGTAGAGAAGGGTCTGGCAGCAGAAGATACAGGTCATTGGGTCTGTTTACGAAAAGGCTGACCCTTGCCCTCACCAGAAGACTGTGCAGGAGAACTCCAAGTCCTAGGTCTGAAAGAACCCTGAGCGTGAGCTCTGCCTCTACCACGCCTAGACCTGCCCTTAGACTGATAATCCGAAGAAGGAAAAGACCATCCTCTAGCAGGCCAATTCCTACTAAACTTAGGGGGCTGCACCTGCATAAAATCTTTGACCGTCTGCATAGACTTAGCCTTATCTTCCATCTTTTTCAAAACTGATTCCACAGAAGGACCAAAAAGTACTTCAGATTGAAGAGGAGCATCCAAAATCTGAGCCTTAACATGCTCTGACAAATTTTGATCCTTAAGCCAGGCATGCCTATGAATAACTGAACCTGTAGCAGCCACCCTGGATGCAGCCTGAAGAGCATCAAAACCACACTGCAAAGAATGCTTGCCAACTTGATCTGATGCATGAACCAACTCCTGGAGCTCCTTACACTCTATACCCTCAGATAAAGCATCCACCTTAGATTTCAATTGATCTAACAAAAAATTCTGATACTTCAGCATATGAAATTGGCAATTCAAAGCCCTCATAGCTAACGTAGAGGAGGTGTACACTTTTTTCCCCCATCTATCTAAAGCTCTAGAATCTTTATCCAAAGGAACTGGATTCTTAGCCACAGAAGCCCTAATACCCTTCGGACCTTGAGTAATAGTTTCCGGATCAGCTCTAGGACTCTTGCACAAATACGTATGTGCTTCTGGAACTCTATAATATCTGTCTGGCTTAACAGGGGCAGGAGGTAAAGAATCAGAATTAAGGGAAGATTCAGAAAAAAACATCCTGAACAACTTCTAAGACAGGAGGAATAGCCAAGGGCCTATGCTTTGGCAGAAACAAAAATTCCCTGAGCCGTTTCCGAGAATCCGAAAAATCCTGACCTTCCCACTTGAAATGCTCCCTCATGGAATGTAATGTCTCAGAAAAAGAAAAATCCTCTGGAGGAGAAGCAGAAGGACAGGAGTCCTCTGCATCCGAATCTAAATAAGAAGGGAATTCCTGAATTTCTTCAGCTGAGGAATCAGAGTAGTCTGAGGAATGATCCATCCCCTCTAAATCTGCCTCCACCCTAGGCCTCTTCTCTGGGGGGGGGCATAGAACCCCTGATCAAAGTAATTAAGTCCTCAGACATTTTTAACATATGCTTTTTAGGAACAGGGCCTGGAGAGCTAGAACTATGACCAGGGCCAACATGACAAGGTTTGGCCTTAGCATGGGCTTTAGCCACTGAAGTAGAAGGCCTAATAACCTTCTGTAAAGATGGAACTACAGACACCTGAGAAGCACCTTCAGCTGGGCCTAACTCCTGAGAGGCCAACTCCTGTAAAAGTGAAGGTTCCCCATGGGATTCAGCCGAACCCTCGGCAGGATTCACAGATTCAACCGGAGGCTCCGTAGAACCGGCGTCCGCAACGGACGACTCATCTGGTTTAGACTTCAAAGATCTATCTTTACGCTTTTTAGCGGTAGCGGGCGTCGGAGGATCCGACGGCTTGTTATAGTTACACCTTTTACCAAAAACAAGCCTGGCACAGTCTAATCTCCGTTTAATGGTGCGCTTGTTAAATCTAGCACAAAAGCGACATCCGACCACGTCGTGCTCAGGCCCTAAGCAAGGAATACAGAAAGAATGAAAATCCTTATGAGGTATCTGTTTCCCACAAGAAATGCAATTAACTTTTTCTGACATCCGGATAACTGAGGCAAGAAAAGACAAAGATTTCTAACGGGTACTTAGCCCAACTTGGTCTTGGTCTGAAACTTGATAAATGAAAATTTCAGAATGCCGAACGGTACTTGCAAACGCTGCTTCTGCTTCGGACCACGCGGCAAGAAAGACTGAGGATATGGCATCGGTCATGCGCTTATGTACTACGACGTACTGACGTCAGCTCTAGGCGACAATGACCGACGCCAGCCCAGCTCTTTGGTATTCGGGCCGATCGAGGACAGCGGACTACCCACAGGTTATGACTGCAGCAATGTGAGACGAAGAACATCAGTAGTTCCCAAAGAAAAACGTAGCTGTTTCTAGGAGCAAAGGGAAGGAGGTAGGTGGGTGGGAAGTTGAGGAAGAATGAAAATAAACAACATAGAAGGAATGTTACGGTGAGTAAATAACTTTTTAATCTGATGTTATCATTTTCATTCATTCCTTAACAGATGGGACAGAATCCCCA
Source organism: Protopterus annectens (assembly GCF_019279795.1). Classification (NCBI taxonomy): domain Eukaryota; kingdom Metazoa; phylum Chordata; order Ceratodontiformes; family Protopteridae; genus Protopterus; species Protopterus annectens. The sequence goes on from NC_056736.1 coordinate 321,856,679, forward strand.
GCTAGTTGAACCTTGGGTGGCTCTTGTTGAAGGATATTCTGAAGTACTACAGAGCCAAAGGCAGCTGTGTTCCTGGAAACCAAATCCAATCTGTAATGAGCAACAAAACTATGAGTATTAGTCCAGGTGGCAGCTGCACAAATCTCATCTATGGAAGCTATTGACTAAACAGCTGAGGACAACACTGTACACCTTTTGGAATGAGTTCTAGGAGGCTTGGGCAAGGATAGTCCTCTTTTACTATAGACAAAAGAGATACAATTGGTTAACCATTTGGACAATGTAACTTTGGAAAATGACTAGCCCAATCTCTTAGTAGAGAAAGAGGCAAACAATTGGTCAGTTTTCTTGAAATCCTTGGTTCTATGGATATAAAAGGGAAGTTGTCTATGCACATCTAAAAGATGGAGTATATACTCTTCCCTTATTTGAAAAGTTTGGAAAGAAAACTGGGAGGTTAATGACCTAGTTAATGTTGGACTCAGAAGCTACCGCAGGTAAAAAAGATGGGTTGGTCCACAGGGACACCCTGTCTTTGTGGAAAACTAGGTAAAGAGAGTTTGGATACTCATCCAACTGATGAGATAGCAACCAGAAAAATTGTCTTCAAAGACAAAAAAAATTTAGATCTCACCTGAATGAAGCTTCAAAGGGACTTTGGGTTAGGGCTTAAAGCACAATAGTTAAATCCCAAGGAGGAGTAGGATCCTTTAACGGAGGTCTAAGTAAAATGGCCTCTGAGAAAAATTTTACATAATTTAGAAGCTAAGGTAAAGTTATTTTCACCTAGATGGAAGTTTGAAATAGCAGTCAACTGGACCTTAATAATAGAAGAGCTAGCATCTTCATTGAAAATTAAAGCTAAAAAAATCAAGTACAGCCAGCACAGTGGCCCAGACTGCAAATATCTTTCATTTCTTTTTATAAATCTTTCTAGTAGAAGATTTTTGAAAAGATAAAATATGACAGACCAGAGAGGAAAGTTTGGCCCGTCTATCAATTAGTGGAATTGGAGAAACCATGAAATCAGTTTGAGGCCTGTTATATCCAGATGAGTCAGTCATACCTGTCAGGTACGACAGGAGGTTTGGAGTGGGATCCAGTAGCCAGGATGGATGCAGTAGGTGAGGCCAGAGAAAGGAAAACCAAATATGACAAAGTCAAAGGGGGGCAAATGAGGATAACTGTGCTTTTCATCTCAAAAGCTTTCTGTAGAAATTTGGGAATGAGGGGTGATGGTGGGTAACCATAAAGAAAACTGGAGGGCCAATCATGGACTAGAGCATCTCTCTGTGAATCCCCTGTTGAAGGGGATCAGGGTAAAGAACCTGCTGCATTTGTTGTTGAGGGGAGACGTGAATAAGTTGCAGCATGGCTAGCCCCACCAAAAGAAAATTCTCTCTGCTATTTTGACCTTGAGAGACCAGTCATGAGGCATCAGAATTGACCTGCATAGTTTGTCCACAATTACACTGGCTTTCTCCAGGAGGTGCATTGCTATCAGAAAATGACCAGAAGAGACTGTCCACTGCCACACACTTATTGCTTCTCAACAAAGCAGGTAAGACTTGGTTCCTCCCTGTTTGTTAATGTACAAAACCAAGGACATATTGTCCGTCTGAACAGCAACTGTCCGGGAGGAGAGAATGTCTTGAAAGGCTTGCAATGTTGCAATGCTAGGAGGACTGCTCTTGCTTCCAGGACATTGATATACATCTTGGCCTCTTTGATGGATCATGTACCTTGGATTGTCCTTCCCAAGTAACACCCCCCCCCCACCTCAGTTGAGAGGCTTCCATGGGCACCATGGCCGTGGGCAGGGGAAGAACAAACGGATGGCCTTTGGACAGTTCACTTGAAAGAATCCATCAAAGAAGATATCTTTTGCATGCTTGAGAGATCTTGACTGGGGAGGTTAAGGGATAACAAAGAATGGACCACTGGACTGACAGCATCCACTGAAGAATCTTCACGTCAAACCTGGCTAGAGGAATAAGCATAACAGTGGCTGCTGTGGATCCCAAGGCTTGTAAAATTAGTCATGCTGGAAGAGAATAATGTTGTATTACTTTTTTGTCATGGGATCTGCGTGTCTGGATTCGAGCTGGTGGAAAAGTGGCTATCTGACAAAATGTGTCCACACAAGTACCTATGATATAACAACTCTGCATAGGTGAGTTGTGATTTGCTGTAAATGACTATGATGCCTAAATGTAGGCACAACTGGAGCAAGTAGTCTGTTGGGGTTCCTATTATTTAAGTGAAAGCTTAAAGTTGCGAACACTGTTTCATCAAATGTGTTTACACGAAATGGCATAATGTCAAAAGCATACATCAGCGATTTTTTTTTCCTAGGGGAAAAAAAATCACTGGGCCGTTTTCGGGACTTTGTCATTTCCTCCACTGTGGTGCGATCTCGGAGTTGGTATATTTAAGTGGGGGAGGTGTGACACAGGGGGGATTTGGAGGTGAAGCCCCCATGGCCCCCACTTTATTTTGTGGGTTTTTTTTTTTAATGGATCAGCAATTTTTTTACCTGGAAAAAAATCGCTGATTCGTGTGTTCGACATTTTGCATTTTTGGGCTGTTTGGGTCGATTATATAGCATTCACAATTTAAAGCATTAGCTAATATAATACAGACCCGTGTGTTGCCTTCAGGAGTAGATGCCTGGTTGGAGCAGTTAAGAGACCGTCATCTACAGCCATGCATTTGATGAACACCCTAGTGGCTGTGCATTTGCTGAACACCCTAGTGGCTGTGGTGAGTCCAAAGTGCAGTGCTCAGAACAGGTAATGACTGGCTAACAGCCAGAACCTTCTGGAGCACCTGTTCATTTTGATGAGATAGTATGCATCTTGAAGATCTATCAAGTATACCCAATCATTCTTTCATAGTAGGAGACAGAAAGGACTGAACTGTGACCATTCAGAACTTAAATACTGCACAAACTGGTTCAGTTTGCTGAGATCCAGGATGGGTCTCAGGTCCCCTGTCTTCTTTGGCACTATGAAGAATCTTGAAAAGGTCTCGGATCCCTTCTGGTCTGGGGGACCTTCTGGATGACTCTTTTTTTTCTAGCAGCTTTTCTATTTCTAATGCTGCTGCTGCTTCCCTGATAGGGTGGAACATTGGGGATTCTTTTTATTCTTGTAGGGATGAATTTGGAAAAAAGGTATAATTAATATAACCTTCGGATCTAATTCTTTGCACCCGGGAATGTTTTGTTATGGACAGCCAGGCTCTGTGGTGCAGGTACAAATGCCCAACTGCCTCCACAGGGGAGCAGTTGGGTCCCTTTTCAGAAGCACTGATAGGGCTTGTCTGAAAAGGAGTCCTGGAAGCCCCGATTCTGTGGGCCACCTCTGCTGCTGGGATGGTGTCTTCTGTTTGAATTACCTCTTGGCCGCTGGGAGAACTATTTCCTTGCCAGTCTTGAAAAGAACTCTGGGATTTACAGAGCTACATCTTTCCACCTTCTCATTGATTATATGAAAGGGGTCTTTGAGGAGAAGAAAAATGTATCCCTATAGCAGTCGGGGTCTTTCCTTCATGCTCATATCTATAAAGAGTGTCCTTCACTTTAGGGCCAAAATAAGGAAGAGCCATCAAAGGGAGCACTGATGAATGAAAACCTACAGAGATCTGCAAAGTCACATCCCAGCATGTCTCCTAATGGCTATGCCTGAACCCACCATCCATGAGGTACCTTCCACTGCATGGGAGATCAGTCTAATGGATGCATTAGATATCAACCGAAGGGTGGCCAGTTGCGAGGAGTCTCTTTTTGGTCCTTGGCAGACATGGACCTAGAAAGAGATTTGGGGGGGTTCCTTAATCAAAGTTCTTTATAATCTTATAAAATGGGCCAGGTAATTAAATGACCGCAGAGCAAAGGTCACTGAAGTGTTCACGTGCTTACCAAATCTGGCCAATGCCCTGGACTCCCTGTTAGGGGGATAGACAGAAGAACTCTGCTGTGCAAGCTCTTTTTTGGTGGCCATTACCACAACCATGCCATCAACTGGGATCCCTGTGTTCTAGTGTCTCCTGTCCTTTAGGGGGCTAAAATTGTCTAGACATTTAGAGATAGGTTCCACATATATGTTTCCTACCACACCAGATGAGAAATGAGATCTAGAAGTTCAACAGTTGGGGGAGTCACCTACGACATAGCCAGGCCAGACCCGAAAGCCTTGAGGAACACCAATTCCTCTTAGGAAGGGCTATCAGAAGACTATCAGAAGACTAACCACCTTTCTGTTTTAAAATCTCTAGACTGTCTCCAAAGAGACATCCTCGGGTAGAGATCTGGGGACCCCTGCTCATCTTGAAAATCGGTGTTCTCCATGAGAGATTCCTGAGGGAAATCTAGGCACATCCTTTTATGCGTTCTCTTCTGAGGGACCTCATCAGCAGGGTGGTATGGAGAAGTATCAGAAGAGATGGTGGAGTCCTGAAGGACTGACTGGAGACCTGATCAGGCTGGCTGTCACAGCAGAATGGAAGAAAGAGGCTCAGAGCAAAGAGACAAAGGGGGTAAAGTTGTCTGATTGGAGGGTGGAAGGGATACCTTTCTCTAGGTAATGAGAAGGCTGTCTCCACAATCTCAATGGCAGAATCCATGGGAGAAACTGAAGTAGAAGGCAAAGGAACCAATACTTCCTGACCATTTGCTCCTGCAACCCCACAAGCACTCCACCCTGAGGAAGGAGTCAAACCACAGCTGTCCAGTGCTGAAGCACCAAGGGGTGGGGATGGCTCCGATAGCTTCAGAGTCAACTCTGGTCCCTGAAATTGGCTCTGATGCTTCGGCTCAAACAGTCCTCCAGTTCTGAAAGGCTAGGAGACAAATGACTCAGGGAAGTAACTGGAGTAGAACAGACCATCTTCGGATCCACTGAAAACACCCCCATAGGTCTTGGATTCAAGGACTATGAAACAATAGGTCAGATCAGAGAATGAGAGACAGAAAGGGAGGTAGTCACAGGTCGGCTCATGGATCCGATAGGAGATGGAGCCAGGAGTACCCCCATCTTTATCTGAACTCTGAGGAATTTTCTCATCACCCTATCCAGGTCAGCATCGGATGAACTCCTGGAAGACCTGACAGAAAAGGTTGAGGATGGAGGTCTTGAATGTCTACATGGGGAAAAGCAAATGGAGTAGTCCATATCTAAATGTGTGGCTCCTAAACAATAAACACTAAACAGTTTTGGTTTTAAAAAAATACAATTTAATCGG